>NC_045545.1:52582714-52890214 GCF_009769535.1 Thamnophis elegans
TGTATAATAATAATAATAATGCTTCTTTATTGTCAATGCACAACATACGAACGATGAGATTGGTTGAGCTCCCTTAGTGCACCCCCCGCAACACAATACAGCTCACAGTGAAAACAAAAAAGAAAAAAAAAATCCCTAACCCAATAAATCATATTAACAAACACCAGTCCCATTACACCAGTGTGAACATGTTACACATTATGCCAGCCCTGCAAGTCCATCGTACTACTTAGTTATGATGTTGCTTCACATTCAGGAGTCTAATAATGTACCGTCACGAACTGTTTCCTGATTTACTCACTGTCAGACTTTTGATTTAATCACCAGCTCTCAAAAGTCTCTCCCACATTTATTTTCTCAGACCTATGATTTTCCAAGTTTTATCTAAACCTTATTGCTCGCCCATATTTGTTCATTTTATTGCAAATCATGGCTCCAGATCTTACCTTGAGAACATAGGTAGAACTGCTGAGTGAGTAGGTCATATCTCCAAGATGGAAGGAAATGTCAGGCAGCAAATGAATGTTTTTACATTCAACGACATACTGTGAGAGGATAAAGGAAACAGAGGTATAGAAAGGCTTTTAATTCCTATGTTATAAGTCACAGGTAATAGGAAACAGTCTTACATCTGCTTTAACCAGCTGATGATACATCACTATAGAGAAGATATCAGGATGGGGAACCGCCTAACAGTAATTATTCTAATTCCAATGGGAATCTCTCCTCCTTATCCAGATTTAATCTTGATTTCTCTTAAACAACCTTGCAGTTTAAACTACTTAGTCTTCACACTTTTGAGTAAACTGAATTAGTTTTTTTTTCTTTTTTCAAAAAGGGAAATGTGCTAAAATTGGACACTTGAAAATTTAAACATTACATGGACATTACGTGAAAGGGACTGGAAATCAAATGTGTTTCATAGCTCATTGCTGTTTTTTAGATTCCTGTTTTCCCATGATTAGAAAAGTTATGCTCAGATGTCTTTTACCTTTTCTTCTTCTACCAAAGTAGCGCCTATGGTTTTCATCAGAACAGATACTGCACTGGCTGGCCCACTGATAAAGGAAGTGCCGGTGTCTATAGCTGCTGTGCATCCTTCATGACAAAACACTACATCATTTTCTACAGAAACACTGCAGAGAAAGCAAAAGAGCATTCAGATATTCCTGTACTTTTGAAGAATAAGTCTCATTCATGTCAAAATGAAGAAAAAAACAACATTGGCATTCAAGGTCTTGAACTCCTCTGAATACCATATCACAATACAGGTAGTCCTCAAAGTACGACCACAAATGAGCCCAACATCTATGTTGCTAAATCAGAAGTTTGTTCAGTTTTACCCCACTTTTCTTGCCCCATTTGTTAAGTTAATTATTGCAGTTGTTACATTACTAACATAGTTGTTAAGTGAATCTGGTTTCCCCATTGACTTTGCCTGTCAGAAGGTTGCAAAAGGGAATCACAGACCCTGGGACACTGCAGTCATCATGAATGTGAGTCAGCTGTCAAGTATCCAAATGTAAATCACGTGACCATGGGAATGTTGCAATGGTCGTAAGTGTGAAAAATGGTCATAAGTCACTTTTTCAGTGCCATTGTAACTTTGAATGGTCATTAAGTGAACTGTTGTAAGTCGAGGACTACCTGAAGTTTGTAAGAGGAATTTATTGTTAGCATCTAATAAAAGATGGTCATCTTGGGAAAAGCTGATTTCCAAAATGCAATTAATGTTTCATATCTTTAGTTGACTGAAATGACTTCCCCTTTGGGGTTCTTGATTTTATAAGTCTGGCATTACACAGAACCTACCCCTTAAGATCAACATGCCAGTAGCCTTCTCTGCTAATGTCGACATAATGGAAGTCTCCAATGTAGTAAGAGGGATCACTGCCACCCAGGATAATCTCTCCTCCAGTGTTCAACTCTGAGTGTCTAGGCCAAAGGGGAAAAAAAATATCACAAAACAGTAGTTTTATTCTTGCTCACTTTTGCCCACAACAAGGTTTAGCAAGTTTTGTTGTTAAAAACCTATGAAGGAGAGCCATTTTGCTTTTAAGGCAGCATTTATAAGGCAATCAGTATTTCCAGAAAAAATACTCAAGCCTAGAGCAAAAGTCATATTGCCAATTAGATAGAATTTATTGAAATTACCTGTGATTCACAATTTCAAAAGATACAAAAGAAAGATTTGTGGGGATGGGGGTAGGAACCAAGTACTGAGATGATGCCTGCTGCAAAATACTCCACCAGTCATGATTTGAGATTTAAATTTCCCCTTGATAGACAGTATTAGACTTTTCCTTGCTTGGATCTATTTTCTACATAGTGAAATGTTTACCGGAATCTTTATGGCAAGTTAGGGGAAACACTTCAAAATATCCAATATTATCAGTGTTATTTCTGTTTCACTTGCTCCTATGCTAAACTCTAATCCTGAAAAAGTTCCATATTGCACATC
Organism: Thamnophis elegans; assembly: GCF_009769535.1. NCBI lineage: Eukaryota > Metazoa > Chordata > Lepidosauria > Squamata > Natricidae > Thamnophis > Thamnophis elegans. The sequence goes on from NC_045545.1 coordinate 52,585,176, forward strand.
AGTCATATTCTCTGACAATAGCCAAGACCTCTGTGAGTCCCCATCCAAATTCTAAAAGAAGCTTCAGACACGGGTGATTAGCCAATATTCTAGAATCAAATATTAGTTAACTTTGAAACAAGTTAAGGGGGACACACCCCTTTTTCTGAAAAAAATAATAATAATCATTTTCTGACAGTGAATCCAAAGCACAATCAAATTATGAATTGGTCCAATAATTTAATGTATACGTTTTATATTCCTAAACAAAACCTACCTGCTATAGTAGACAGAGAAGACCTTTTCTGACAAGATCTTTTCAGATATTATCTTATCAAAAACTGGGATAACCCCATCAATGGCCTGGCTGGGGTAGCCCATACCAAGCACTCCATCAAACCGAGCATACATGAAAGGATCGCTAGGTAGTGTTCTAGCTTCTGCAAAGAGTTGGATGACAGGAATATCGGCAACCTAGAGAAAAGCACACACAAAGGAACTGTGGAACAACAAGTTGAATGCACTCTTCAAAGGGAATAAAAACAACACTTGATTCTTTAATTCTTCCTTCTTTGTTCCCCCCACCTCATACACACCCACGTATACTTTTATGTATAGTTAAGTCATTTTTGCTTCAATCCCAGTAATTGTTCAAGTGACTAACAGGCTTGTCATGTTGTCCTTTAGGGTCATGTTTTATTAAAACTGAATTTTTATACATGTTCACTTGGCATTAGGTGAGTACATGGAAATGGATTGCTGCTTATATGATTTTCTCCCTTTTGCATTACTATGGCTTGAGGCCCAGCTCTATTACAGCCTGAGGCTACAACTAACTGGATATTCTAAGACATATAACATATATCTCTTTAGATATTGCACTTGCCTGTATTCAACCTGTGTGTTCCTTTAAAAAAATAATTATTATAAAACTTCCAGTGATTTCAGTGATGAAAAAGGTAAGTCTGGTATCCTTCAAATCTTGGACAGTGCAAATGGGATGAATGTGGTTAAAGTGCCATAGTACAAACAATTGAGATTCTCCTTGTTGGGAGCCCTCTGGTTCAGTTTTCAAAGCCTGTGAATAACCTGGCATTTGCCAGACAGCAGGAAAGCACTTCCTCCGTTTCCTTCCTTCAGAAGCACAAATGCTTATCATCCTATTAGCACTTACTCTGACAATGTCCTGGCTAAGGAAACCCTTAATATATCCTCGGCCATATGATAAAACAATTTCGGTTCCATTTGGCTTATATGTACTTGATTCAGAGGAATCATAACGATTGTGTGAGACTGAAAGAAAGAAAGAATATTAATATATAGAACATTAATTGGTTTAAATCTGTTCAGGTATCATCAAGAACATCATCAACTTCATATAGCTGGTAAGTTCAAGAAATAATAATCATACAGATTTCAGAAAGGCATACTGTACAGTATTTAAATACTAGTCAGGGATAAACACATAACAATAAATCTCCAGGCAAAATGATGCTGTAGAGCACTGCACACCAAGACAACAGGACAGTTTTTTCCCGAACGCCATCATTCTGCTAAACAAATAATTCCCTCCCCACTGTCAAACACTATTCACTAAGGCTTCATTACTATTACTATTAGTCTTCTCATTGTTCCTATCACCCATCTCCTCCCATTTATGACTGCATGATTGTAACTTTGTTGCTTGTATCCTTACAATTTATATTGATATAGATTGTTTCCTGATTGCTTATTTGTACCCTATGACTATAATAAGTGTTGTACCTTATGATTCTTGATGAATGTATCCTGTCTTTTTATGTACACTAAGAGCATGTGCACCAAAGACAAATTCCTTGTGTCTCCAATTACACTTGGCCAATAAAGAATTCTATTCTATTCTATTCTATTCTATTCTATTCTATTCTAGTGCTGAGGCAGAGTGAAGGTGCATCAAGACAGTGTGGTAGAAAAGTGAGGTTTTCCATGGGAAAACAAGGAAATTCTCACACGTCATGAAAGTGTTGTCTTTGTAGGAATGGTGACCGGCTGGGTTCCAACTGGCCCACTGTGAGCCTATCTAATCCATTCCAGCTGCAGCTCTCTTTGTCTTTACAGCCATTTCTGCTTTGGCTGCCTGAGAACTTTCTTTACAACTTATTTTGCTTTGGACATATTGACAAAAGGACTAGGGGAGACATGATAGCAGTACAGACAAGGTGGGTCAAACTATTTATCAAAGCACCAGAAGCAAGCCAAGAAACAATGAATAGAAACTAACCAAGGAGAGAAGGAACCTATGACTAAGGACAAATTTCCAAAAGTGAGAGCAATCAATGATGGAATGGCTTGCCTTCAGAAGATGTGGGTGCTCCATTACTGGAGGCTTTCAATAAGAGACTGGACAGCCATTTGTCTGAAATAATATACAATCCCCCCTCAAGCAGTTGGTTGGACTAGAAGATCTCCAAGGTCCCTCCCAACTCTGTTATTCTATGAAATTCTATGACTTCATGGAAGACCTCTCCAACGTTTGGGGGGCTATCCAGAATTTTGCTTATATTTCTAGACCAGAACTAAGCTTAACCAGTCCCGTCCTGAGTTTCTGTGTCAAGTCACCAGTAATGGGAAGATTCTCCTGCTCACCACACCTGCAGCCATAGATCAAATATTGTAAGCAATTAGAATGTAATGCAGGCAGAAACAGTGCAGGCATGGAGGCTGCAAATTGGGAACCCTGAGCATCAAGGAATCTGTGCTTGCTTGCGGCGCCCAGGCTAAATCACTGACCAACATTGCTGGGTTTCATTACAAATTGTTAACTCCACTGTTGTAAGGAGGACAAATCTGGCAGAAAGGGGTAATTAGAAGTAAGAGAAGGGAAATTAGTGAATAAGAAAAAAGGGGCAGAGGGTTAGGAGGAGTTTGAGGAGTTGCTGCTCTAGTTTATAATGGGGCAGGAGAGCTGTAAGTTTTTAACATCATTCACAATGTGAAACTAAAAAGGATTGTTTTCTCTAACACACCTGAAAAAAGTTCAGTGGTTTCCTGGAAAGGCTTGGTATGGATTTCAATAGCAGCAGCAGAAGCTAACTGTAGCTGTACTTACTAGCCTCTTCTGAGATATACTAAAAGTAGGCCCTGGAGACATTGGTTTTCTGAAAATGTATTTTCAAGGACAGAAGGAAATGCATTATTGGAGCTGTATGGAAAAGCCCCAGTGATGGAGAAATAGAGTCTCACTCTTCACACAAGGTATTTCCATGGGAACCAAACTTCCCTTGACCCATCGCAGAAGCTCCACAGTGATTGCTTTGCTGTACTGAGGAGAGCAATTCTCTAGACCAGGGGTGTCAAACTCAAGGCCCGGGGGCCAGATCCAGTACCACGGGGTGCTGAGATCTGACCCACAGGGCCACCCTGGAAACAGCCCATTTTCACTGGCAGAGCTCTCGGGCCACCACAGGTACCCCTGACATGAGTGACTTATAGCTGGCCACCCCCCATCTCCTGTCAAACACAACACTGATACAGCCCTCAGGGAAATTGAGTTTGACACCCCTGCTCTAGACAGATCTTCAAAACCAAGTTTTATTTCCCATGGAAGTATATGGAAAACAAAGATGAACAAACCAATGGGAAAGGAGGGGAAGACAAAATCTCTCCCCTTTTAACTAGCTGGGTAGATTAATCAATGGCCAGCTGACTTGATTTCTTAGGGAATATTTTATTCAAGCTAAATGTAATATTCTTTCTTCAAATTCAGTGCTCTGAGTTGTCTAACATACTATATTGTTTGCAATATAATTAAGTGTAGTGGTTAAGGGGCAGGGAGGTGGTAGTCCTGTTTTGAACCTGAAAGTCAGATTGAGCCAATCTGTCTCTCAGCCAACCTCCTAACCAGGTTATAGTTGTGGACAAAACAGGAGGAGACATCAAGCATAAAAGTACTATATATTGTGAATTTAATTATGTTAATGATTTAGTACTCATTTTTTCTATATTAATATTAACATCCAAAATCATATGTAATATGCAGTACTATCTTTGAAATTATTTTTCTATTATTAATACATTAAAATATCAGGATACTTATTCATAATCTATCATTAATTTATCATACACTGTCACTCATGGCTGCAAGCTGGTAATTGCCCAAGTATCTTATATGTAAATGATAAGAAAAATCTATTTTAGATATCAGTGTACTATGACAGGAATAAAAATACCAGCTGTATAACATTGTTCCATATGCATAATGGGAAAACATGTCAGGGTAGAAATCTTCATATGCGGTTGTTACATGTTGCCAAAACTTACCACAGGCACTGTACAATGGGGGGCATTGATGGGATGGCACCCAAAAATTAGCTGATCCTGTGTCAAAGACAACCTTGAAGATCTGGGATGGTGTTCCAATACTTATTTCACCATAATACTGCAACTGAAAGGCACATCATAACAAAGAGCAGAATAACATTTTTGTTAGAAGGGAAAATCATAATTCATTCCATCAATATCTGTATAAAATGTTGGAGTAGTTTTTATTTGCTGACTGCTTTCTTTAAGAACATAGGACACACTTACATCCAAGAAGTTTGTTAGAATAGTAGGTGCTGTTTTGTTATGAAGCTCTTCACCAAGGTAGTAGATATGGTGCTTCAAAGAAGGAAGGATGTCTGCCACTTTAATGCCCAGCCCTTGCAGTGTTTCTCGGATTGAGGGCATTTTTTTGAGTGAAATTCTGACAGGTAAAAAAAGAGAGACCATGGTAAAACTGGAAGGTATACCAGATATAGTCACATCTGCGATATATGTGGAGGTCAACAAACACAATTGCCAAGTTACTAGTGTGACTAATAGAAAAAGTGTTTGGCATATGATGATGTGTTTTAATACATAATTTGGAAGTGACAAAGCTCTATTTTAGAATGCTACCTGGTGGCAAACATACAATGCTATAAAGAATAGTATGTAGGTGAATGCTACTTTTGAAGCCCTTTTGGGAGACTGAATCCAAAACATTCAATTTTCAGAACATCCACCGGATCATGGTGTTGAGGAATGAAAAAATAGAATATCCTTTCTATGATACCAGAAGCATAAAAAAGTATACTTGGACAAAACAGAGGAAGGTAGATGTGAACCAAAACATAAGGGTGGAAGGAATGAAACATTTAGCATTTTCAAGAATACATATAAAGGAGAATATTTGTAGCTCAGGGTTGAAATGAGAGGTCCTTGGTACTTGCTGAGCTTGGTGGTTTTCTTCCAGACATTTCATTACCTAAACTAGGTAACATCATCAGTGCTCATGCTGTACTCATGCAACACTGATGGTGTTAGTTTGAGTAATGAAACATCTGCATTCTGCAAGAAAATAACCAAGCTCAGAGAGCCTCAAGGACCTCTCATTTTCAACAATATATCTTTCCAGGACCCAGAAATTCTACCCAAACTTCTTTTTTGAGGGGACACTTCCTAGTAGAGAGAAATGGCAAAAAATAGAGAACCTCAACATTTTCCTGCACTGAATAACTACAACCCTCTTTAGAGCACAGTGACTGAATCTATGATAAAACCACTGGGTGTACTCAGCACTTAAGAGCTCCCAGTTATCAAAATATATTTTCTTCTTTCCCTCCCTGGTCTCTACCCACCTTGATGTGGTTTTTTTTTTTTTTTTTTTTGCAGAGAGACAGTGGGGAGAAAGGTACCAATATCTGGAAAAATCTATTTTCTGTATGTCTAGATTCTGAGCTACTACTGAGCTTTTGGAGGAGTTAATTCGGTTTAGGTTTTTTTATTAATCTGTCTAAAGTAGCCCTAATTTAATTCACGGCTTGGTGAACTCCAACTGCATTCCCAAAGCAGTTGTTGCTAAGATTTGAAAAGCAGAGAGGTAGATAGAGCTGCTTGACAAAATCTATTCCAAAGGTGAGTAGAGCAAATGAATAGAAAGACATATATGCCTATCAAGGTTTTGGCTGTGGAATGTTGCTGTAACCGAGATGAAATCCTGCTTTCTCTCTTTTGCCTGCTTTTCTACAATAGCCTTCTCACCAATTAAACATTTCTAATCTGCTTAATAAATACTGCTGTAACCTCTCCACTCTCCTCCCCACAGTCAGATTAATGGGATGTATAGTTGTGGCTACCTTGATAAGTAAACCAACTTTCTTGCAACTAGCTTGACACGCAGCCTGAAGCTGGTTTGGTTTGATATATACCAACATGTTGCTCCAGATGGCAGTAGATACTTGCCGTGAATTGGCAATGCAGTAGTTTTAAGCTTTTCTGTTTTGAAAGAATATTTCATTTGCTTTTTGCATCATATTGTTGATGTGTTATTATCTGCTTGTTGCACTGGTCAATTACTAGGTGATATACTAAAAAAAGAAATAGTCTTACCTTTGGAAGGCATCACTAGAAGAACATAAAAAACAAGAGATAAGCAGAACAAGCTCCCAACTCCGCAGCATCATTCTGTTGGTTTTGGTATGGATGCTGTTTTTCCGAGCTCCTTTTTTCTTATCTTGTGTAAAAAAGGAAGTTCGTTCTAGTAGGCTTTTATAGCTGAACATGTCCAATTTTTAATTTTCTGCTGAGTTTTGATTGGTAAGAAAGCAGTAATAAATCTTGCCAGTTGGCAGAGGGAGGTCATCTTTGAGGTACTAACTTTGACCTTGTTTCCTGGTAAAGGTCAGTTTGGGCAGCACATTAATATTTGTGACCACTCCATCTCTTATTTATGTGCACTATTAGCTCAATATGCGAGACCCAGTGAGACAAAGTGCGAACTTACTTACGCCCCTTAAATTTTAAAATATGTCCATAGTAGGTCAGTCTTGCCCTGTTAATGTAACATTCTTGGAAAAAAATAAAACCTTGCTACAAACTATAATTATAAATACATATCCTATTATACTTGTTTTTATGGAGGCTTATTTATTTATTTGATTTGATGTTTATCCTTCCTTATTCCTTTATAAGTAACTCAAGGTAGCAAACATACCTAATACTCTTTCCTTGTTCTCTCAGTCCAGCTCACCTAGTAAAAGGACTAGTCCAAACTCACCTAACTACCTTTCATGCCTAAGGCTGGACTAGAACCCACAGTCTCCTGTTTTCTAGGTCAACAAGGATTGCCATCTGTTGCACTATATAAGCAAGAACCTTTGCTCAGAGGAATTCTTTTGGCTATATTAAACAAAAGCTACAACCAGAATTGATTTCATCTTACCACTCATCCTCATCTAGACTAGGTCATATTTTTATCTCAAAAGTTTTTTTTTAAATTTTTTAAAAAGTTTTTTATTTCCCCCCTTTTTATTTTTTTGATTTTTAAACAAACAAACATAAAACATAAAAACCATCCTCCAGTAACATACAGTGTGTCAATTTGGTTACAAAACTTTTGTGCTTCCTCACCATAGCCTTACAATTTATATAGACTCTCATATTACCAATCTAATATATATGTATACAATTATTATCATTATTAAACATTTATTTGACTATAACTATTATTACTTCATTTTATGCGTAATATTCTAAGTTTAACTAAATTTAAATTAATTTTTATTATAGCATTTCATTACATCATCCTGTATCCATCCAATAATAGTGCAGTCTTATATCTCTTGCCATTTGTAGTATTTGTGTTCTAATTGCTTTCTTGGTAGATCTTATATGGACTTCTCTTAGCAACTTGTTTTCTTTCCCATTTCAAATACATTCCTAGATATAAATTCTTATAATTGCTATTTAACATTTGTCTATTCATCGTTAATCTCTATACTCATTTTTACACACATATATGATAGAGTTTGGGTCACTTTCTTGCCACCCGGTGCCTCCATCTTATTTTGCAACAACCTTACTCCTTCCATCTTCTCTACTTCCCTTCTCTGACTTCTTCTTTCCTTCCCTCCTTCCTTCTTAAAGTCCTGTTATATTGGCTGTGTTGTAAGGATTATACAGAAAAAATGGGGTTTCCGATTTGCTAATCTTTCCTGAGTATTTTTGATCCCGCAAAACACAAAAGAAAAGAAAAGAAAAGGCTGGTTCATGTATTAGGTAGAATGAGGCATCTTTGAAATGCTTCAAACCATAAATATTGTCATAGAACAGGCAGTGATATATTGGAAAATGGGGGTCAATGCACTTCGCCACTGGCCCTATATTCCTTAATCTAGCTTGTTGCCCTTATTTAAAGGAGAGGACTCTTCCAGTATTCAGGTAATACAGTCTACACAGTGCTATTTTATGCCAGCTTTATAGTTATAAGACTTCTATAAAGAGCTGTGGTGATGCAGAGGTTAGAATGCAGTACTGCAAGCTACTTCTGCTGACTGCTGGCTGCCAGCAGTTCAGCAGTTCGAGTCTCACTGGCTCAAGGTTGACTCAACCTTCCATCCCTCTGAAGTCAGTAAAATGAGGACCCAGATTGTTGGGGGAAATATGCTGATCAGTAAACTGCTAGAGAGGGCCAAAAAACACTATGAAGCAATATATAAGTCCATCTTATATAGGAAAGAGATGCAGAGAAGAAAAAACTTAGTTTCATCTGTTGAGACAATCATTTACAATGCAGCTGCAAAGAATACAAGGTGCAGAGTTTGGCATGGCACAATATACCTGTCTTTTATTAAGAAGATATTAAGAAGATATGCAACTATTGTTTAATATTCAAACATCCAAGAATCATAACTACAAGTTACCAAGTATATGGATTATGTTTATAGTTTTCATTCAGACTAAGCTTGTTGATTAAGTAAAGTTATAATCACACCTATCCCAGTCCTGTTAGATCTCTCTGCAGCATTTGGTACCATTTATATCTTTTTAGATCACAAGCAAAGGATAGGATCTAAACTTTTTTCAATAGTTTGAAAAAATAAGTAGGTGTCTGCTAATACATTTGCCACTATCTAGCATACTGGAGCATTTAAACCATAGGTACATCCAAATAGTAATTAAAATCCATTTTGTGGTCCCTAGTTTTCTGTTATTTGGTCTTACTACTTCTACCCTTGCCCCATGCCCATTTCTTTCTAAAAGAGAAGATGAGATCAAAGAACCAAAACATACAACAAATATCATGCTCGGTTTGTCCATGGTTTTCATGAAAACATCGACCATTATTGAGGAAACAAAATACAATACTCTACATGGCAATGTTTCTACTCCTCAGAGCCTCTTAAATTGTTTTATCCATATAGAAAGCACCTTTGCACCATCCCCTTTATGACTTTTAGCCTTGTTTGAGAAACCAACTTTGGGGGTGGGGGAAGTGCCTGCTCACAAATATAATGTTTCAAGGTGCCCTGTGGGAAAATAAACAGAAACCATGCAAAAGCATCCTAACATCCTCCAAATTGCTAAAAAAGATGGGAGGTTATGTTGATGAACAGAAGGCCAAATGTGATATTTCCTGCCTTTAACACAGTCCAAATATTTGCTTAGATTGAACAATGAACAATGAGGTGGCTAACCCATAAAGCACTAGGGCCAATCTCTGTTAGTTTATGTCAACATGTATGAGAGCCTCAATCCTGCAAGGCCACATTCACATGTGGTCCTCTTACCCAGTTTCTTCTAGCAAAACCACAGTTCAACCCAAATTACAAAATGGAAGCTTAGAGGGCACAAGAATGAAGGACTGTCTTCATTCTTAACTCAAACAACCTCCAAGGAGCTCATTGTTAAATTTCAGAGACAACCTTATCAATGAAGTGGATTGTGTTCCTTTTGGCATTTCTTAGCCCATAGAAACTTGGTAGAGCTGTAATAAAATTACAAGTAATCCTTGTTTAGCTACCATAACAACATAGCAACTCAGTCAATTAAACAAAGTGGTTGCTAAGTAAAACTGCAACTGTGCTTCTGATTTTTCTTCAGCTTTCCTTTCCTTTTCAGACCTATGAAGGTCATAAATGCAAAGATTGGTCACAAAAAAACTTTTTCATCATAGTGATAATTGCAAATGGTCACTGTACAAGGCAGTCAATAAATAAGAACTATATCTCAATCATATATTATCCACTACTATGGCAAATGTAACTGCTAGTCCAGTCCATGGTGAACAAGCAGATTTGCAATCATAACATCTCACACTCTTTATGGAACCCCACAAATCACTCATAAAACTCATCCTTGGTCATATTAATTTTACCATTCAGGAGACTACATGATGTTACTGGTTTCCCTTTTGATTTCTCTACTTAAACCATATATCATGCCAAGCTACAGTTAAGCCGTAATAAATTGCTTTTACACATCATGCTAAGCCATAAACTATGTTTTAAACCACAAAGCCTGGGTTTCCCAACCAAAGTATGGGCAATGTATGGTATAAACAAATTCAGTCATATTATGCCTTTTTGCTATAATACTATAGACTAGCTGGTATACTTCCACAGGTGGTATTCAGCAGGTTCTGACCAGTTCTGGAGAACCAATAGCAGAAATTTTGAGTGGTTCAGAGAAACGGTAAATACCACCTCTGACTGGTCCCGCCCCCATCTATTCTCTGCTTCCTGAGTCCCAGCTGATTGGGAGGAAATGGGGATTTTTCAGTAATCTTCTCCTGTCAGGCCCACCAAGCCACGCCCACCAAGCCATGCCATACGCACCAAACCATGCCCACAGAGCCAGTAGTAAAAAAAATTGAATCCCACCACTGTATATAACCATGTATATATGATAATGCTATAGACTTTTTCTACAACCCTTTTGATTTAGTCTTCTTAGTTCCATTCTGTTTCCCATTCTCCTGCTGATAGCTTTTTACTGAAGGTTCATTAAAGAACAGATTCTTTTTCAGGACTCAGAGGGTTTCTTGATTTTTTTTTCCCACACGAGGGCTGAGACGCTCCCACCCTTTAAAGCTCAGGGCTGCGTCACACTGCCTGGCTCACTGGCCTCTAGGCAAGTTGTTACAACCAGGGAGGTCACAAATTACTAACCCTTTCTTGCATTTGTTAGTGGTGAAGGGGACATGAGAAAGCCTGGGGAGAGTAGATGGCAGATAGAAATCAGCTTCCAGGTCATCTAACAGAACTTTGTTTAAATACAAACTACAATCTCACCAAGGGAAAAGCAGCTTTTTTTTCACATCGCTTCAAGCTGCAGAACCAGTTTAAATTTAGAGAAGAAATGTTTGTGGCCAGTGACAGCAATATAGATGAAGGTCTGCCAATTAATTTTATTCCCTAAATCTCTGTGCTCAGTGGGCCTATACTTAAACTCTAGTTGGATAGGCACAATTTTTCCTTGCCAATAACTCTTTACCATTCTCAAAAGAGGAATTTATACCTTGTATGCATCAACGCAAACATATGCTCCCTGAATGGGGCTGATGAATTAGAGACTCTAGTCCTTAAGATGTATACAACAATATAACTAGTTGTTCTCAAGGGTTATTGATGTTGGGTAATGCATCACATAATGGTATATTGGGAAACATGGCTCTCCAGATACTATTGGACTCTTAATTAGCTAGTATGGCCAATAGGGTATATAAGCCACTATCCTGGCGACTTTGTTTTGCCTATCTCCGTCATACATTCCCCACATTAATTGAAAAACATGATAGGGAAGAACAGATACTAAATAGATAATTTTAACGGACAATTGTTCATTTATATATTCTTTTATGTACTGCTAGGAAACTCATATCCAACAAGATTGTTAAACCCGCTGGGAGAATTGTCTTGTGTACCGTATGTATCTATTGCACCTTCTCCCCGGACAGGCTAGTCCTCTGGATCCAAATGTCTCATTAAAAAATGTATTTTCAATTATCTCCTCCAATAGCTAAACTAGCTCTGTAGAAATTAACAGCTGAGACCTAGGGAGAAATCTAAAGGATCCAAACCAGGCTTTCAAAGGCAGCATTGTGCTTTACAGCTATTTAAGCCATGTCATTTTAATGAGGAAGAAAATAATTCAAGTAGCTTAGGGGGAACAGCAATGGAAGCAAAAGAAGCAAACTGTGCCAGTGTCTCAGAGATATAATATAAATGAAAAGTTTAAATAGCATATGTAACTCCTAGAACCATAGCATTTTAGAATCAGTTTGCTTCAAGGTCATCTATTTCCATCCCATAGTGCCCTATTGCACAACTTCTGCTAGCATACCTGCGATGAAGTACTTTGTTCCATTAGATCTTACTGTTTTTTTTTCTTCTTCCATTGTTTGCTTGCTGGTAAAAAGCCTCATCTGTGCAATACATGTTCTTAAAATGAAATGTAGCATAAGCAGAGCATTTCAACCTCAGGGCATTCTAACCATGTCAATGCAAGCAGCAATGGTAGGATTTCCAATTCTAGGGTCCACAAGTCCAGATGACCACTAGTTGGTAGCAGAAAGTTAAGGTTTCTTATAATTGCATATCTATCTAATAGTCAGCTGGATTTTTGCAGTCCAGAGGGTTAAGCTAACCATTTAGTCTTGAGTCCTGAATAAGTCCTCAGACTTACGAATGGCAGCTCGGCAACAGCCAGGCGCGCCTTAGCCAATCAGGCATGACCTGCAAGTTGCCGGGCTGTCATACACGTGGCTATTGGTTCTCCTGTCTGACAGCTCTATATAAATAGCTGTCAGACAGGGAGAGGGTGCTGGTCTACTTCTGTTGTTTGCAATTGCCTGAAATAAATGTGTGTTACTTATGGTTACCTCAGATGCCTCCCGCCTGGTTCTTTCCGAGAATCTAACACTGGCGACGAGCTGGTGGGATAACGGGCTCTGAGTACAACCTACAGGGCAAGCAAACATTTTTTTTTAGGCGCCCATTGACCGGACAATTCTTCGCGCCTCGCTTCACCTCAGCCGCTAATCGACATGTCCGGAATGCCCGCTTTCGCTCCTTTCGGAGCGGCCGGCGAATCTTGGGCCGCTTTCTTGGAGCGGTTCGAGTGTTTTTTAATTGCGAACAACTGGCAAGGGTACTCGCAAGCCAGAAAGTGCGGGTTCTTCCTGACCGCCTGTGGACCCGAAATGTTTGCGACGGCACGATCCTTTGCGGCCCCGCGGGCTGTCTATGACCTGATGTGGGACGAACTGATGGAGGGGCTGCAAGCCCATTATGCACCAACACCGTCCAAAATTGCACGCTGGTTCGCATTTCACTGGTGTGTTCAGAAGACGACTGACTCAGTCAATCAGTTCCTCCAGGCGTTACGGGTCGCCACTGCTCAATGCGATTTCCCCGACCTGGATGACAATTTGACTGAGCAGTTCGTCTGTGGCCTTAAGGACCTTTTCCTCAGACGGCGTCTCCTCGGCAAAACCAACATCACACTAACTTTTGCCATTGACGAGGTGAGGGCCGCAGAGCTCGCGGAGCTGTCGACCGTGGAGATGGCCCGCTACCTGCCGCCCGCAACCGCCTTGCCTTCGTTGCCTGCCCTACCAGCTCCAGCCCCCCTGCCTCCGCTGCCTTCTCCGTACGCTACCAATCTAATCGATGAACTGGTTCCCCTGCCGGACCAGTTCTATGAGGCCCAAGTCGATCGACTGAGGGCCATTCCTAGGCAGTCTCAGCCTCCTCCTGCTCGTGCTTCAGCTGCGGCCGCCGCCTGTCTCGGCTGTGGAGGCAATCATGCCTGGGCAGCCTGCCCTTTTAAGACTGCTGTCTGCCGCCGCTGCGGCAAGAAAGGCCACCTGGCACAGGTCTGCCGGGCCAACTTGCCACCTCTGGCTCAAGCCGACCAGCCTCCAGTCTACGGTCCCCCTGCGCCACCCAAGAACCAACTGGCCAGATGCCAGCAAGCCCGCCGTGATGACTGCTATGCCCTGGCGGACGATGTCCCTGCCACCCCTGCAGTGTCGGTCAACCTCGCCTCAGCTAGTATGCAGAAGATCACAGTCACCGTTTCTATTGAGGGGTCCCCCTGCCTAATGGAGGTTGACTGTCCTTCAGGACTACGCTGACGTTTTCAATGGGGAACTTGGGCAGTATAAGGGCACCCCTATCTCCCTCAACTTGGACCCCCAGGTTGCCCCCATTCGGCTGAAGGCCCGCAGGGTGCCTTTTGCCTTGAGGCCTAAGGTTGATGCCGAACTCGATAAGCTGTTGGCGCAGGCCGTCCTGGAGCCCGTCGACCATTCACGCTGGGAGACCCCCATAGTGATCCCCGTGAAGGCCGACGGGTCCATCAGGATCTGCGCCAATTACAAGTCGACAATCAACCTTGGCCTCAAGGCAAACCCCTATCCAGTCCCTGTCATGCAGCACCTGCTCCACTCCTTGGGGCAGGGCTGCATTTTCACCAAACTGGATATGGTGCAGGCCTACCAGCAGCTCCCGGTGGATGATGATGCGGCGGCTGCCCAGAGCATTGTCACCCACCGCGGGGCTTTCTGTTGTCGCCGCCTCCAATTCGGCGTCCCGTTGCCCCGGGGATCTTCCAGAGCCTCATGGAGCGCTTGCTCCATGGGCTCCCCGGCTTTGCCCCTTACTTCGATGATGTCCTGATCGCTGCAAACAGCCGCTCAGGACTCATTGAAGTTCTCCGGAAGGTCCTTGACCGTTTTAGGGGCACGGGTCTCAATTTGAACCTCAGCAAATGCTCCTTTGCTGTGCCACGGGTGGAGTTCCTGGGCTTCTTGATTGACGCCCAGGGAATCCATCCCACCCCCTCCAAAATTTCGGCCATCAGGAACGCTCCCACTGCCACCTCCAAGGCGCAGCTGCAGGCGTTCCTCGGCCTTTTAAACTTCTACGCGCCATTCCTTCCTCACAAGGCGTCACTAGCCGAGCCGCTGCATCGGTTGCTCGACCGATCCGCAGCCTGGCAATGGGGCAGCCGCGAAGCGCATGAGTTCGCGGCTGTCAAATCCCTGCTAACGTCAGAGGCAGTCTTAGTCCAGTATAGTGACAAGATGCCCCTGACTTTGGCATGTGATGCCTCCCCCGTGGGTTTGGGGGCGGTCCTGAGCCATGTCCTGCCCAATGGCTCAGAGCCCCCCATAGCTTTTTACTCCCGGACACTTTCCTCGGCCGAGAGGAACTACAGCCAGATCGACAAGGAGGCTCTGGCTGCGGTGTCCGGGGTTAAAAAGTTCCACGATTACCTTTACGGTTGGCACTTTACCCTCTACACTGACCACAAGCCTCTCCTTGGGCTTCTGGCCGGTGATAGGCTGACCCCCCCCATCATGTCCCCCAGGATGACCCGCTGGACGGAGTTCCTAGCTGCGTATTCCTATGTGCTGTGCTACCGTCCGGGCAAGCACCTAGGGCATGCTGATGACCTTAGCCGCTGACCTCTTCCCTGCTCTGACCCCCAGCCGGTCCCTTGGCTTTCCTCCTCTCCATTGCAGAGCTGGACCTCCCCCTTACAGCCTCTGATGTGGCCGCCCACTCGCAAGCTGACCCTGTCCTCTCCCAGATCATGGCATGGGTCCTGAGGGGCTGGCCTACAGGGGGCGTCTCTCCTGACTGCTGCCCTTTTAAAACGCATCAGTTGGAGCTGTCACTCCACTGCGGTTGCCTTCTCTAGGGCAACCACGTGGTCATCCCGTCGGCCCTCCGCCGCCAGGTCCTCCAGCGGCTCCATGCCGATCACCCCCGGGTCGCGCGCATGAAGGCGCTGGCCCGGAGCTATGTATGGTGGCTCTGCCTTGACGCTGACATCGAGGCCTGGGTCGGCAGATGTGACCCGTGCCAGATGTCTCGCCCAGCTCCCCCCTCCTCCTCCTCTCGGGAGTGGGAGATGCCACACGGGCCCTGGTCCCGCCTTCACCTTGACTTCACGGGTCCCTTCCATGGCCAGGTCTTCCTGGTCGCTGTGGATGCCTACTCGCGCTGGGTGGAGCTAGTCCTCATGCGCTCCACCACAGCGGAGAGTACGGTGCGGGCTCTGCGACATTTGTTTGCTACCCATGGATTGCCGGACACAGTGGTGTCCGACAATGGCCGCAATTCACCTCCACAGTCTTCCAGTCCTACCTGGCCGCCCAAGGAATCCGCCATGCCCCAGTCGCCCCTTACCATCCGGCCAGCAATGGCCGGGCAGAGAGGGCAGTCCGATCGGCCAAGGAGGCTTTGGGCCGCATGGACCATGGCGACTGGCCGGCAAGGGTGGATGCTTACCTACTGGCACAGCACTCCACACCTTGCCCACTCACGCAGCAAAGCCCCGTGGAGCTGTTGATGGGTCGTCGCCTGCGGACCACCCTGGATAGACTACACCCCCTCTATTCAGGACTTCAGTCTGGCAACCTGGGGCATCCCTCCCGTTCCTTCTCTCCCAGGGATTTGGTCTGGGCTCGTAACTACCCGGGGAACCCTCAGTGGGTTCCTGCCACCATCACCGAGGTAACCGGACCTGTCTCCTACAGGGTTCACCTATCCGATGGCAGCAAGTGGCGGCACCACCTGGATCAAGTAAGGTGCCGCCACCCCCCTGGAGGCTTCAGATCAACCCGACACGTAGAGGCCGGCCACAGAAGCTTGCAGCCGGCCCCGGCCCCACAACAGTTCCAACGCATTGTGCCTCCGCTGGTCTTCCCAGAGTCAGGCCATCCTGCCCTGGCCGCAGGGTCACCTCCGCCCCCGGAACAGCCTCCTGCAGCCTCTCAATCCGGCCTCGCTTTCCCTTCGTCCGCCCAGTTAGGCCTTCCGTTCACAGGCCTTGCCCACCCCCTGGCCACCTACCGGCCTGTTCAAAATCCACCGCCACTCCAAGCCACACCCCCTCCGCCCAGCCTACCTGCTCCTTGGGTGCCTCCTCCTCCACTAGGCTGCAGCAGTGACGTCACCCAGAGCTCCACTCCCTGCAGGGAGGAGCTCTCACGGGGACGTCCTTACCCTCCAGCGCCGCCTCTCCAACTGCGGCGTTCTGGACGTGTCCGCCATCCCCCCGCCTACCCGCGGGACTACCCATGCGCCATTACCGACGCATGCACCCTCGCTGGGAGGAAGGAGTGTTGAGTCCTGAGTAAGTCCTCGGACTTATGAATGACAGCTCGGCAACAGCGAGGCGCGCCTTAGCCAATCAGGCGCGACCTGCAAGTTGCCGGACTGTCATACGCGCGGCTATTGGTTCTCCTGTCTGACAGCTCTATATAAATAGCTGTCAGACAGGGAGAGGGTGCTACTTCTATTGTTTGCAATTGCCTGAAATAAACGTGTGTTACTTACGGTTACCTCAGACGCCTCCCGCCTGGTTCTTTCCGAGAATCTAACACTTAGGATTTTTACCATTTGTCAGTTGTACAAATCAGCTTTCTCCAACACCAGCCAGTTTGGAGATGATGCTGGCTGGAGCCATATGTTGGGGTGAGATTAATACAAGCTGTTACCCAGAAAATACTGCCACGTGCCTTAACAACTTAGCTATCTTTGTGTCAGTGCCCTGTTCACATTTAACTATTATGAAGTTTGATGCCTACTCATTATTTCTTAGAATGACTATTATGGCCCATGATTTTGGAACATTCTAGCTTACAGTTCTATGGTTGCAATAGTAGGAGAAATTCTTTTTATAAAGACTTGATTTTAGAAGCAAGAACTTTGGTCAAAACTGATTCATTAATCTGGTCAACCTTTCACGTCTAAATAGTTTTTCCCACCCGCCCCAATCACCATTTGTCATTCTAATGACACTTTATATATCTATCCCATGGGACTTCCAAATTTCCCATACAGGAGGAAGTAGAAGTTGTTTTGCTGAGATTCATGTCTCCACTTTCTAGCTTCAGAAAGTCTCCAGAATCTATAAAAGAAACTATTAAAAGCTGCTCTTGATTTGCTTTTACTCACTAACGCTAGTGATTCCAATGCTGGCAGTGCTAAGGCTAGTATTAGTGAGGAAATAAAAACCGAGACATTCACTAGCGTTACTTTCACTAGTGTTAGTGAAGAAAGGAAAACTTCTCAATTTTCATTTCCTCACTTGCTCATTTCCTTAGGCCCTCCAGCCATAGCTTCACCTGCATTATTTGTCTCTCAGAAAGAGACGGCTGCTTGTGAGATTGTGTTGTGTGGTTCAGCAAGAGTGGCCTGTCCTTCTTCCTTACCCTGACCTATGGAGATCTTCAAAAACAAGTGGGCAATTCTGATGGGTGGAGGATGGGAAGGAGCATGTAGATCCCAGTGGGGTGGGGCAAAGCAAGGGAAGGAGACTTTAGCTGTGAAAGAGGCCAGAATAAGAGACTTGGAAGGAACCTTGGAGGTCTTCTCATCCAACCCTCTGCTCAGGCAGGAAACCCTATATATTTCAGACAAATGGTTGTCCAATCTCTTCTTAAAACCCTCCAATGTTTGAGCACCCGCAGCTTCTGGAGGCAACTCATTCCACTGTTCCCTCTAAGGTGCGCGCGTGCGCGGCCGCGCACATGGAAAGAAATCCCCGCGCAGAAGTTTCTAACTGCCGCGCAGAGATTTCTACCAAAGCAAACGTGGGGAAGTCCTTTGCAGGCGGCTAGAACTGGCCTCCCGCAAAGGACCTCCCCAGTCTTGTTTTGATGAGCCGCCAGTCCTCTTGCTTCTTCTCCTTCATCAGCAAAGCTCCCGCTGGCTTCCCGGCCCATGGCAGTGGTGCCTCTCCCTCCACGCGGAGCACCTGAGCTGGCTCCCGCGTTATCCCTCCCCCTTCCTCCTCTGCCGTGCTTTTGAGGCCGCGGGAGCTAGTAGGAAAGCGGTGGAGGTGGAGGCGACGGCAGGGGTAACCCAGAGCCCAGCTGACTCCACCTCAGCTGGGCTCTTTAGTCTTCATTTAATTACAAGGTGGCGCAGTGGTTAAATGCAGCACTGCAAGCTACTGCTAGATCAGCAGTTCAGCGGTTCAAATCCCACCGGCTCAGGGTTGACTCAGCCTTCCATCCTTCCGAGGTGGGTAAAATGAGGACCCAGATTGTTGGGGGCAATATGCTGACTCTCTGTAAACCGCTTAGAGAGGGCTGAAAGCCCTATGAAGCGGTATATAAGTCTACTGCTATTGCTACTTGTATTGTAGTCTGATGTAACGTCTTTTTAAAGTTAACGTTAGTTAGAAAATATAGGGTACAAAACTTAAATAATAAAAAAATTGTACATTCATTTTGAAAAATAAATGCAATACTTGATTAATTTCATATCTTTATTTAAAATAGTTTTGGCATGGCATATGATTTTATTGACTCAGTTGGAAATGATGTGGATGTTGTATCTGATTCTGAGGTATATATATTCTTAAGTAACATAACATATAGCATATTGTCCAAACTTGCTAGACTATTTAATTGATCTTACTACTTTAAAGGGGGGAGAGTTTCATGATAAATTATTTTATTACATTTATGTTGCATTTATATATTATATTTATTACATTTATATTCCACATTATATATTTGTATTGTTATTTTAGTGTATATTGTCAATTTTGATAGATATTATATTGATATATCAATACTGATTTTAATCATACTAAATAACAATTACTGCTATTATTTATCAGCATTACATATTTACAGTTTTTAATATCGAGTTAGTCGTATTTTAGAATAATAGCGTTATCTTTTAATAGGATAATTGGCAAAATCTAATTCACATGTGATGGGTTGCATTCCAAAGGAATGTGAGAGGACAGGTTGCCTGCAAAATGCCAGGACCCAGGCCAGGACCCTGTTGGTGCCATGTCTCTCTCTAGCCAGTCTAACAATCTAAAAGCTGAGCAGAGAGCCTTTTTTTTTTCAGGGTGAGCGGAAAAATATAGTCTTTGAGTGGCACTTTTCATGCCTGGCATTCATCAGGCTGAAACCTCGCTAGCAATCGGCGCTTGACGCTTGGTATGTTGCGCAAATGTCCAGCAGATGTGACAGCAGTTCAAACTGTGGCTCTCTTAGGTGCTCAGGCATGAAACTGTGCCGCTCAAACACTATACTTTTCCGCTCACACTGAAAAAAAATTAGAGGGAACATTGACTCATTCCACTGATTAATTGTTCTAACCAACTTCATTGTATTTATTTTGCACAATGACAATAAAGACTGTATTAACTGTTAGGAAATTCCTTCTTAGTTCTAGATTGATTTCTCCTTGATTAGTTTCTTTGGTGCTTTGGAGAATAAGTTGACCCACTTTTCTTTGTGGCAGCCCCTCAGATATTGGAACACTGATATCAGGTCACCCCTAGTCCTCCTTTTCATTGAACCAGACAAACCCAATTTCTGCAACCATACTGCAAATTCAAATGTCTGCCAATTTCTGTTAATAGATGAAAGGTACATGAATATGCTATGTGGGTGTCTGTTTTTGTGTATTTTGTCTCCTGCTGGTTCCACCATAAGCAACAGTCAATTAGGCATCCCAAAGCTGTCGTGCTCCTTTCCCCCATGTTTCAATGCATACTGAATAAAAGAAAATTCCAAGGCCTTCATTGACTCTTGTTAGCATCCATCACTTAATGCCTCAATAAATAACGAGCAATTGATGGACTGTTCTGCAGTTCCTAGATCAGCATTTTTTATACTTGGCAACTTTAAATATGTGGACCTCAATTCCCAGACTTCCCCTGCCAGCATGCAAAGGTACTATGCACAAAACAAGAATATTTCCCCTAGAATATTTCTTAAAGGTTGAACCAATTTCAATATACAAAATTTAAAAAAAAAAAATCCAAACTGTTATTCATTGAAGAAAGGCTGGTGCAGACTTCTCCAGCACTGCATATGGGGGAATAGATGCATCTCTTGTTCTGGAATGGTTGCAGGTGTTCTTTTTATACATCAGCGAATTTTAACATTTCCCATGTGAATATGCCTTCCTTTCCCCTGATTCCCAGCAGGAAGTCAGAACCAGTCAGCATGGAGGGCAACACCTCCACACAACCAGCAGTTGGGATTCAGGGGGTGTTTATGTCTGCCTGTCTGTAGCCCTCTACAATTTCTGCTTACCCATCAACCTCTCTGGGGAGTGTAGGTATGTTATGGCTATGGCTAGTTGTGGGCAATTTTAAATCAGCCTCAAGATTCCCAACATAGTCAAAATTGTAATGGTAAATTGTACCACATTCATTGCTACATTTCTTTTTGTTGCTGTTTTAATTCTTTTGCCTCAAAATAACACCATACACAAATTAACACAAGTAATGCATTAACTTTAATGTGGTTTATTAATTACTTTTATTGTAATGTCTGCTGTTAAAGAAAGCAAGAAGCAATGACTAATTCCAAAAAAAACATGTACCATATATATCACATACAGTATAAGCTCTTCTGTAGAAAAGCCAAGCCTCAATTTTTCACCAAAACATCATGTAATTGTCCAAATTGTCCATACCTTTTAATTTTTACAATTATCTTATCCATAAATGGCACATTTTTCAATCTATTTGGTTAAAAAACTCAAGGGTTAGCTTTGGTGACGATATTCCATCTGACTTATTTAAAATCCTAAAAGACGATGCTGTTAAAGGACTGCACTCAGGATGCAACCAAGTATGGAAAACTCTACAGGATTGGAAAATATTGATTTGCACTCCAATCCCAAAGAATGACAATGGCAAAGAATTTCGAAGGCAAAAGGAGAAGGGCACAGTGGAGGATGAGATGGTTAGATAGTATCATAAATGCAATAAACATGAATTTGGGCAAATCTGGGAAAAGTGAAGGACAGGGGGTCTGGCATGCTCTAGTCCATGGAGTAGCAAAGAGTCAGACATGACTTAAAGACTGAACAACAATAATACTTAAGGAATGTCGGTAGTCATAACCTTCGAACAATGAAAAAGGGATCCATTTCAAACCATCCCCTCCCCTGTTTCCCCCCCTCCATTATTCTTGAGGCTTTCTTGATTTTTCCTGGGCTTTTACTGCTTGCCTCTTTCCATATCTTAACCCAAAGGAATTCCAGTTGTAGGTGGAGAGATCCTGGCTCCCTTCTAACACCAATGCCCCTTCCAATAATGGAACCCCCTTGCTTTTTGTTGGAGGCAACCCTGGCCATAACTGCACTTGATGCTCTTGCCGCTTGCACAGAAGGGCTACTGTGGATTTCAGACCTTCTTTGCCAGAGCTGAAGCTCCTTTCAGAACATGGGATGTCATTAGCCCAGTGGATCCAGTTGGCCTTGCCTCTGGAAGGTTTAGCTGAAAAGAATAAGAAAAGTTTATAGAGAGAACATAGTTGGAGAAGCATCAAGTTTGGGAAAATGCTGTGATATAGGATATAAGTAAATAAAGAAAGGAGAATGATAATAAATTATATACATGGAGGATTAGAAATCTTTGGTATTAAATATTATGGATGTTTAGCTAAAACAGGATATGAGGACTTAATGTTAATGGAGGATTTTATAAATAAGTAAATGAAATGCCAGTATGTGGTTATGGATTGAATCTTGGTATATTTAAGGATGAAGGATGTTTAAATAAATGTAGTCAACTAAAAGTGGAGGTATGATGATGTTAATATAGTAAATATTTGAGTTAAGACATTCGAATTAATATGAATTAATGGAAGAGATGCACAAAAGATTTTTGTAACCAGCTGATATACTTTTTTATAACATATGTTTGTTGTGGTTTTTTTGTGTATTTTTTAATTGGTGTGTGTATCAAATATATAAGTATATATACAATAGAGAGATACAAAGTGTGTCTGTGGGGGGAAATATAGTTAGGATAGATTAGCAAAGGTAAGGGAATAAGAAATGATACTAAATTATATCTGGGTTGGCAGAAGTACCATCCCAAGGAAACATAAACTGAGATTTAAAATAGACACACCAACAACAATAGAAAAAGAAAGGGAGAGAGGAGGAGAGAATGAAAGGAAGACGGGGGAAAGAAGAAAGAGGTAAGGAGAGGAGGATGGAAAGGAGAGAAAAGGAAGGAGAGAGGGTAGGAAGGGAAAGAGGAAGAGTAGGAGCAAAGGAGAGGTAAGGGAAGAAGGAAGGGGAAGGAGAGGAGGAAGGAACAAAGTAGAGAAGGGAGAGAGGGTGAAAAGAAAGAGGTAAGGAGAGGAGGATGGAAAGGAGAGAAAGAGGAGGAGAGAAGGTAGGAAGGGGAAGAGGAAGAGCAGGAGTAGGAGAAAGGTACAGGAAGAAGGAACGGAAAGGAGAGGAGGAAGGAAGAAAGTAAAGAAGGGAGGGAGGGAGAAAAGAAAGGGAAAATAAGGTGGTGTTATAACAGGAGGAAGGGATGGTAACAAAGCACCCAAACTGTATATTATAACCCATTAATGAAATAATAAATGTATAAGAATGATAAATGTTAAAACACTTGTAACCAAACGACATGCTGTATGTGATGATGGGTTGTGTGTGTGTGTGTGTGTGTGTTTCTGGTTTTTTTTTGTTTTTTTATTGTTGTGGGTATGTGTTGTCTATGTAACAAAAATAAAAAAAGATAAAAAAAAGATGGGGAAAGGGCAGAACTTGTAAAATAACATGTCTGTCTGTCTATCTGTCTCTGTCTCTCTCTCTATCCTATCCTATATCAGCAAATTTATATGGACATCCATCTCACACAGGGTGACTCTGGGGGTTGTACAATAAAACCAACAATTAAAACAGAATATAAAACCCAGTTAAAACAAATAAATATAAGTAAAATTACAAGAGGGCTAAATAAGAATACATGATGGACCAATGAGTAGGTCTGATGAAAAAAAAGCAAGTTTTGAAAGGCTAACCTCATTTCAAGTGGGGGGATGATGTTTTGGAGGTTGGGGCCACAGCAAAATACGCTCATTTCCATTATGATAAAGGAAGTGTCAAATTGACACTTCACCATGGCAGAATTCCCAGAAAGGTCTGGGAAATTGTGAAAAGCAGGGCTATAAGGCTAAATTGTGTTCAAGATTTGAAAAGGAAAAGATAATTCAAGAGTGCATCTGACCACACAATTAGCACCCACAGCACTTTTTAAAACCAAATCTCTCTGGGATTTGGGTACTAGGTGTCAAAGGAACCCAAAACAAGACTTTAGCATTTTTCATATTTCTTCACATTTCCAGGTTGTAGTGACACAAGACCACACGTGCGTATTGTCAGAGTTTTGGCAGCATGAATATTATTATAAGATAAACCCAGGAGCAAAATACAGCACACAGAGCCTTTAGACAATTAATAGTGGTTTATATATATACAGAAATATATACAGACATATACGAGGTAGATAAATCCCTTACCATTCAGCTACGGACATAAGGAGAGAAATTTAAAACATTACATCAGCTGGCAGCTATTAAATCATCATTACCTGACACCTATGTTCTCTAAATAGGAGTGAACATTCTTTTGCAGGACAATTTCAGATCATTACTAAGTTTACAACAAGATTCTCCTTGAATCTAATGAGTCCAACAAGACTGCCTCTACTTCTTACCTTGAGGCCAGAAGTTCTTTAGAGGATAATAGCTGCCTGCAGGTTTTCCAAACTGAATTCTGAAGAATAACAGGAACATAAGCAGGGAACATAATAGGTTCATTCTGAAATGCAGCAGATCTAAGATTTAAAAAAATGAAGGAAGCCAGAACACTTAAATCAGGGTTTTCCAAACTCTGTGGTATACATCCCTTGGCCAAGTGCAAACAAAGTCCATGGGAGGTGAAAAGAACCTTTTAGTTATTTGTAACTAACTTTTCACATCTCTTTCAATCTTACTTTGGCTGACATCTTCAGTTTTTCATCTAAGCCTTTGTTATACTTTATCATTCATCTCTACTTACAATAATTTATCTTTTTACAAAAGTATCACTTTCTCTCTTTCTTTCTCAACACACATGAAAAGAAAAAAAAAAAGGATTTACTGTGTTTAATTGTGCTTCCCAACTGAAGGATATTACTTAATTGAATAGGAGGAAGATAGCAATGAATTTGATAAACACTATTTCTTGAAAGCATGATATAGTCAAAAAATCCCATGACTTAGAATTGAAATCTGCACACAAAAAATTATTTTTGATAAAAACATTGGTATAGACACCAGGAAGAGGTTATAGATACAGTATTCATACAGCCTTTATTATTAAGGACAGTTCTTTATTTCAGAAATATGTCCTTTAGTTTAATTTATTTGTCAAAAACTCACTTTAGATCTTGGGTCATTTAACTTTTACTGTAAAAATGGTACCATTTAGTACACAATATTTCACATTCATGTGAAAAATATGGAAATTAACTTGTATTTTTAAAATAAATTTATACATACTGTTTGATTTTATATTTTTTATTAGAATATGCATTTTTATTTTTATTTTCTTAGTTTTGCTCTTACATTTTGTTTTGTAAAGCAAAGTTATAAACAACTACATGTGTTATCTTTATGAACCTCTTTTAGAGTTGTCCCTTTTTCAGGTTTGTCCTTTATTTTTTCCAAGAAATATGGCCACATTAGTTATAGAAGAAATATTTTGTAGAATATATCTAAAATAATCCCAGTTCCACTTTGATATGGCTCAGAATCATTGGTAGGAAGCAAGCTCGGTGTCCATGGTGCATGCATGGGTGTTGTGGGGGTGGGTGGGTTTGAGTGTGAACTGAATATAAAATTAAACTCAGGTTTTCAATCTTCTGGTTAAGTTCCACTGTCAATCAGTTTGAAAGTTGGTTCATTTCCTGTTGGCTTGTTGTCCAATCACACAAACACATTACCTCTGCTTTGCTGCTTTGCTACCTTACCTAATGATTTACTACTTTTAATTATTACTAATTATTGTAATAATAGCCCTTAATTTAAGTCTAATATATTATTACACCATTAATGGTCTGTCTCTAAATAGAAATTCCAATGCGTGGCAAAAATAGTTATTTACAGATAAAACATAATAGGGTTTTTAAAAAATGCATTCACAAAACAAGAACCTTGTACGCTCACTGGCACGGCACTGACATTATTGTGGATCGAGACCTGCCATTCTCTTTCAATGTCCTATGATTTATTAGTGCCTTAAGCTGCATTCTTATTAGCACACAATGCAGCTGTGGATCAGAAAAACGGGAACATGGGTGGAAGGAAGCCTGGCCCTTGCACCTCTGGAAAGAAGAAGCCATGGTTCAGCTGAGAAGGCAGCATTTCTAGACAGCCTCTCCATCTAATGTTTTGCCAAGGTTCTCCATTCTTTGCAGAGTTTGCCTGACCAGTCAGGATCAAAGAATGTTGTTGGGAAAAAATAAGACTTGAGACCAGTTTTTCAAACTTGTAGCACAGAAAACATTTATAACTGACTATTATGAAGAAGACAAGCAGATTAGAGCGTACACAGAGAGTAGGCATACATTCATGCAAGGAGAAAATTTAATTAGAGTGAATTAAATGTGATTTGAAACAGAGGGATTGTTATTCAGCGTACAAACTTTCATTCCCATTCCACCACTAATGAACAGGTTACGTATGTTTTCCAAATCCAGCTAACCCTGCTTGGCCAGAGGCAAAAGGAAGACAAAAGTTGCCGGTATGAGTAAATACATACTGTATTAAGTGCTTCTACTTCTAAACACTTTCCCCTCTTAAACAGCAACAGCAAGACCATTTTTAAAATCACAATCTGCCTGCAATCTACAACGACAGTCCCTACACCCTTTCAAAAGTGTTCCAATTGATAAAAATGCATTTGAGGCTGGGAAGGAGAGGTATACGATGCACGGCTAGCTACTTGAAATATGACAGTGGAGCCAAAACTAGGAACATTTTCTGCAGAATCCCATTTAATGCAATAGAACAAACTTTTGAATAAATATGCACAATTCTCTAGCATAATTTGCAACCCTGTTGTCTTTAGTGGATTTTATCCCAGATAAAGAAGTGTTTGTATAGGTTTGCTGCCCCCACCCATAGTTTCAACATCCTTAGCTTTACTTACCTAAGTTTTTCCTGCAATGTCCAGGCCCAAAGTCTTGATCTCTTGGAAAAAGATGAGATGATCTCTGCTATAGCTCTCCCCTCATTCTTAAGGCCGGGGTCTGAATTATTGAATGCCCTTACTGGTGACATCAGCAAAGATGGACCCGCCTCTAGTTCATATTTTTTAATTTCCCTGCCTAAGTAGCGTTATTGTATCTTGAAGGGTAGACCCAAAACTATTTCCGTAAGCATTGTTTCATTAAACCGTCTTCTCTTTCTTTTCTTCAACCAGATCAAAATAATTCTGCTTTCCTTTTCTTTACAGCCAAGCCAGAACAATTAGTATAAATAGACTGAAATCAATTTGCTCTATTACACTGAAATTATTAGCAACAAAGAAGATGAGGATACTACCATTTGCTCTGATTTAAATGCTCCCTCCTCCTTCATTTCTAATCATTGAATAAGGAACCAAGCAGCTAACTGCTAGGTCTATAGCCTGCATTCTGGAAGCGTATAGAATACAAAGAGATGTCTCCAGATGGGATGTGTGGGGTGTGTATTCTCCTGTATACCAAGGTGAGGGTATGGTGCATGAGGGTAGGAGTTTGATTGCATGATTGTGCCTGCCCGCTTGACTTTTTTGATGCCCCTGAAGACCCTTCGGAGGTTATAGCCATACAATTTGCACAACATGGAAATTGGGAAGAAAGATCTTGCTGTTGAATTATCTTTACACTTTTGATTGATTGATTGATTGATTACATTTATATGCTGCCCTTTTCCCCGAAGGGGACTCAGGGCGGCTCACAATTCAATCAGGGAAGGAGATACAAACAGGGGGATAAAAAAGACGAGACATAACAATACAAAATTTAAAAACACACAACAACCATAGCATTCGAAAAGTGGGGCAAAAACTCTTTAGCCCCAGGCCTGTCGGAACAGCCAGGTTTTAAGGGCTTTGCGGAAGGCCTGGAGGGTGGTGAGGGTTCGAATCTCCACGGGGAGCTCGTTCCAGAGGGTCGGAGCAGACACAGAGAAGGCTCTCCTCCGGGTAGTTGCCAGTCGGCATTGGCCAGCAGATGGAATTTGGAGGAGGCCTAATCTGTGGGATCTGATCGGTCTGTTGGAGGTATTTGGCAGCAGGCGGTCTCTCAAGTACCCAGGTCCAATACCATGAAGGGCTTTATAAGTGACGACTAGCGCCTTGAAGCGTATCCGAAGACCAATAGACCAGTGCAGCTCGCGGAGGATAGGTGTTACGTGGGTGAACCGAGGTGCACCCACAATCGCTCGCGCGGCTGCATTCTGGACAAGCTGAAGTCTCCAAATGCTCTTCAAGGGCTCCCCCATGTAGAGCACATTGCAGTAGTCCAGTCTAGAGGTCACAAGGGCACGAGTGACTGTTGTGAGGGCCTCCCGGTTCAGGTAGGGATGCAACTGGTGCACCAGGCGAACCTGGGCAAATGCCCCCCTGGTCACAGCTGACAGTGGTGTTCGAAAGTCAGCTGTGGGTCCAGGAGGACTCCCAAATTGAGAACCCTGTCTGAGGGGCATACTGTTTGACCCCCCAGCCTGAGAGATGGAAAACTTGGCCAATTAGTGGGAGGGAAACACACCAGCCACTCAGTCTTATCCGGATTGAGTGCAAGCTTGTTATCCCCCATCCAGACCCTAACAGCCTCAAGGCACTGGCACATCACATCAACCACTTCACTGAGTTGGCACGGGGCGGACAGATACAACTGTGTATCATCCGCATACTGATGGTATTTTATCCCGTGCCGTCGAATGATCTCACCCAGCGGCTTCATGTAAATATTAAACAGGAGGGGGGACAAGACCGAACCCTGTGGCACCCCATAATTCAGGGGCCTAGGGGTCGATCTCTGCCCTCCGACCAACACCGACTGCGACCTGTCTGAGAGGTAAGAGGAGAACCACCGTAGGACAGTGGCTCCCACCCCCACCTCCTGCAGTCGTCGCAGAAGGATACCATGGTCGATGGTATTGAAGGCCACTGAGAGGTCAAGGAGCACTAGGACGGAGGCATGACCTCCATCCCTGGCTCTCCAGAGATCATCAGTCAGCGCAACCAAAGCGGTTTCCATGCTGTAGCCAGGCCTAAATCCCGACTGAAAGGGATCTAGATAATCGGTTTCCTCCAAGGACCGCCGGAGCTGAAAGGCCACCACTTTCTCAACAACCTTCCCCATGAAGGGGTGGTTGGAGACTGGACGGTAGTTGTTTAAAATGGCTGGATCCAAAGATGGCTTCTTCAGAAGGGGTCTCACCACCGCCGTCTTTAAAGCGGGGGGAAAGAACCCCTCCCGAAGGGAGGCGGTAACAACCACCTGGATCCAGCCCCGTGTCACCTCCCTGCTGTTAACAACTAGCCAGGAGGGGCATGGGTCCAGCACACATGTGGAGGCACTTACAGCTCCCATGGCCTTGTCCACTTCCTCAGGGGTAACAGCTTGAAAATCAATCCAGTGATGTCCATCCAGATTCTCCCCTGGTGCCTCGGCTGGTTCTGCGTAATTGGAGTCCAGGTCCATCCGAAGCCGAGCAACTTTATCCGCGAGGAATTGGATGTAGTCCTCAGCTCTGCTTTGCAAAGGATCGCTCGTATCCCTCCTGTTTAGGAGGGAACGGGTTATCCTGAACAAGGCGGCTGGGCGCGACTCAGCGGAAGCTATCAGAGAGGCAATGTGTGATCTTTTTGTCGTCCTAATTGCCCGAAGGTAGGCTCTGATGCTGGATGTTAAAGCGCTCGGTCTCTGACTCAGACTTACTGGATCTCCATCGTTGCTCTAGGCGTCTCTTTTCGACGCTTCATCTCCCGGAGTTCCTCAGTAAACCAAGGAGCCCTCCTGGATCCACTGCCTCGGATCGGCCGTAAAGGCGCAGTTTTGACCAAACACCAAGTTCTCCCTTTATTGGGAAGAAAAAAAAACAGGAAGCGCAGTTCTGGCATGGCTTGGAGATTGCCTTTCTGGAACTATTGTTTGTCTGGTGAGCTAACGCATACAGAGATTGAGATGACATTTCATTAATTTACTTTTACAATTTAGCAGTGTTAAAAATGAAAAAATATTGTATCAAGTCTATGGAGATTCTCTACTATCCAGATCACGGTTGCCCCAAAGTTACTTTTCATAAGGCAACTGGACTACCTTGGTTCTTTCATTGAAAATGTTTCACTTCTCATCCCAGAAGCTTCTTCAGTTCCTCTCAGTTAACATCAAAGACCACAAAGTTGCACTGAAATCCAATATTCTTTTGATATATAAAATGTATTGCAAAATATACATTATACAAAAACTCTCCCCTGCATCATTTTGTCATAAGATTTGAAATAGGAAACCCAAACAATATTTGTACCCAATATATTTTCCCGTTGAACTTGCCTACAGAAAAAAGAATAGCAAAAATTTATTAGGGAAATTGACGTATTTAAAAGTTGTTCTGTTATACTCTACTTTAAAAAAAAATCTGCTAAATTACTATTTCTAATTTTATCTCTCCAAGTCCTTCCCTTCTTTTATTCTATTGTCTCTTTTGGATAGAGATTTTAAAGAGCTGAAGATAATATAAATTATTGGCCTTGGGGTAGTATTGCTGCTCACTGCATCCATAATTTTTATTGCTAATGCAAAAGATATAACAGGGGGCAGAGAAAATAAGAGAGAGGGGAAGGAGGAAATATTTTCATATTCTGCCTCTGTGTTTTTCACCTGGCCTATTATTACTAAAGGGGATTTTTATATTTTAAGAGACAAAGGGAGCTTCCTGTTTCCCATTCTCTATGTAGTTTAGATAAAATCAAATATTAGTTATTTTCTTTTTAGTTTTATACAAGTAGTTCAATTTGTGTGTTAGTCCTTGCTTGAATATTGAAGATTTCATTCAGATATATTTCCACAATCAAGTTGACATTTCTGGATGCATTGCTGTCAAGCCCTTGTTACCCAACGTGTGATACTTCCAGGTATTGAAGAACATCAAGGTATGTTTTTGTATATTTAAAAGACACAGCATTGTCACAATCAAGTATGTATAAACCAGCACCACAAGGTGGGAAACCCTATTATAATTGCCCCTTTTACAAGAAATGATTCTACCAATTACCTTGCACATTTCTGACAGTGATCATATAAATTATTTAAATCAGCACTAAATAACATGCACTGTTGAGGTAGCAGGCTATTCATAAAAAATGTCTGTGCTTGTAAGAAGGGAACTTGTCTCCGGTGACAAGTCATTCATTGAAGTTACACTGCAGAGCCGGTGTCTCCAAATTTCTGAAACAGCTGCAACAAGAAAATAATACTAATAATTTTATAAAGAATTATATGATGGAATGAAAATCACAGTACCTAGGATAAAAGAACAAAGCTATAGGACAGATTACATTTGTTTGATTCAATTAATGATCACACCGCTAAGGCCATTGTATGCAGTGGGAATGATCTACCTGTTAGATCAATAGAAAAATGTCTGCGTTTTGAATGGCACAGGGTTTATGTTAGTGAACCATCAATGAAAAATACGAAACTGTGAATTCATCTCTACCAGCATTGTCAGCCAGGTCTTGAGCTCCTTTCAAAATACCAGCAGAGTGGGAACCATTCAATCTCAGGGGGAATGTCATTCCAAAACAGAAGTTGGTTTCTGCTAGTGTGGCCCAGCACAAGCGAACCGGTAAGTAAAAAAATGGGAAACCACACCACTGTTCCAAAGTCAGATGCTGCAAAAAGAGAAGCTGCCCCTCTGGGGTCTGGATAGATGCCATTGCTTAATTAAAGGAACCCATAATGTGCCATCTGTGCCAGCCTGAATTGGTTATTCCAATTATTGGGGAGATAGGCACAATATTGTGCCTATCTCCAAGTAACCAGCACTTGGAATCACATCCAGAAGCAAATTGGCACCAGTGCAACCTCACAAAGCGAAGTGTTACATTAACATCTTGAGTCATGCCCGCGGCTACACAAGCTGCTCAGTGTGGGTTGCCAATTTTGTTAGTACTTGTTTGGGTGTGCTCCCATGCGCATGTGCAGAATTGTCTGGGCGGGTGGGTGGAGCCTCCCACCACTTCTACTATCTGTTTGGTGATCCGGGCCGAACCAGCAGCAACCCACCTCTGAAGCTGCTGCATTCTAGAGTAGTTGAAGCTTACTGGTAGACTTCCAAGGGCAGACCCACATAGAATGCATTGTTGTAGTCAGTTTATGAAGTGGCAGGGCAGAATAAACTGTTTCAGTAATGTCTCTATTGTACTTTAAGGGCAGCTTTGCCCACTGACCTTTATCAGATGTGTTGGAATGAGTTTTCCCAGATCCTCAACTAAATAAGCCAAGATGATAGCCAATGTGTCAGCAAGGGGCCAATGGAAGAGGGCAGGCTGCTTAGAGGTGTGCAACATTTCTTCGCTCTAATTCTGTCTCACAGGATCACCCCAGCTTTCTTTACCTTGTTCAAAATGAGATATTCACAGTGATCCAGAAATCCAAAAACAATTGGGAAAAAGCTCTAAAGAAAAAAAAGAAAAAGTTAATTACTGAGGAAAATATTCAGCTGGAAATGAATTTGAGATCCAAATCAGATGTGGACAGTATGAATACTTTTTGTTCAAAGTTAAAACTACCCACCTCCATCTCCCCAACATGATTCTGGGCAGCTATCAGAAGTGAAAGACAATATAAGAACAATGTATATTCAAAATTAAAAGCACCATCCCCAATTGACTAACATAAAGAAGCTATCAAATTCACAAATACATGGAGTTAATTATGTATATTTTATGTTACAAAATATATGTAGTTCCAGATTGGATTATATCAATTCTTAGAGCTTGGTTTTACATTTGCAGAATGCAGATGATTATTTTCCCCTCTTTTTTCAGATTTCCCTAATCTTTTGTAGTGGTTTTTCTTTTTGGGGTGTGTGTGTGTTTTGATTGGCAACTCTGCAGGTCAGTGTGTCAATGCCCAATATTCATGGCTAGAGAACAAAAAGCTCTCCTTCAATCCCTGTTCTTCTTCCACTCCATTCTTTTGACTGAAAACCAAACTCAGAGAATTAGTGCAATCCAAAACATACACAAATTCCCATAGCAGATGCAATGGTTTTAGGAGGATTGATCACCTGAAGAGATTAATGAAACCATAGGTCTCCAGCAGCATGCCTAGTAGAGGCCACCGAAACAGAACAATTATTATGCCTCCTAGAAAGAAACTGGTTCCCTTAAGCTTCTGCTTTTGGAAGAAGAATCCAAAAGTTCTTCTTAATCCAATTATAACAGCCAAGCCACACAGGAACAAGATCTAAGGAAGCAAAGAACAGATTTCAGGATTTATTGGAATGTAGCCAGAATCATCATTCATCATCATCATTTTAGCCATTGTCTATCCACTGCAGGATGAAGGCATGTTTCCAACCAATCCGCATGCCACATTGATCCAATATGGGTTGGCAGATCTGAACTGTGTTCGTCTGGGGTATCCATCATAGCCCAGGGTCACCTTGGGAGATTCTTCTGGATGCATACCGTTTGACCAACTATCTATCTTATACTGTTGAGCAGGAAAGAGAACATTGGTTCTATTTTTTTCGATTTCTTTTTAAATTTCATTTTCAAGAGGAAAGGTGGCATGACAGCTTCACAGGTAGTAGCTGTATAGTAGCTATTCATTTTTAAAACAATTCAAACAAACAAGACCACTAGAAATTGTATACCTGCTGATGCTACCCTTAAAATGCAATTGAACTGATCTGGGAATATTTGCATGCTATTCCTACCCCAAGTACAATAGTGAGGAAAAGGGAGCTGGGATGAAACTGATGAGACTTTTATCATTTTTGCCCTTCTCTTAGGTGGAGATCAACCAGAATGTAAAATGCCAGAAAATGCTTGTATTTTTCCTGCAGAACTTGATTCATGAATGGATGGATGCGGTAGCATTTTCAGGCAGGGTGGATGTGCAAGGTTTTTTGTTGCAACCAGCATTCTCTCCTCATCTTCCCTGCCAGTCCATTTTACGGTTTAGTTATCTATTTCTGATACCTACAATTAGGATTTGCCTTTTCTCCTCTTCAGGTCAGCCCCATGGCAACAGATGTTGAATCACTAGTGATATGGAAAGCTACATGTATTCTGTGTTTTGAAACATTGTCACCCCACAGCCATTCTTACAACATTTTTTATATTTATTAAATCATGCACAATTGTAAACTGAACTCTGTAATGGCTTAAAATGGCTATTTCTGATCTGGCAGTTAAAGCTCATGTACCTGGTTGATTTACCAACATGGTTAAAATAATGGATAATGTTGAGAAATAAAAGATCACTCAAATTGGAAGGTCATGACCTGGCATGCCTTCCTGTGGTATGAAAAAGGATCTGCACATAAATATTTCATTGGACACTATATCAGACAGTCCTATTATTAATATTGAACAAAATTAAACATGATCACTATTCCGAAACACCCATTTGGCTATCTACGATGGAAGCATATATACACCCAAATTTAATTAATATGGAAAATATTGTTACATATAAAGAGTTATTGAACAGACAGGGGGAGATTAAAACTGGATTAGAATTGGCATCACAAGGGGTACAAGTAGAATTGTGGTCTTATTTACAGATACAATCAAGGTTTGCACAGGACAGGAAGAAGGAAGGTATTGCTAAAGATTACACAGCGTTAGATAAACTTTTGATAGAGACAAAAAACAAGTTTATCAAAGTGCTGTATAGATTTTTATTGGAATTTAAACTTGAGGAAGAACATGTCAAAGAAACTATGGTCACCTGGGTGAAACATTTTGGTTATAATGTGGAATTTGCTAAATGGGAAAAACTTTCGATACTTAATCGGAAACTAACATTGGCCATGGCATATAAAGAAAATCTTTATAAAATGTTCTACAGATGGCATCTCCCCCCAGCACAGCTCTCCAAAATGTTTAAAAATCTGGCCCCAAATTGTTGGAAGTGTTAAAAAAACACTAGACACTTTTTATCATATATGGTGGACATGCAATGAGGCCAAAAGATATTGGAAAATGATTCAATCATGATTGGAACAAATGGTGGGAGATCAAATTTTGTTTAAACCAGAAATTTTTCTCCTAGGCATAATACCAGAGGGGTTTAAGAAAAATGTACTCTATCTAATTATACATGTACTAACTGTGGCGCGCATAACTTTTGCGCAGTATTGGAAAAAAGAAAATACACCATCAGAGCTAGATATAATCAGAAAAGTGTTGGCCTGTGCAGAAGCAGATAGGCTCCCTCTTGAACTTAAAAATAAAGGGGAATCAGAATATTTTGAAGTCTGGAACAGATTTTATGACAGTATAAGACAAGGTGACAAGACTGGAACAAACTGTATATATTGTGATTGGACAGAAGAATAGATAATGCACTAAGCAGGCTAATAGTTAATGGTTGAGACTAATTGTATATAATGTGAATATAGGGTCACTTCGACTCTGCGGTACTGCATTGTTTTAAATGTAAAAATAATAAAAATATATCTTTAAAAAATCAGTCTATTATTTTATTATACTCACTGTCTATTATTTCTTTTTGCACAAAATATTTGACACTTTAAAAAATACTTACATTTCCAAAGGCCAAAAGCACTGAATCCATGTACAACAATACACCAAACAGGAGGAAGAACATCCCAAAGCCAACAAGCCCAACACCAATTTCTACAATAGATGAAATTGGTACCATCAGAATCACAGCAATCTTAAGGGATCACCTAATTGAGGAGAGCAAGGGTTACCTGGAATGTAGTGGAAGGAAAAGATTTTGGTGCTCAAGATAGCTGAAGGACTGCTGGCTCATTTCAGGTTACATTTTTTTCAACCATTGAGGCCTGGAGGCAAGAGCTCATCCAGAATCCCTTGGGCACCTTATAGATCAGTGATGGCAAACCTTTTCAGCACTGAGTCCCCAAACCGGAACACGTGTGCATGTGTGTGTGTGTGCGTGCGCCGAAAACCCAAAGACAAGCTGGCTAGTGTGCATGTGTGCCCCAGCCAGCTGGTCTTCAGCTTTCCGGCACAAGGTCGTCACGCGTGCCAGAGCACCAGAAACCCGAAGACCAGTTGGCCTACACACATATGCCTGTTTTTTGGCTATTTTAGGCTGTTTCACAGTCTGTTTTTGGCCAGATTTAATAAATTTAATAAACAGTAACAGAAAACGGCCAGGAAAACAGCTAAAAAAGCTATCTGTTTTTTGGCTGTTTTGAGAGCTGTTTTTGGGGTGTTTTCCAGTGCTCCGGTGCCCGCAAAGACCAGCCAAACAACCAGAAGAGCTGCTGGCGACGACGCCCATGCCCACAGAGAGGGCTCTAGTGCCACCTCTGGCATGTGTGCCAGAGGTTCACCATCATGGTTATATACAGTTGACGGCTTGGTGGTTTCAAGGTTTTAGAACATCCTCCCTTAAGAAAGCAACCTAGTACAATCCTTTTAAATAATTCCAGTTCACACCTGAATGTTAGCCATTAATTACAATTTATAATCAATATTCTCGCAGGATGCTTTGTTATCACTACTTCCTGCTTGATCAGATTCTTCTATGGCAGGTCCAACTACTTGGATGCGTTGAACAAAGATTTAAAAAATGTCCTGCAAGAAAAGTGCAATTCTACATTACGAAACTCTTGCTTATTTATTTACAAATAAAATAGCTTTGCAGATTGAAAACCCAATATCATAGCCTCCTTCCAGGAAAACACATGTAAAAAAATATTCATCAAAAGAAACATCACTTATTACAGCCCTGTACACATAGCATAGTTCTACCCTTGTTAAATGACACATATCTATAGGTGTGGGGACAAACTTGAAAGCATCTGTCTTTTTTCAAACAGTTCAATAATTCCTAATTAGCAATAGCAATAGCAGTTAGAATTATATACTGCTTCATAGGGCTTTCAGCCCTCTCTAAGCGGTTTACAGTCAGTATATCACCCACACAGTCTGGGTCCTCATTTCACCCACCTCGGAAGGATAGAAGGCTGAGTCAACCTTGAGCCGGTGAGATTACAACCGCTGAACTGCAGATAACAGTCAGCTGAAGTGGCCTGCAGTACTGCACCCTAACCACTGCGCCACCTTGGCTCTAATTGCCCATTTGCAATGATTAGTTTAAGTATTAGTGACAACGAACTCTTTCCCTTCCTTTGCTGCTTCCATCTTACAGATGGTTCCTGGAAACTGCTTCAAAATGTCAGAGCATTTTGCTGTAATGTACTATAGAATTTTAATTATTTTGTACAATCTTTTTCAAATACATTTTTTTAAAAAAAACAGATTATCTCTACTGAATAAAGAAACAACCAACCAACCAAGCAAGCAAAGTTTAAGCTTAATTTCCAACACAACAGGGCATTTATAGAAATTGTCCTCATTTCAAACCCAGCTGATGTTGAATATATGGACTCTTTGATTTTCTTTGCAGAAGAGATTTTGCAATTGCTTTCTTCTGTGATTTTCTGGTGGCCTTACTAGTAGATTGATTGATGATTAATTGATTAGAAATCATCAAATTGTTTTCTATTCTTAGCAACCATGTAGATTTTCTCCAAGATGATGGATCCCAAATCTGTTTTTTTCATGTCTCCCAACAGAGCACTCATCTCCTTCAGCTGAGTCCACCCTTCTCTTTCCTTTCCTTTTCCTAGCATTAGAGACTTTTCCACAGAATTGGGTATTTACCAAAATCTGAAGTACAATAGTGGCCTCAACATAAAATTCAACCCTGTTCGAATTTTTGACATTGTCCAAATTTCATCATATTCCTTTGATGATCCAGGTTAGATGCCACCCTTCATGTCTCATTCTAATTTCTTCCCCTAAAATCTTTAGGCATGAGATAGTTTTCCCCATTTGCCTAACCATTAGAGGATATAGATGAGTTTCTTTCACATCTTTCCAATACCTTTTCAACCAGAAAATTTGATCATGTGAGAATATCAGTTTGAATCTTTGAATCCAGCTTCTATTTTGGTTCAGATCCAAAAT
This sequence comes from Thamnophis elegans, assembly GCF_009769535.1. Classification (NCBI taxonomy): domain Eukaryota; kingdom Metazoa; phylum Chordata; class Lepidosauria; order Squamata; family Natricidae; genus Thamnophis; species Thamnophis elegans. The sequence goes on from NC_045545.1 coordinate 52,622,978, forward strand.
GAACAAGCTTTAATTACGGTACCAAGTTTGGAATGATGAACCTTAATACAAAATATTATAAACCTTTATTGTCACTGGTTTTCTTTTACCCAGATAAATTCCATTAAGCATATTGAAATATTCCTGGTGTAAATCAATGCCAGTGCATAGTTTTGCTTCTTGCACCCCTTTACACTTAAATTAGTTTACATTAGCTTTGCTCAACCTGGTATCCTGTACCTGTATTGGACCATAACACTCAGAATTCCCAGTTAGTGTAGATCTAAAAGACATTAGGTTGGTCATAGCTGATATGCATATTATTAGCAACTTTGGGACAAATATATTTGGTGACAATTTACTACAAATCTATAATGTCTGTTGGTTATAATCTTAGAACAGAGTTGGTGAACCTTTTTTTGGCACTGAGGGCCAAAACGAGAGCATGCAAGTGCACAGGGGATATTGCCAGAAACTGGAAGAGCAGTTCCCTGGTGCGCATGTGCGCACCAGGAAGCTGAGTTTCTGGTTTCTGGCATGCACATGGTATTCCAGTTTCTGGTGCACATGTGTATGTGAAGACCAGCTTGCTGTCACCTATATGCATGCCAGAAACCAGAAACTCAGCTTCCTGTCACATGCATGTGTGCCAGGGAGCTGGTCTTCTGGTTTTTGGCGCTCCCACATGTGCAAAGACCAGCTGGCATGTGTGCGCCAAAACCTGGAAGAGCAACCGGCAACGGCTGGTGTGCTCAGAGAGATGGCTCTGCGTGCCACTTCCGGCACGCATGCCTTAGGTTTGCCATCATGGACCTAGAGCATCTTCTTACGAATACATTTCAGGTTACACTAAATAATACTCTGATAGATCATTGGTACCAGTTAGAGATACTATGAGATTATCTGACTTGTCTCCTGAGACCAGAAGCAAGTAGGTTTACTTAGCTTGTTCCCCATAAGCAGATTTGTAACCTATAGCAAAATAGGTAAATGTGTCAATTGAGCAATCAATAGTAACATAATTTTAAAAAGGGCTGAGCTTTCAAACAGACACCATGATTAGCTTTGATTATATTTTCAGAATGAAACCAATGATATATTGCTGAAATATGATTCCCCAAACCCTATTTGCTAAGTTCATACTTACTCTGAAGGTCTGTAATTTCCAACATATTTGCTGCCGAAGGCTTAGAAAGAATTGGCTGTCAAGACTCCCATGAATTTCCCAGTTAGTGAACCTTGGAAAGACCTTTGCCCTTACTGCATCATCTTGCAAATTATTAACCTCTCTGCAATGGAGACTTCATTGAAGTATTTTACAAGGAGAGCAGTGTTATTACAATCATAGAGTTTGTATTTCCTGTACAACTGGATCTGCAAAAGGAAACATATAGTGGTGCCTAGTGACAGCCTTTAGCTGTGTTTAACAAGAAAAAAAGAGGTCCTTGGGCCAAGCTCTGAGGCATTTCCAAAATAATCCTGCAAAAAGTAGCATTACTTGTGCAAGTACGATATTTTTATGCTTTAATATCTCAAGTACTCCCCCACCTCAATCCCATTAAAGATAAACGTAAAGGTTCCCCTCACACATATGTGATAGTCATTCCCGACTCTAGGGGATGGTGCTCATCTCCATTTCAAAGCCGAAGAGCCAGTGCTGTCTGAAGACGTCTTTGTAGTCATGTAGCTGGCATGACTAACCGCCGAAGGCGCATAGAACGTTGTTTCCTTTCTACCAAAGGTGGTTCCTATTTTCTGCTTGCATTTTTACGTGGTTTCGAACTGTTAGGTTGGCAGAAGCTGGGAAAAGTAATGGGAGCTCACTCTGTTACCTGACACTAGGGATTCAAACTGCCGAACTGCTGACCTTTCTAATTGACAAGCCCAGAGTCTTAGCCACTGAGCCACCACGTCCCCCCCAATCCCATTAACCCTGGCTTTGATTTTGTTTTCTTCCAAGATCTGTTATCATTGCTTCCTTTTTGTAGTTGGAAAGCAAGATGTAGGATGGCTTGGTTCCTACCTTGCAGAGGGCTATCATCTAATATAGTATTTCTCAATCATGGCCACGTTAACCCTTGAAGACTTCAGTGCTGTCTGGGGAAATCTGAGAGTTGAAGTCTATAGAGTTTAAAGTTGGTAAGGTTGAGAAATGCTGCTCTGACAGAATGATTATCAGAAGACAGACTCTTCTTTAAAGGCGGTTCTCTGCCTGACAAACTGTTGGTGTAATATGAAACAAAATCCAGTTGGGTGACTTTGGGCCAGTCACATTCTCTCAGTCCAACATACCTCACAGGGTTGGTGTTGTGGGGAAAAATAGGAGGAGGGAGGTGGGTTGGATATGTTCACCGCTTGAGTTATTTGTAAACATAATAATGGTGGGACACTAAAATAAATTAAACAAACAAACAGATAAATAATGAGCCTTAAGAAAGAGAAAGCAAAACCTGGGATAGAGAGTGACAACCAACTTGTCCCTAGTGTGATATGATGCACAGCATATGTGCATATTTTAAGTAGAATTTCAATTTCCAAATGTGATTCTATGCCACTTTAATACAAATCTATATTCTCTTTTGTCTAACTTTTTGTCAATCATTACTTTTTTAAAAAAAGTAAAGATTAAATGTACAATCCAACGAATGATAAATTGCTACATAACAGTTGCAAATGCATATTTTAGTAAGGGAGCCCTCAGAAGTCAGGAAACAAGCATTAGAAAAAGCTTTCTTACTAGGGAATAGGAGGGGATATTGAGATATTGGCTGTTGACCTTAGTGTTAAGGTCCAGCCCCGATTAGAACGTATGTGTGTTGTGAATTTTAAACTATTTTTTTAAAACTTATTTTGCTTTTTTTCTTCTTTCGTTGTAAGCCGCCCGGAGTCCTCCGGGATTGGGCGGCCTATAAATTTAATAAATGAAATGAAATGAAATTCTAATTATCTGACAGAAATTGTTTCATGTTAGCATTTTCCTTTTTTCTCTTTTCTATATAAATATCATATTTTCCCCTCTCCAATGTACTTTAGGAGCATTTCCTTTTAATACACAGATATATTGTTACAAAAAACATATGTTTCAGTTCTTGACCAGGAAATCAGCACAAAGCATCATTATGCAACTAATTAAATTACCAGGGACATCTACATCATATGTGTGAGTCACAGAACATATTTTATAAGGAAGAACATGTATCACATTAATTTTTACTAAATAGCTAATACAAGAAAACAAGTGACTCATGCAGAGCAATATATATATGAAATGTGTAGTCAATTATTTCTAAAAAATAATTTCTTGTATTAATTTCACATACATTATTACTAGATGTGTTTGAGTAAAAACTGTACTATAGGATAATAATGGTTTCAACATCCATAGTAATTTAACTTTGGAGCCTCACTTCCTGTATAACTGAGAAAGTATAGTTTCTATATTTAGATATGGTACACAAGGAGGTTCTCATCCTTGAATACTGATAGGAGTGCAACTAATATATGTATTTACTGGCATGTCATTAAGAGATGAAAATTTGTGATTTATATTCCTTCTTGCTCATTGTATTTATTGGTGATTTATTGGGGGTGGGGCATGGACAGTTTATTCTTTCTCATTACGGAATGTAACTGTGCCATGGAGTTGTAAGCCTCCAAGAGTCCTTCAACTGCAGTGAGTGAAAAGTAATTCAAAAGTAAATAAATGTAACTATACATATTCAGCTGAAATATATAGAAATATAGAGAACAGTACAGTCTGAGAACAACTACAGTATATATAGTACACCTTTCTATCCCACCTTTTCTCATGTTTTACACTTACATATTAAAAAAAGATAAACACACACAATCTAGTTATAAACCATCCATTTTTTTATTTACTTGCTTTATACAAACTTGCAAGGTACAAATGCATTTATTTTTGTTTGTTTTTTCTTGCACGTGTTGGTTTTGAGAGGGAGGACCTTTGAAAGTAACTACATCTAGAACAAATGTTGCAGGAAAGAATATTAAGTAAGCCACTGTGAGTTTAATTATGGAAAGATTATCCCTTGGTCTGGTGTGAAGAACCCCCAAGTCACCAACATATTTTTTTCAATCACAGAACAGCTAATTTTTATAATTGTCATAATCTAAGGTCACTTTTATACAAAAAGAAAGGAAAAAAAGACATTAACATCACATTGCTTCTTTGATAATTTTAACATCTAACACTACTTTTCTCTCTCTCCAAATAATGTCCATAAATAATGCAGTATTTGTTGGTTTCAGGTGCTGCTGGTATATGAAAATTTTATTAGAAAGGAACACACACACACATGTACACAAAAAATAAAACATTTTAAAAACAGGGTTCTACAATACTGCAAAACTGTGACCCTAAATGTACTCTGCTGAGAACTTAGAGCAGTGTTCCTCAACCTTGGCAGCTGAAAGGGACATGGACTTCCACTCCCAGAATTCTCTAGTCCATTATGGGAAAGCAGACTCTGCTGGCTGGGAAATTCTGAAAGTTGACGTTTGCACATCTACAAGTTGCCATGGATGAGAAATACTGATTAGAAGTCTCAGAATGCTTAAAGTGACATTGGCAATAATCGGTTATAATCCTACCTTGCTATGAATTGAACAGAGGGCTTGAGAAGGGTGAGATAACCCTTTTCGATGTTATTTATGTCATTTTAATTCTTTCCGCAATAGCAAAAAAAAAAGTGCCAGTTTTACCTGTAGGAAGGGAGAAAAAGGGATTTGAGAAGGAATTTGCACTTCCTTGACAGAAGCTGAGACTCCAAAATGTAACACCATCTTTACATTGCCCTCTGTACCATAAAATATTGGTGGAAGGATTTTCTTTCAAGATGGTCGCCATGTTTATCAAGCACCTGCACAAGTAGGACCACTACCTCCGAGTCTTCAAAAGAGGTAGAAATAAGGAGCCACTCTCTAAATTAAGAGAGGGCCAAACCTAAGTAGATAATCCTTCACATAGGCTAACTAAGGCCGTTCCTCAGCTCTTACTTCATCTCTCTACTAAGCTACTAGCATTTGGTAAGGGTCAAATCACAGCAAGGAAAAACATGTACCAACTGAAAGATGTACCTTTCTCCCACTAGATTGAGCATTGAGGAGGTAAATACGGCAGCTTAGAGAGCAATTGTGATTGAAGAGAGGAAAAGAAAACAATCTTGCAGGGATTTCTCTCTGCTAACCACACAAGAGGAACAAATTTGAACAAAAGGGAGGTAAAAAACAAGTGGCATCAACATTTCAAAGCCACCTCTATTGCAAAGGATCCCAGTGGGATAGCTGTATACCAGCGAGACAATCTTTGCGGTCCCTGATATGCTACAGTTCTATAACTCATCTGACAACATATCTTTCAAGCCAGAACTTCACCAGGGTTAAGTGAACTCAGTTTTGCTAGTTCCAAATAAGCTATTGCCAAGTTGCATCAACTGAGGCTTAAGCCCTGGTGTAGAAAACCTAGTAACAAGGAAATAAATGCACCATTCCCTTACAGACAGCTTTCATTCATTTTAAATAAATTTGCTTTTAATAAAAAGCAGAAAAATATATATTTATTTAAATATGCCTTTTAAAATTTCTTTCTTTAATTATTTTGATATACCACCCAGCGTCTGTATTTCAGAGACTCAGTGGCAAAGCAGGCTTCAGCAGCCCTGTACACAGAGAAGATTAGCCCAAAAAAAATTAGTATAGGGAGAAGAGGAAGAAAACCCATATATTATATTATATATATATAAAATATATATAAATGTACACACACACATATATATCACGGTATAATTTTTAAAAACACATATTAAGGCATGTAGAGGATCATGAAGGGATAACATTTAATGAGCTAACAGAAGCTACCGCAAGAGCAGAATGAAATACTTTCATCATCTTCATCTTCATCAACGTGGAATGTCAACAGTATTGCTAAAGGAGAAGGGTGTAAAACTCTGATTCTCTGGAGTGGTCTATGTATTGCCATCAGATTCGTTTAAATAATAAAAAGGAGACATCATCTTTATTGGACAGGGAGATGGAAAGTTGTAAATATGGATGAAGCTGAACTCTCAGACGTGCCAAGGCGGTGTTTCTTTTGTGGCAAGCAGCAGGACAGAGGACCTGATAAAGCTAGATTCCACAGTGCAAGAGATGGAAAACACTTATCACTTAAGCTCTTAGTTCAGAAGGATGATTTTTGGGTGCTGAGACATTAATTCCTTTTAATACACATTGAGATAGATTCTTAGACAAATTCTTAAAAACAACAATATCAGAACTCTTCCAGAGATACTGTGGAGTTAACTTTCTATTTTCTGAACATTCATTTCAACAGAACCATCATATGTATGATTGCTTAGAAGCTCCAGTGTGGATAGAAAGCCTTACTACAAGTACATTGAGGATTAAAGCCTAAGAGATGCACCCCTTTGAGGGTCTAATCAGAAATAAGCCATATCTATTTCAGTGGGATTTGCTCCACAAAAAGCATAGGTAAATTTTGAAACTTAAGACTTCTACTATGTGTGCGCCTGAGAAATATTCCTCCTAATGGACTGATATGCCTGGTCTCTCCATGTTTTTTCAGTCTTCAAGAGAGACTTTGCTGAGCCAGCCAAATTCCAACAATGCACTAGAATTGTATGCTTACCACAAATAGGGGTGACAAAGAATCATTTGGTAATACTGCAGTTAGCTCTTTTCATTTTGTAAACAGGATTCTATTCTCTTGAGATCAACCAAGACTTGATATCCCTAAGTTTACATTCTGGTGACTATGTGCACCTTGCCTTTTCCTGGGAAGTTGAAGAGGACAGCTTTAACTCTTCAAATGTGGGAGGTGCCCAAATCATTTATCTGCTGGGAAGAGTGTACAGGGTATAAAGTACATTTATAAGTACTGAATTCTCTCCATGTTAGTTCACTCTTCCTAAATTATTTCTCCCTGGCATAACTTCTCTGTTGCAAAAAGTGGTATCAAGAGAGAAGAATATTCTCTGGAGATGCTTCCCACTTTTGCTCTTTAAATTACAGTTTTAATTCATTTTGTTGTACAAAAAAATCAAGGAAAATTAAATTTCATACCTACTTAAACTTGAATTTGAAAGAGTTATGTGTATTGTATGCCATCTATTGATTAAACTAGGTACTTGGATATTAAACTCTTAATAAAGGGGTTTTTTATCCCTAAAAAGCCAGGAAAGAATTAGACTTCTTGATAGCCTGAAAAAATTGAGAATTTTCAAGACTATTTTGAAGACTTGAACATAAGGAACTCAAAGCTCAAAGCTGGTATTTTTCTGTTTCAACTGGAATCCTAACTAGTCTTTCATGTATCATTGTAAAGAATCCTGTTTTAATTAAAACACTCTGAATTACGGAAGAAAATGAGTAGTAGCGGAGTGGAGGGCTTATGTTCCATAACCAAATTTGTATTTAATGTCTGCCTTACGAGTTAGACACTGAAACAGTGTTATTTATTTCTTCCAATAATAGAGGAACAAGATACCCAGTTTTGATAAATCTTTGGATAAAACTGATCAATATATTTATAGACATGTTTGCATGACAAAATATATAATAATTTCAACAGCGCTAAATTGTCACCTAGGACTCAAATTATACTGTAGTCTGAGGTGTCACCTGTTCACTAGTATATCCTCCTTTGAGTACAGGTAATCCTCGACTTACAACAGTTCATTTAGTGACTGTTCAAAGTTACAACATCACTGAAAAAAGTGACTTATGACCATTTTTCACATTTACAGCCATTGCAGTATCCCCATGATGATCCAAATTCACACACTTGGTAACTGACTCATATTTATGATGAATGCAGTGTCCCAGGGTCCTGTGATCTTTTATTAACTTCTGACAAGCAAAGTCAATGGGAAAACCAGATTCACTTACCAGCCATATTGCTAACTTAAGAATTGCAAGAACTGTGGCAAGAAGGGTTGTAAAATGGGGCAAAACTCACTTAATAATGTCTCACTTAGCAACAGAAATTTTGGGCTCAACAGTGGTTGTAAGTTGAGGAAGCAAAATATTAGGGGCGGGGCAAGAAATGTAGCATTTTTAAAAACATGGCAGTGAATTCACTGAAAATCTAGGTCAGGATTATAAAAAAGCTAGCTGGCTTTCTTTTTTTGTATTCTGATCTATAACTAGAACAATTTTATTCGCTTCCATAACATCGATTCTAGTTGGCTTTATATTAGGCATGATCAATTTTGGTAGCCTTTGAAATAAATGTGTGGGCAACATGATCATCCAATTATATTTTGATCCATGTATTAATAAAACAGATTGTTTTCAAAAACACTACGTTGGGTGAAAAGTCCTGTCTGTGCCCAAGTTCAACTGTATGGAATTCTGATTATGAGGTGTTGCAAGGTTTAATGCAGAGTCTGATTATTATTAAAGAGGTACAGTCATCTTAGCTTTAAATGGTATTCAGTTCAGCATTCCCCATGTATAAACCTTTTAGTGTACAACTGCAGTTTGGAAAAGGTCAAAGTTAGATCTTTGATCTAGCATAATATAAGTTAGGACATCTTGGTACTTTCTGTACTTGACAAGAGTAAATTTCCCAAGTCCTTTTTCTGCACAGTAACTCTCCTCTGTCCTGTCCTTCTGAGTTATTTTCACAATTTCTTTAGGGAAAAAAATGAGGACTCATTTGGGGAAGCAGCCACCTTTCAGATGCTGATAGAAGCAAATACAGTAAAGGACTTGCACTTTTGATGTAGGAGCTTAGCTCCTCTGAAAAATCATCAGCCATTGTTATTACAGCTATAGCTTGGATAGAGCTGGATGAAACGCACTGTGTTAGAAAGTGAGAGAATTCTACTTCAAAGCAAATGTTGTTTTGTTATTCTAAAGTTGAGAGAAATGCTACAAATGGCAGAAATTGAAGAAGCCTCACTTTCTCCTCCCAATGATAAATAGGAGAGAATTGATTTACACATATTATGGAATCAACTCATAGCTTGCTTTAGTCAAGTTCAGACACATTTCCATTTCTCTTGCAGCCTTACTATTTCATTAGTTTCTTTATGCTGAGCTCTTCACAGCATACAGTTTTCTTTCTGGCTCCAACTTATATCCCGGAGAACCAAGAGTTGAGTGGCACTATTTTGAATTGGTTCTGGTATGAGGATAAATATGTCACCTTCCAGTCCCACTTCCGAGTCACAGTAAGCTTAAAACACACAAAATGGTTTATCCCATCAAACTGAATTCTTTTGTAACCATCCTTCCCTTTTGCCTCTTTCATCCACACTTCTATTACATGTCCACGTACATTGCACATACCTCCTATTCCATCTTCCTCGTAAACTTTGAAAAAGTGAGTGGGGGGACTCTTCAACATATCACAGCCATTGCAAGATTCCAAAGAATTAGCAGATTCCAAACTGCTTCTGTTTTTTCACTGACAACCTTCTGTTTTCTTCATCTGCCGTATCCACAAAGTTCAGTGGTGTTCCCTCCTTTCTTTTAGATATAAGTGTAGGCAGCATGACCATGCATGGGTTGCTTAGTTCCATAGATTAAAGTTTCTAGAGCCAATTAGATTGGCAGATGGAAACAAAGTGTGGGGAAGAAAAATATGTTGTTCAATTCAACAATAAAGTGGTTATAAAGTCTCTGGCTGCCATGACAATCTATTATTTATATATTTCTCTTCCCTCAAAGTGAGAAAAAAGTAAAATAAAAATAAGTGATGGAGGTTAGTAATTTAGGAAATGGATAGGAAATTGTACATTCCCCTGCTGCTTTCCTTTTTCAGTTCAAATTATTTGATGCTTCTGCTGATGCTTTAGCCACCGGTCCTTTGTCTTGAGACTTCCTGCAGGGCTGAAGAAGCCAACTTGCAGAATGGAACTTCTCCTGGATGCTGCTTCTTTAATTGCTTTTATAGACTAGGCATCTGAGAGGTTTTGGTACAGGCTTTGGCAGCAGTGGGAGGAGAACCAGAGCAAAGACAAAAGCACACTTGTTCTCTTCAGAGGCAGCTTTCCTTCCTGAATGTTTCTGCAGTTCAACTGCAGGAGATAGTTGGCAAATCACATGAATGGTTGTATACATTATTAAGCAGTAGAGTTGAGAGGGCAAATTCATGTGTTAAAATGTGGCTCCATTGAACTTCATAGCATTCACAGCAGCCAGGGCTTGTGCTGGGGAGACCAGAGGAGGAAGAGAACAGACAAAGAAAATTAGTGATAATCACTGAAGGTGAAGCCTGCAGGCAGCAGTATAAACATAGCTAAGGTACTTTGAGATGTATAGGTAAGGAATTTGCTGACATATTGAATGGTCATTAAGCTTTGCCAGCCCAGATTGGTAGCTCGACCATGGGGCCCCAATACAACCATAACACGGCACAGAAGGAATATGGCAGCATTTGAAGGAAGTGCTGCCACCACTGCTGGTTATATCTCTTCCAATGTCAGTCTCACTCCCAAATCAACCATCATTAACCAGAAGACAGAAGTCTAGCTTTTAAGTGGAGAAGGGAGAATAATACTTTTTAATGGCCCAGAGGCCCAAACAAAGCTTGTGACCACCTCTGTGGATAAAGGCAAACAAGCATTTGTCCTTCCCTTGGAAAAACTGGTGGAGAGAAGAATGGGGACTGCATTATTTTTCAATGAATTCCCTTTGGTTGTTGCTGAGAGTACTCTTACTTTCCTTGAATCTTGAAAAATAAAAATGGTAGAAAATGTCAGGGCAGAAATCTACCTTCCAAAGTCTATCTCAGTTTACTCATCTACTTTGGTTATATCTCTGTTTAAAGCTTTGTGACAGTGAAGGATCACTAGAGCAGTATTCTATTCTTACTATTCTGACCACAATGGAAATGTTTACTGGCCCTTGTAAAGGACTGGAAATTAAACTCTTATTATCTCTTCAATGGAACTGGAGTTGAATGGGCCAAAGCCTGTTTTGGATACTGCAACATTCCAACATTGTCACCCCAATTCAATCCCCAAGGTCTTTAAAAACACAGAAACCCAGTGCTCAAATAACATTTGGACTACCTTCCACATTACCAATCATAGAAGACAGTTGGACTGACAGAACTATCGTGAGGACTCTTACTTGAAATATCCCTTTTATGGCGGCAAAGATAGCTATATGTGCATAAAGTCACAGCTTAAATTATGAACTTGGAGCATAAAAAGGAAATCATTAATGCAATTTTTCAATTATTTCTTTCAATTATTTAAAACCAGAAATAATTGTTGGGAACAGAGTAGATTAACTAACAAAAATAGCTTATTTTTATAGCTATATTGTCCAAAATATGGCAGTTTTGCATATATATGCCCTATATACATGCACATTTTGAAAGTCATAGAAAAATCATAACAAGATGGCAGATACCAGTTTTGACCAGCAATAGCACTTAGACTTATATACTGCTTCATACTGCTTTACAGCCTTGTCTAAGCAGTTTAAAGAGTCAGCATATTGCCCCCAAAAATCTGGGTCTTCATTTTACCCACCTTGGAAGGATGGAAGGCTGAGTCAACCTTGAGCCTAGTGAGATTTGAACTGCTAAATTGCAGGCAGCTGTCAGTCAGCAGAAGTAGCCTGCAGTACTGCATTCTAACCACTGCACCACCATGGCTCAAAGACTAAGAATGCTTTTGATTATATATACTTTCCCCAAATGTTGGATCAGGAACCAAATATATAATAAGAGACACCTGGAAGCCTCTTGAATCATTTTTTGGCTTTTCACAACATGTTCAAAGGCAAATTTTCAGAGGAATCATAGGAACATCTCTGAACTGAAAATGGTACTTGACAGCTGGGATGGCAAAAATGGAATTGATTATTATAAGATACTTTGGTCATATTATATCTAATGAATGATCAGAAAAAATACTGCAACATTATTTTGAATGCTCATAAGTAGCAGATTTGATTGGAGAATTCATGGAATGTAAAGAGGAGATATGTGTGAATGGAAGCTATCTTCAACTAGAACTTGATGACAGATGTTTACATATGCAAACAGAAACAAGGACATACATTTCTGGGAAGATTAATATTAGACCTTTTTCTTCCATTAGATTCTCCTTTGAATGTACTTTTTTCAGGTTAGACATACTATTCTTAATGATCTATGTGAATAGATTCTGTTTGTAAAAATATATATATTAGCTTTGTAGTCCCTCAAAGTCTGGCTATGTCATCTGGCCTGGGAGTCTCTGAGGACTGGTGAAATCTTGAGGTGGGTCCCTTGCTAATCCAATTCTCTGGTATATTTTATGCATTTTAAAACTTTTTAAGTTGAGTGTTACTGACATGTTGTCACTTCTTGTGAGATTAGTGGACATATACATTGAAAAATAAATGAAATATAGTATGGAATGGGCTAGGAATATCATTGCCATAATTCAAACTGGGGACTGGATCTGAAACTATAGGCTCAAACTTGACAGCTGGATTGTGCATGCTTTCAAAATGATTCATAAAACCTGCTTTGAAACATTTAGGTGCTTGACCCCAGCATCTCCTTAAAGTTGCCTGCCTTTCTTTAAGCTTCTGCATGGATCTGAAAACTGATGCAGATGCTTTGAGAATCATGTTAAAGACAAAGCTATTTTAACAGATGGAGTTCAGTTAGTGAAGCCTGAAAAATACCTGCTACTTCATAGAAGTGCTGTGTTTCTGCTTTTACGTGAACTGAAGGATCTCTTCATTGTTTTTGAACCATGCACATCTCCATTAGATAAAATGTCATTATGAGCATCTTTAATCTAACTTTAACCCACAAGAATCTAACAAGGCGGTGAATAAAAAGGGGGGAATATATTACCTGTTTTTAACTAGCTCGTGAAGTAACTCCTTACTTTGACACCACAATTCCACCTTTCTTTTTTAAGTCTGAATCTCTGACTATTCTGCTTAAATTCATCATCTCCAAACTAACTTTTGGTTTTAAGAAAATCAAAGAAAAATACCAATGACCTAGAGAGCTTATGATTGAAATGAGATGTAAACCAGGGCTTCTTGACAACAGCTAATATCCTCTAAGTTATAGCACTATGTTCAGTTTAGAAGACTTGCTGTAATGTTGCTCTAAATTGATGTAAGTGAAACAAACGATGAAATTAGGCTACTTTGTCCTAGTAAATCCAGAAAAGGATGTGTCAACTTTTCACTGATATGTCTCTGCAAGCATTCCATAGGAGACTGGGCTTATGTGCAAAGAAGAAAGGGTTAGCTTGATGGATATTGGTGGAGGGGTGGGTTTGATGAAAAGATGAAACTCTGTTGAAAAAGAAGCCTACCATTTCTTTTCTTCATGAATACACATGAAACGAGATGGAAGTATAATACAAAAAGTGCTTACTTTAAAGTTCAGACACGCATAAAATGACTGTCGGTGCTCTGGGATGAGTCAGACGAGAGGGACTTGGTCGGTGGAGTCAGGGAAGCTGGGGAAGTGGGAGGGCTCGGGGTAGCACATTGAGCTGAAAACAAAAAATGGAAATAGAGCCTGAATAATATACGGAGCTTCAGACAGCGGGGAATGGGGAAGTGGAGGGCGGAGAAAACAAAGGCAAAGAAACACAATCCATTGAGCAAACATGGATCAAAAAAGAAAGAAAAGGAAACACAATTTAAAAAATCGCACAGCAGTAGAAAATGGCTGTACTGCATTACCTACAAATAGATCCCATGAGGTTAAACTACAAATAGATCCCTCAGGTTAAACTATGGAGTCAGGCTGTGTGCCAAATTCCAGGTGGAATTATGGCCCTTTGACCATAATTGCTAAAATGGAAGGCCCCATTTCTTGCCATTTAGTAGTTGAATTGAATTGAATTGAATTTATTGCACTTATATGCCGCCCTTTTCCCCGGAGGAGACTCAGGGCGGCTCACAATCCAAGTCAGGGAAGGGGATACAGATAAGGGATAAAAAGACAAACAAAACAATACACAATTTAAAAGCACACAACAACCATACCATTCGAGGGAGGGGCAAAAGCTCTTTAGCCCCAGGCCTGTCGGAACAGCCAGGTTTTAAGGGCTTTGCGGAAGGCCTGGAGGGTGGTGAGGGTTCGAATCTCCATGGGGAGATCGTTCCAGAGGGTCGGAGCAGCCACAGAGAAGGCTCTCCTCCGGGTAGTCGCCAGCCGGCATTGGCCAGCGGATGGAATTCAGAGGAGGCCTAATCTGTGGGATCTAATCGGTCTATTGGAGGTAATTGGCAGCAGGCGGTGAGAAACATTAGAAAACTAATTCTTAAAAACAAAAATAATCCCCCATATCCCACATGAATGATATGGTCCCATTCACTCTGAAGCTCTGTTCTGCTATTCATAGAGCTTTAACATATTTGTGCATGTCTTCTGGAAATGGTGAGTGTCCTATGATACCAATATATCATAGAATATTCAGTAGGATCTTTACCCTCTCTTCCCCTAAAAGTAACTGTGAAGAGAGCTGGCAGATGTTAATGTACAGATGCAATAAAACTAAGATGCATATTTCTTCCAAACTGGGCATAATGACCGGTTTCATTTATCCTCCCCACTCTCACCCCATTGCTCTCGGCATCCCTTTTGCCACCTTCATTGCCTGCAGCTCCTCAGTAAACGGAAGAATTTGCTGGGCTTGATAAGGGAGAAGGAATGGCTGGAGAGCAAATTCATCCAGCACCCTCATTTCTGCAGTTTAGATACTAACAAGATATGAGATAGAGCAGCCTGCAAAATTGACAGCCATGTAGTATATTCAATTCACAAAAATGCTGTTACTTACAAATACCTTAAGGCAGAGGAGTGTGAGGTCAATAGACTGCACGTAATTCTCATTTGTACAACTCGCTATGCCTCATATTGACAACATTTTGTGGCCTTTTTAAAATTAACAGACAGATTCTACTTTTTGAAAAAAATCCTTACTCCTACTGTAAATAAAATAAAACAACACAACAGTCCACATTCAATGTGTTCAATCATTCCTTTAACCTTTGAAAAGTGCCAGTGGTTGGAAAAAAGGGTGGTGATTAAGAATAGAATTTGTATTGCTATGCAAATTAACTACCCAGGAAACATGATATTTATTAAGCACTAAGAAATGTAATTAATTGAATTAATATGTAATTAATAGAAAATTAATAAAATTTATATATTAAAAAAGTCCCTTAAAATGTTCAGGTCTCTATGGAAAACTTGTCTGCTGCTGACCTATAGTAAGAAGGTATTAAGTAGTTGGAGTTGCTTTTCTTTGGAGTAAAAATTAGAGGAGAAAACATTGCCATTCAGTCAAAGGCTTGAAACTGTATGTGCTATTTAACAAATCAGACTAATTCATTGATTTACATTTTCTGGAAATTGATATCAGTGATGGAAAAATGCCTCTTGACTCATTGACCTCAAAAGAAAATGAAAATAATACAACAGTACAGTTGGCTTCTTATGACAATTTTCTATCTTTTATAAATAATTTTATTCAAATTTAATTTATTTTGGAGGCTAGATATTTGTTTTGCTATAATATCCAATATCACTACACTTAAATACTGAAGCAACAACTTCTTGCCAAGTTCATCAATGGAAGCAAAAGCTTTGCTCTTATTGGGACTGAGATGCTTCATTGCCTAATCTTCTGATAGTGCTGCACAGCATTTTATCTTACCAGACAGCATGCGGCCTCGTCGGGAGGCTTCTGTAGCTAAAGCACAGGAGATCTCAATTCGCTTTTCCTGCTCCTGTAACTGAGTCTCTGAGTCCTGGGCCAATTCTATTTCTCCCTCGCTGAGGGGGATGACATTCTGCATGCTGCCAGAGAGAACACACAAGTTATTTCAACCAGAAGGCACACCCAACACTCAAAACTACAAGATCAAAAAAATAAAATGGAAACAGATGTGAAACATCCTATTTATTTAATATAATTTTTAACATTTCTCTATAAAACACAAATGGCCATTTACTGTCTACTGTTAGTTATCTTTGAAGCTGCAAACACCATCACTTTTCCTTTACAAAAGTAATATTTTTGTTCATTTTCTAGTGAGGGAATTTTGGGGGCATAAATATTTAGATACTAGTAAATTATTTTTCCTATCTACTATAGATTGGAGTTGCTATGAGGCATATTCAGCAAGTCTAGATGTACAGACAAGGCACCAAAGAGAAAGAAGAACACAGAATGAAATCTATATAACATTAGTAACTTCTGAATATTAAGAGGCTACTGGAAAGTGCTGTTAATAAGCAGCAAAACCAAATGTATAGCTTCCAAATCAAGGGTAAAATATTCCAAAATGAAATTTTAAAAAATCATGCTCAATGACTAAATGACACATAGGAAAGTCAAAAGTAGCACTGCACCTGGATTTAGCAATCAATGTTTTTATCCTTTCCACTTTCTTTTGTTTCTCCTTCATCTCCTCAGGGCTCAGTGGAGTATCAGGTTCCAACTCAATATACCTTTCTGGAATGAGGACTTTATCTGGAGTGGAAAGCTGAGTGACAAAAACAGCCAGTAAGTGGCAATGATTATGAATGGCTTGTTAAATGTTTCACCTAGTACTATATTCTACCCTACCCTACCCTACCCTACCCTACCCTAACATCTAGTCTAGTCTTGTCTAATCTAGTCTAGTCTGGTCTATCCTTTTCCTACTATCCAACATAATCATTATTTTATACATTCCAGAATGTATATTTCAGATCATGCTCAAAGCATCTGTGATCTAAAATTCCTAGAGCTGTATTATAATCAAACATTCCAAGCTTTTCATAAATACAAAGTTCAGGATTTTTAGTTCCTCTCCTGCACCTGCATGACTTTTCATTGGGCCTGTTCTGTATCTGTAACAGACTAGTGAAACTCTCAGCTCCAACCACACAGACCCTTTGAGTTTCACAGAAGGCAACTAGATCACAGTGTACATTATTGGGAAAGAGGCAGTTTGCACTTTTGATGTGCTGAGATTCAGATCAATAATGTGTTTCACCTCCTTGCTGATGTCCACATCATAATGCTCAGGCTCCAGCTCCATTTTGCGCAGGCGAGCAATCTCATCTCGGGGGCTTTCATACATCTTGCCAGAATCTTCAGAGCGCAATGCTGCCTCCAGATCAGATATATCCACTTCATGGATACTGCGATGCCTGCGAACCTAGAGCAAAATAGACCATTTAAGATATTGTCAATATTGCAGGATCCAATCATTGGGACCAGAGGTTTAGTCTTCGGAGCTTTTAGACTTGGGATAGAGTCCATCATTTGGAAAAGTCTTTCACACCAGAATGTTTGAGAGAGAAGTTCACTGAGGATTGGTTCCAGCATGCGTCTGAAAGCCTGGAAAATTAGATCTCTAGTCCCAGTGACGAATCCAGATTGGATGCTGCAACATTATCCTGGAACATGTATATTTGCCTTCATTCATTGCCAATATTATTTCTAGCTTGGCAGATCACTTGGTAGTTTTGATCAACTTGGAACTGCACTGGCTCAATCTCCCATGACTATTCTTCTATACTAGATCATTAAGAAATGTTTTTACAGAAAGAACAACAGATGTCAGAAAGAAAATTTTAGAGCAGCTAATTTGCTGTGCAAAGGAATATTTCATGGGGAAGGGGTGGAATGAAGCAGAGATTCAATCATATGGATTTCAAACTCCAGTTGGACTGCACAATTAATATACAGATTTACCACTGCAGACTCAGCTTGTACGAATAAATTACTGCCTCCTAGTAATTGTTACAGAATTTAGGAATATTTGGCTGTCCTATTATTCAGCCCAGTTCTTAACTTCAATGAAACAAGGGTTTGACCATTTTTTTCTCAGGAAAATACTAATACTGAAGTATGTCTGAATGGTTTACAAGATGAAGATTAATTTTCACTAATAAAATAAATTTATTACCACTTTATAAGAGGCTGGTGCTTTTGAGAGAGGGCTATCGGTCTGTTGCTGATTGGCTGGAAGTTGCAAGCTCCGTCTCTTTTCCTTCATAGAACTGCTTTGATGGCGTTTCATGCGATCAATTTGTTCCTCCACACTCATCTTTGCTTTCATCTCATTGGAAAACACAGCACTCTTTGGCCTGTCCTAAGGGAGGACACAGGACCATGGTGGTTACACAGGCGTTTGGTTTCATCAAAATCTTGGTGTTTTTTTTTCTAAGGGCAGGTAGATTTAGGACAGAAAATATCCTGATAACAACATATTTATGTTGTTAACATTTCTGTTAGAAGATGGGAAATAGCTCAGTAGAGTAGCCCAGCTTTTGAATCAAAAGATGAATAGCTGTTAATAAAACAGTTTATGGGAAGAGGAGTTTGGCAAAGTGTGCTGGAGCACGATAGCAAATGCAGTAAGAAGTTTACAAAATTTTGAAACTAGAACAATACAGTTATTTTTTTTCTGCATGGTATGATTATATGAAATGATTTTGATATAATAAGATATGATATATATAAAGATGGGATATAAATCTAATAATACAGTACAGTATTTATGAGTTTATGACAATTGTGTTTTTTGGTGGGAAATACTGTACTAATTTAGTTTACAATGGAAACTTCAGAAGAAAAGACAAATGCTGTGTCCAAGAGCTTCCCATTTTTGTCAATCCAGGAGGAAATTCCACAAAGTAGATTAGTTGTTAACATCTCACTATCAAGATGGCAATTTCCCATTGTCTGGAACACCCACTTCATCCCACCCAGGGTCCTCAGTTCTCCCACCTCCCAGAAGTGCCTTGATGCCCTTTCACTGTGCATTTCGAAGTCAGTTGTTTTCTATACTGAGTTGAAGTCATGGTGTCATATTATTTCATCCTGATTTTCAAATGGACTCATTGTTGTTCTATGAAAATAAATGCAGTGACGCAATTACTGTATAAAAGCAGGTGCTGGCTGGAAGCTGGGTTTTGCATCTCCTGTTGATCACCTGGAGGGAGTGCTAATTGCTTCATAGGTTGTGAGGAGGATTGTGGGAATGTTAGTGGTGAAGAACCTTGCAGGACAGGGCTAAAATATTTCTGGGAGTTCAGGTAAAACTGTTGGTATAGGAAACCTTCCTGAGATCTCAATACAATTGTGCTCCAGTTAGAAAAGTTGATTTAGAGTGGTGGCTAAGGAAACTAGAGGCCTTCTGGTCACACATTTAACTCACTCTTCCAGGCAATCCTGGATTAACCGTTCTCATCACTTTCCTCCAGACTCACTGAACTGTCAGTAAAATAGGAAGAATATAATCTTTCCCTGTCAAAGTGGAGAAATTTTAGCCTTATCATACAGACATTATTATCTATAATTGATGAGGACACTGACATCAATTAGGATGCTGATACTTCTGCTGATCTCCCTTGCTTGCTTTTCAATGGTTAACTTTCCCAACCATAAAAATTAAGATGTGTAGACTTCATATTCCAGAATTCTGGAAGCTGAAGTCCATATGTCTTAAAGTTGCCAAGGTTGGGAAACCCTGTCTTATATAATAAACTTTTTTCCCCTTTTGGTACCAAGCAAAATACCTTTTCATCCCCATAGGAAATAGATTTTTTAATTTTAGTAAAATTTTGCTGATACATTATTTAAGAGGGTTTTTTTAAAAAAAAAATCTGATTATAGCTTTTAGTTTGGGGGCTGATTTTTAAAATTTAATTTGATATTTCTTTTCATTGATCACTTGATTGTATTGTTTTCTGATTTGTTGTATAATTTCATTGCTGGCTTTTATTTATTGTATTATTCAGCACTATTTCCTGCAGAGTAATTAATATTATTAAAAATGGATAAACAGAATATTGAAATGATGGCAGAATTCACCCTTACCCGAGAATCCCGCCCGTTGGCACTCCTCCTCACCACACCTGATGTTGGTGAGAGCTCATCATCCATTGGTGACTTAGTTCTTGGAGGAACAATACCAACTGTCCAGGAGGTAAAGAAAAGCAAAGATATTAACAAGAAGATGGAAGATTCTGGTAGTGGCCATACATAAATAGAAAGCATTTATTTTAAATGACTTTTACACCCATTCATATTGTAACCACAACTATGGTTGGCTCATAAAACAGAAAAAACAGACGCCCCCAACAATTAGAATAAAAACTTAGGATTCTCCAGGGAAGCACTCTCCCAAACACCCACACTCTTGCCTGGGCTCTAGCCTTATTCTACCCCAACACTTGTGTTAGCAAGCTCTGTTGGTTGGTTTGACTGTTATCATTTGCTCATTATCTATTGTAAAATGGGGAGATTTATTTGGAGTCTGGAATATTACATTGACTGTTATTATAATTTCTGCTGCAATATTCGTTTGTGTGTGTGTGTGTGTGTTAGTCTTAATTCATTGTTAGCCACATAGACTTATAACAGTTAGATGGGTGGCCATCACCAAATCAATGGGACACATGATAGATATGGATGGATGGGTGGTTGGATGGATCTGTCCATCCATCTATCCATCCATCCATCCATCCATCCATCCATCCATCCATCCATCCATCCATCCTTGGGACAGGTAATCCGAAAAGTTATTTAGGATAAGAAAGGAACAAGAACTACTTTCTTGCTAAAATCATTTCAGAAGAGCCTTACTGAATGAGACCAAACAGGCCTACAAGCTTATTAAGACAATAACCCTTTGAGTATCAGGTTTTTTCCCATAGTGAAAGTCTATGGATGGGTTTGCATATTGCAACCTGGATTTACCATTGATTGCTTAATAAGCCCAAATGGATGGGTTGATAGTTATATAAACCATGGCTAAAGAACGACTAGGCTCATACAGCATGCTAAGGTTGGCATGTGTGTGAACTCTGTCTGCATGTGATGTTGTATACTGGCTTGGTATACTGTCAAGTTATATTATTCTGAAGAAACAAATTTAGGGATAAACTGCTTTACTGTAATGTATTTCTATATATTATGGTCTTTAAAACCTACCTTTCCTGAATTAAGAGATACAAACTTTATACCAGTTATCCCCAATCTCTACTCTTTTAAACACCAGACTACAGCTCCCACCATCCCAAGCTAGCCTGACTTTTGGAGCTGGCAAAGAAAATAAAATTGGCAACCAAATGGATTTTCTTAATACATGCAATTTAAAGGTACCTTTGTTGAGTGCCACTTGCTTATCAGCATCTTGATCCTGTCTTGACTGCAAGAGACCAGCCTCCACTGTTGAATGTGAGGCTGATGCCCGGTGATGGTCCTTCTTGCTCTGCTCAAAGCTGGACTTTGACTGTGGGGAAAATATATTATCTTTGAAAAATGTCTGGTCTTGCTGAAGAGAAATGCCTATAGATATCTGTTACTGCCCTGAAGGTTTGTTTGTTTTTGTTTAAGGAATTTATATGGCCACTTAGCTCATAGTTCTGATTATACATGGGTAACAAAGAGTTAAAACAGAGAAGAAGAAAAATAGGCAACAAGAATAGAATGTTAACAAGAATGAACATATTGAAAGAAGAATCAGAAACATCTCTGTAAGTTTTTTTTTCTTCTCTGTTCCAAAACAATTCAAACAATCATGAAGAAAAAATGGGGCAAATGCTTACTTCATTAACACACATTTTGTTCAAGTGAAGGTAAAATATCCAGGAAAGGCAAGGATTTCTATTCCTAGAAGATTCCCCTAGGAATTAGAAATGGCCAGCTGGATATACATTGGAGAATAAAGCTCATGAGATAAATTGCCACCTGTTCTCTACTTCTATAAATGGAAACTAGAAACCACACCAGAACAGGATAGTTGAAGAAATTATATTGCTCTTAATTAGAAAACAAAAATAGCAACTACTTGGAGAAGAGGAATACTCTGCAGAAAAGATTCACTGTTGTGGATACTTAGAAGTCCATTTTCTTCTACTTCATTTCAATACCACTTCTATGACTTTCACAGGGGCTTAATGTGCGGTAAAAAAGGGTTTTAAACTTCTTATAGTCATATCTCATCTTATTTTTGCTGCAATAACTTAGATTTTTGTGTGATGTTGATGCGATGGAGGCAGATTGTCCATCCATCCATCCATCCATCCATCCATCCATCCATTCATCCATCCATCCATCCATCCATCCATCCATCTATCCATCCATCCGTCCATCCATCTATCATCTTCTGCCTTTATTATTTTTAGAAATAACTCAAGGTGGCAGACATATCACACACACCTTCCTCCTATTTTTCCCATCACAACAACCCTGTGAGGTGAGCTGGGCTGAAAGATCACCCAGCTGACTTCCATGGCTAGGCAGGACCTTAACCACTAGACCAAACTGTTTTCATAGTGCTTGCTGTTTCTGGTTAAGTAATATCTTTGAATTTTTTTTCAAAAACATGCAACCTCCTTTCTCTGCTGCAGATGTGGGATGGAGGTGTCCCAATACAGCAAATTCTCTGGTAACATGATTTAATTTCTCCCTCCTCCCCATTTTGGGTTTCTAGCTTACATGTCTGTTTTGAAAACCTACCTATCTTCATCCATGATTACATAATCCAGCAATGCTTTTCATTCCCAAAAAGGCCAACTATTTGCTAAACAATTTCCACACCTGGACTTGATCTACTTGTAGAAAAAAGTACTTCATGTGGAACTACCTTTATCCATTATAAGCTTAAAGACACAACAGATATCATGAGCAAGAAAGATTACTGTTAGACATAGGGTTTCCCTTGCCCGCCCTCTCTTTGGCCCCACTGCCTGGTGAAAGTAGCAAAGGATAGACTATGCCTCTAGATCTCAGATTCCATTTTGATACCTGTCCCCTCTTCGCCTCGCTGCTTTCCTGCCAGGAAGGGGAGTTAGGATATTGCCAGAGACGGCTTTCAGAAGGAAGTGGAGGGATAGTCGGAGGAGATTCCAAGGGCACATATGATTTGGGGAGGGGAGGTCGAGGTGGACCAGGCTCCTGGAGTGGAGAGGAAATCAAGAAGCATTCGGAGTAAGAGCAAAGAAACTGTGAGAATGTGAAGGAAAAGAGAATTAGTGAGACACAGATACATATAAGGACAGATGTTAAAACAGGATAGCGACCTGCATCTGAGCACCAAAATCTCAGGAGCCAAAATGAACAGCCTTCTCCTTGGTGACCAACCCAGTACCAATCCAAAGAATACTACCGTTAGCCAGGTGTCACTTGATAAATAATGTACATAATATGATGACATGACTTTCACTTGCTTCAAAAAATATCTGCCATTTCAAAATATGCATCCCTTTTGAGACACATTCTTCAAAATACAAATATTTTATAATGTCAGCACAATCTGCTGCTTCACCAGACAATGCAAAACAGAATCTGAAGACATGGCTGATGTAGACAAAAGACCTATTGTTTATTCATAAACACTGAGGTCAATAGGTTTTAGCAACATAAAAAAGTGATGTTCCACACAAGTATAGGGATAGCACATGAGTGGAACTAGGGATGATGACTGTTTCAGGGAAGGAGTTTAATTTTGATGAGTAGCTCAACAAGATGCTTCCACTGAATCTAGACATTTAACTAAAACCTTTTGGCTTGTTCTAATGTATCTATCAGTCTAAAACAAAAGAAAAGACATGGACTATCACAGTGTTAATTGATCTCAGCAGCTTTAAGATGTGTGGGCTTGAACACCTAGAATTCCCCCAGTCAGCATGCTATCTGGGGGAATTCTGGGAGTTGAAACCCACACATTTTAAAGCTGCTGAGGTTGAGTACATTGGTCTATCAATTTCTGTATAATTTTTGTATTGACGAAGAAGTAAGCTATCTGACTCTCCACATCTTTTGGCTCAATCCAATGACTTCCTCTTCTAAGAGCTTGTTCCATTTGACTGTCATTCTCATGAGAGACTGACAATCATGTCAAATAAATAGAAAATGGATATACCTATGTCAAATAACATACCTCCACAAAAGTCTGCCTGAATGTTCAGAATAACTCATTTAAAATACAAATCAGAGGCAGCCCAAACTGTTCTCAGTTCTATTACGGCTGCAAGTCTTTCTTTGCTTTCCCCCCCCCCCCCCTGAAGCCAATAACACTCCTGAATTATGTTTGACCCATCCACTTCCAATCCCCTTTCACAGAGTGTATGTGCCCATGTATGTGCAGTTGTGTATCTCGCATAGTCTTTTTTTACTCTAATTTATTATTTACCCAGCACACAAACGCATACACATCAAATAGTTTACATGAAAAAAAAGCCAGCCAAAGCTTGGTCATAGTCAAAGACAAAATGGGTCGAGAGATGCCATGGTCACAATTGGAGAGGTAAGGGATGTTTCCACAGCAGATTCACCCAGACAAAGTGGAGCTGCAAAGATGGCTGTCCCTGATTGTATCATGGCTTGTCCTTAAGATACTCAAGAAAAGAAAATATTACTTCCAAATTTGAACAGTTAAAGACAGCACAAAACTGCTTCAGAGCAGATTAATGGTGAGATGGAGGCAAGGTCATGAAGATGTGGCCTTCAAAAATTGTTGGGAAAGCACCAAGATGCTTCATCCAGCAGGTTGTAAGTCCGTAGACTATGTTCTGAACAGAGGTGCAATTCAGAAGGACCCATTTTTTAAAATCCCAGGTGTTACTCAGATGCATCATTAGTTTTTTGTCAACTGCACAAGCATAAAGAAATAAGAGATAGGGAGCCTTGCCTTATGGGAAAACATCTGCTCATTATTTTAATTGCTAAAAGGCTTCTTCTGATAAAAATACAGTTCAATAGAACAAAGGATGAGACGGTTTTCTGTAACGATCAACCTCTGGCCTACTTACTTTCAGGTGATGGAAAATGTTAAAAACCAAATTTAAAGCAAATGAATAAATAAAAATTAAACTCAATTACATAACAGTTTTCATAGGTAAATTGATGCACCAAGCGCCAGCTACCAGGAATTTCTTCTTAGATTAACAAACTCTACAGATTTTCAAGGATTTGGGCCAATTTCCCAACCTTTAACTGCCTGCTCTCTGAAATTATTCAAGAGTTGTAAGCCAATAATGTCATGTTTAGATTTAAACTGTGGTCATTGGAGGAATTAGTCCAACCCTTCCATGTCAGAAGAAGGTTTAGATCTCCACCTACTGGTGGAATGATAACCTTAAAAAAAAACCAGTGGCCATCTCCTGGCTGCTTCTATTTTCCAGCACCTTTAGCCATTCCAATTGATGATAGATTTGCTCACCTCATTGCTGCCTTGCTTGGTAGGGGAACTCTGGGATCCAGACACAAGAGAGAAAGGGCTCAGGGGGCTTGTGAGGCTAGCTGAACTCAGAGGACTGGCTGGACTGTTGGAGCTGTAAGTTCCTGATGGGCCAAGGGCCACTGCAAGAAAGGGGAACAGAGAGTAAAGCATTAATGAACTGCAGGAAAGGGATATATGATGATGAGTTGGAGATAACTGGGGTGAATGGAGTGGAACAGAGAATATTTTCTATTAAAAGGAAAAAGAGGACTTAAAAAAAGAGATGAGGCTCAATATATTATACATAGAGGAAATAAGGAAAGTATATAATATTACTTTCTACTGTGTAAAACAGAGTTTCTTAAGCTCAACTACTTTAAGGTGTGTGAACTTCAACTCCCAGCATTCTGACTGGGGAATTTGAGAGTTGAGATCCACACATCTTAAAATAGTTGAGATTGGGAAACACTGGTTTAAAGTACCTAAACCTGGTTAAAATACTGTATGCCCTGGTAACCACTGTTTTCTTTTGTTGGCTCCTTTCATTGTCTTCATTTCCACCTTGACACATATCCCAAAACGTTTCAAGCCCTCCTGATAGGATGTTTCAATGTTAAAAGTAGTTTTCCCTATTAGGCAGTCAACAAACGGCAACGGTTCTACCAAAGACACAATCTGAGGCACTTCACCAACCCATATGACTAGAAGACCTCCAAGGTCCCTTACAACTCTGTTATTCTGTTATATTATCAATGATTCCATCAGTATGGCATAAGCAATGGTGGCAGGGTCAGCCTGGCACATATTGACCACCTTAGATTGGTACAGCTATATCTCTCTATTTTGGTCTTGGACATTATCCTCTGAGGCCATTCTGTTTGAGCAATGAGAGCGTCCAGTTCTTCCAATTATTTCAAACAAGGCTCTTCCTTTTTACACGCCAGATCTCCCAGCCAATAAATCAGCCTGAATAACAGCTGACATGGATGGATTAAGGGGGTTGCAGAGTCAGATGGCTACTTCATGGAACAATTCCCCCCTGGGTTTAGCACTCTACTGGAAGAGCAGTAAATCCAAACTCAAAATCAGCTTGAACAACTGACACATAGGGTGGAGTGGCAGAGAAAGAACTGCTCCTACAATGCCCCTAGAAGCCTATCAGCCAATGTTTGCACTGCTTTTGGACACAGATGGGATTTTTAATGGGCGAGTGTTAATCTTGGTGCTCAGGGACAGTCTGACAGTAATAATGGATTGTACCATAAAGCAGCAGCAACAGCAGCAGAGAGAAAGAAAAGTCACACAATCTCCAACCTCTCAGCTATTCAGGCTGATTCAGATCCCTTCACCTACTGCCTCTTACCACCTGGGCAACTGACCCTACATGTGGCAAAATGCCAAGCCAACTTTTACAGAAGATTAGGTCCTAAAATTTAGTCACAAGTTAAAAAAAAAAACCATTGTCCTATTTTTACAAGTCAGAACAGAGACATTGTGGAATAGCAATGGAGGTAGTAAACTCTATGCTGATTTCAGGCTCACGAATAAGAAGAAAGTACTTTAACTTTAATAGAGAGAGGGTTGTGGGCAGAATGGATAGTTCCCCAGCTCCAGTACCTCTACTTGCATCTGTTAGGCACTCCCCTTCCATACGTAATATCTTTTTTGCTACCTCTCACTAGAGATAAAGAAAGCCAGAACAGGATTTTTGAAGGCATATGTAGCTTTGAATACATAGATTCTTGGGCTGTAGGACCCTTAACTTGTATCCATTAGTTTAATCCTGGTATCACCACTGAAGGTATTCTAGTTGTTATTGGTAGCTTTGGTTGATTAATTGTTATTGGTGCCTTTGGTTGATTATAAAAAGGCCACATTTATTAGTTAGCTACTTAATTTATTTGTCATTTTTTATGAGACCTCTATGCTTCTCCACTACAAAAAGCTCTGAGAAACCCAGATAGGGAACTGCTGCCCTGCACTTAAGCATCATCAGGGCTGGCAACTGGAAAGTTTCAACTACAGCTGAATTTTTTTTAATGCTGGGCATTATTGTAGCAGATACTCAAGTTTGGAATATCTATATCAGCATTTAGTAGTGATTGTCATTAATTTTGGGAGATGGAAGTTACAGTGGTGGAGGTGAGGAACTGAAAACTAAAACTTGATCATAAAGTAGAAGGGCATATACAACTCAATCTAAAATACTTTGCATGCTGACTTCATTTTAAGTAGATACGGCACATTGGAAAAAGTACAGAAAGGGTTATTCAAATGGATTAGAAACCTCTTTAAAATACAACTAATGCATTCAGAACTTCTTAAAAACATCTTTAAAAGTTTTTAAAGAGGCAGCTTGAGACAGGGGACAAAGTTTACACAATGATGCCTAGTATGGAAATATGAATAGTGAGAAATACGTTTCAAATACCATTTGAAATGCAGTCAGTTCAGGACGGACAACAAAAAATAATCCCTTCCCTCGGCACAGCTTTAACTGATGGAATTTATTGCCACGGGATGAGATGAAAGTGCTGCATGCAAAGTAGCTGGTTTAAAATTATATACCAATTTATAAAGCTGTGGGTGCTCCAACACTGGAGGTTTTTAAGAAGTCCAGAATACGGACTCCTACTTGAGCAGGGGGTTGGACTAGAGACCTCTAAGGTCCCTTCCAACTCAGCTATTCTGTCAAAATTATGGTTGTGAGTCATGCTGGATATTAAGTAGGTCATTACATGACCCACCTGATTTTATGACATTTTTAACAATGGTCCCATAATGCAGCAGGAAAGTGCAACAAATGGTAATTCTACACTGACTGGAACAGCAACCAACAGATTCCAGTGAGTATTTCACGTGGCAGAAAATGGATGTTCATCTGCAATAACAAATAATTAACACTCAGATATTAATTGAATATTGTATCAGGTTAGCAATAGCAATAGCACTTAAACATATATACCACTTCATAGTACTTTGCAGCAGTCTTTAAGCAATTTAAAGAATCAGCATATTGTCACCAACAATCGGGGTTCTCATTTTCCGACCTTGGAAGAATGAGTCAACCTTAAACAGGTTGAATCAAATTGCTGGCAGTGAACAGTGAGTTAGCCTGCAATACTGCAGTCTAACTACTACACCACCACGGCTCATTAAGAAGTCAAAATCAAGAGTTCTCTGAATAGAAGAAGTGGCCCTTACCTCGGTGTTTTGCGGTATCTGTGCCCCGAGAGGGGTTGTTCTTTTTGAGTCCCTCCATCACATCCTGGATCCGCCAGATCTCTTTCTGGATTTGCCTGTTCAGCATTTCATTCTGAAAAACCAAGGTAAAGAAACAAATCCATGATTAATTAAACTAAGTACTAATGTTAGTAATTAATTTCCTATACTTAATTGTGGGCAGGGGAAGGGTAATTTTAGGCAACCATGGTGCCTAATATTAGGTCAGTCATAATATGTATATTTCTTTTCTCTATCATCAGACTATCACTTAATATCTGACAATTAGTATAATAGTATAATTAGTATAATTAGTATAATAATAGTATAGTAGATAAATTTAAGCAAGAAACAAACAAACAAAAACCAGAAATATGATTAAGGGAAGAAAAATAGTGCATGTATAAAATATTTCCTTTAAAAACTATTTAAAGCATAGCCTCATCATGATAATAGAATACAAACATTTTGGTTCTACTGTTTTGATATTGAACACATTTATTTAAGAATAAGGAACAATCCATGAAGAAAATGGTGGTAGCAAAATGTGTCAAATTCAAAATATTGTGAACTGAAATGATCTGTTTTAGAACAGAACAGAAAGAATAGAATATAATTCTTTATTGGCCAAGTGTGATTGGACACACCTGGTGCATATGCTCTTTGGTGCATATGCTCTCAGTATACATAAAAAGATAAGATACAAATTTTGAATTTGAAATAACTATTCTGACATTACTGGAAGTATTCTGATGCTATTTTGATCACACTGGATATGTCCTTGGCTCCAATCAGCCTGATTTCAAGCTTATACATGTTTTAAACTCAAAAGAGCTACTTCAAGTTCAAAGATCAGAATAGTTGGAATACTACAATAAAATTGGAAGGATCCTTTCAAACTTGAACAAAACTTTTTTAAATTGAATTTTTTTGGATACACCTAATAAAAAGCAATATATTATAAAAGGAGAGGCATAGGAGCCATGGTGGCATAGTGGCAGTGGTGGGTTCCGGATCCCATTGGAACCGGTACAATTGCAACGGGGCCCGGCATCCTCCACATGAATGAGTGCAGCGTGCGCACACACACAGCATGCACATGCATCCTACCCTCCAGTGACAGCTCCGCAAGTATCCGCGATGCTCCAGGTGCTTGGCGGAGCATCGCGCATGCACTGTATGTGGCCAAAGAATTTAAAGACAGGTAAGGATGATGGACGGGTGGGTGGGCCCTCCGGAGCAGCGTACCGGAATGGTACCCAGTGCTCCAAGCATGCACCAGTATGCCCGTCCCAGGGCATATCACCTGCAACCCCCCACTGCGCAGTGGTTGGAATGCAGTATTGCAGGCTAATTCTGCCGACTGCCATGTGTTTGATTCTGACCAGCTCAAGGATGACTCAGCCGTTCATCTTTCTGAGGTTGGTAAAATGAGGACCTGGAATAGAGATGTTTGATCCTATGGTTGAATTGCAAATGCATCATCAAAAGTATCTGCTCTTGGTTACGTTTCTTTTTTTTTTTTTACAGAACTGAGTGGCATCCAAATCACTGGGGATTTCTGAGAATTGAAGTTCACATGTCTGGAAGATCTTCAGTTAGAGAAGTCTATAAATGCTTTTTCTCCTAGGCTTATTTGGATCAGCTATTAGCATTCTGCAACAGAAAAAGTATCTCGTAGGAAAGGGAAATTCAGCAGAAAAAGAATAGGCAACAAAGGAGTAAGCAATCTCTTTGTTTAACATTTCTACAAGAAATTTCCCCTTCAAAGATGCCTTTTAATAAAATATAGCGGGAATTTGTTATATTCATGCATTCTGTAGATGATTCTTCATAAAAGAATGTGGAGGAATGATTGCAAAGAGAAGAGAAGAATGGGAAGAAAAAATAGAAATCAAAGGAAGGAAAGCTCTGTGTTGAGGAGAATGGATGAGAGACTGGAGAATAGACCCGCAGTAAGAGAAAAGAGCACAGAGCAGCAAAGAGGGCTGGGGAAAAGTTGTTTTCTTCCTTTATAAAAAGATGAAACAATTATGTTACCACAAAAATACTTTTCCACAATTAATATGATGATATATTTCGGCTGAATTAATTAAAAATAAATAAAAAGCAATTATTTAAATTATTTCAGTTGCGCATCCTTGCCTAATCTCTGTGCAATCTTTTTTGTAAAATAAGCTCATCTTCCCCTGAGGCCACTTGGCTTCATCAGCTCTTGGCAATTCAGCCTCTAGAGGTTTTGAAGTTTCTGAACAGGCTATGGAATCCCCAAGTAAAGAAAGATATAGGGTCTCACCTGAGATTGTGAATGTAGAAAACTGTGGGTGTGTGAACATGATTTTATCAAGCCTCCAGATTGTAGTTAAACGTTATCTCTAAATTGGAGAATGCTTCAAGAGTTAGCTTCCTACTGGCACGAATGTGTGGAGTACAATAAATATAATGCAGAAAATATTCTGGTATTCTGGTCTTTACAACTGTGACTACAGTCTTTGAAACAATTACAATTCTGGCAGTGTGGGGCTGTATAATTTTGATTCATTGCCTGGTATCTTATTACAGTTCTTCAATCAATGTTGTGACCAGAACCTCTGGGATGGAGAAAAGAAACAACTGATATCCCTACATCAGTGTATAGTACTTTAGAAACAAGTAGCTTGATTTCTGAAAACTATTCAATTGCCTTTATGTCACATTGTCTAAAATATGCTATGAGCAATAAATGTAAATTTATTCATTTAAAAAATCCATATCCATTAAGCAATTTACAAATATTTATTTATAATAAAAGCAAAACCAACTCTTAGCTAAATTTAAAAAAACCTAGAAAACAAAAAAAATGCTTGAATTAAAAATTAATATTTTTTAATTTCCCTGTTAGAATTCTAAATTTTAACAGGGAAAGGGTCACCTCAACTCTACCAGGATGTTGTTACATAACATAGGCCCTACCACAGTAAAGCGAGATGGGAGAAGCAGATCATCCATCCAATTAGAACTCAAAATGTTGCCTGCCCTTTCTATTGCCACCAGCAATTGTTTCCACCAGGAGGCAAAACAGCTCCTGTCCTCCAATGGGGCTATCAAAGCAAGCTTGGATTAAACATCTATCTGGCATATATGACACAATGTTTCTACAAATAGAAGTTTGTGTGTCAATAAGTACTAATTCCAAGCCACTTACACAACTTTCTCTCAACTTGAGCTTTCCATGTATATTATATTATAACTTTTGCTGGACACAGTTAATCTTCTGAAAATTTCCCTAACCTAGAAGACTGAGAAATTGGATGAATAATTTCCCTACATTTGGCTAAGATTTGCACTTATTTCCAACATATTCTAGCAACTCTGCATGCTGATCATTTGCCTTCAACCCATCTGATGCAGACAGTTCATTCTCTCACCTGGATGTCCAAGTTCAGCTGTTCCCATAAATCATCATGCAAGGCTGACACCTCAGCTTCCAGATTATCATATTCCATAGTGCTGTTGGCCAGTGCCTGTGGGGATTTGCAAACAGTCTCATCAAGATACGAATGCCTGACTAGATCCCTGTAGTGCAGAAAAACTAATTAGCATATGAACACTAACTGTTCAACCATCTGTTTGGATCACAGCCTTCAAAACTTCACAGGAGAGACAAAGATTTCCATTCCTAAAAACACTTGCTTTTTTTGTATTAAATGTTTTATTCATTTTCATTTTCAATTTTGTACATTCACTTATATACTGGATATTTGCAATAATAATAATATAATAGTAAGAAAAAAAAAAAAACCCCAACCTAAACACAACTCATATCGCTTTCATACACCCCTTCTTCTCCCCCTCCAACTTTCCTTTCTCCCTCCAACGATCACCCCTCCTACTTCCCTTTCCCCTCCTATCTTCCTTTCTCGCCTTCCTCACCCTCCTTCCCCTCTCATCCTCCTTACATTCCCCTCTTCCTCCCTCCTTACTTCTCCCTCTTCCTTTCCTCTACTTCTCACTATGGTGCATTTCTCTATTCCTTACGCCAAAAAGAAAAAAGAAAGGAAAAAAGCAATAAGAAAAAAAAAGAGAAAAATAAAAAGAAAAGATAAGGAACAACAGTATACAAGTGTATTCTTCTTATTCTATATATTGAAACTATATCTCCACCCACCCACCCACCCCAATGAACCCCCCTCCCTAACCCCCTCCGACTTCCCAGGTCACACACCCGGCACAGTTCAGTACCATTCACCTTCAAAATATCTTATTAACAATAATAAAAAGAACACTCCGAAAAAGAAAAAAAAACAAAAAGAAAAAAGTAAATAAAAAAAAATTGAAAAATCTTTTGCATTATGCTCAGCCTCCCATCATTCTTAAAATTTAAACAGTGTGAATCATTCCATTTATATTTTGTCCTCGTCCCTTACTTCTTTGATATTTACCCCCATCTTCCTGTAGACTCTCCAGATAGCCTTTCTTAACCTTATATTCAAATATTAGTTTATACAAAAATCAATTTATCTTCATACTTTCGCTACTCATCTTCCTATCCTTCGTTTCACGTCTCCATTCCTCCCAAGCCCAAATTGCATAAGATTAGGATCTCGCTCTTCACTTTAAAATCCTGAGCTTTTTATGTTATACTTCAAACATGTAAATTCGTAAAATGTGTGCCCAAAATCCATACCAGTTCGTTCAATCCCAAGATCCCTTCATCAATATTCCGCTCCACCTTCCTTTCTGCCCCAGTCTTCCCAACTCCATTCATCCCAAACCGCAATTCAAATAAATCTTAGTCCCCGCTTTCCTCACAGAAAACACTTCATGCGCAGTTTGGATTGAAATTCAAATAAGTCTTGTAAAAGTCCCGTATAATATCTGTCTAGAATAAGCAATGCTTCTTTCCATTCCTCATCAGTACACAGCTTTACCATTTCATACCAAACAGAAATCCTAAAGTTTTAATCAGTCCAAAAGCTTAGAAAGTATTTTAAAGACGTCGCTGGGTCTATATTCTTTGCTCTTCTGCCCTTTCGGAAAGAAAAGGCAACCCTCTGCCTTATAACCACGTGTCCCGCTGCTTTGAAAATATGACTAAATCCTCAGTTTCCGCTCTTCTGCCTCTCCAGTAGGGGGAGAACAACTCCCTCCTTCTTGTAACCAAGTGACTTGCTGCTTATCTTTCCTTCACCTTGTCCTTCCGCGCTTCCGAGTGAGTCAAGAAGCCCCGCCTTCAGAGTTTTATAATAAAAGTCCCGAGCTTCCGAAACAGAATTAATACGAAATCTTTGATTTTCAAATGTAACTGTGATTCCAACTGGAGCTTCCCATTTATACTTTATTTGACGATTTCTAAGTTCTTGGGTTAAAAAAGTATAGCCTCTCCTTGCTTGCAGCATCTGAAGCGGGATATCTTTAAAGACGAACAAATCGTGGCCATCGATTCGGAGCCTGCTATCATAAAACTTTTGTGAGATCGCATTTCTGGATTCTCTTGTGAAAAAATATATAATTATGTCTCTTGGAAGCTGTCGTTGCTCTGCTACATGCGAATTTTGGCGATAGATTTTTCGAATGTTCCAATCAAAATTAAGTCCCGCCACTTGGCTGAAAGCTTCTACAAAAGTCTGTTTCAAATTTTCTCCTTTCTTTTCAGGCAGTCCTCTGACTCTTATTGCAAACGCCTTTCTGTTATAATTTATCATTGTAAGTTGTGTTTGATTATTAATAATCTCTTGTTGTAAAGCTTGAATATTAGAAGTCAAATTAAAATTAGCCCCCTCCAAAGTTTCCAATTTCGTCTCCATTTCTTCAATATAATCTGTTAAAGTAGACGTGACTTCAAACATATTCACATTTATTTGGGCAATTTTGGTCTGTATTTTATCGCATAAATCCAACACAAATTCTTTAATTTCTTTTCTAAAGTCATTAATTATTTGAAAGAGAAGCTCCTGTGTCAAAGAATCTCCAGTAGATGGCGTAGGAGACAAAGGCAGCGATTTGGTAACAAGTTCTTTAAGCACGAGGGGGGAGGATTTTTTTGCCTGTTTAGACCTGGGAGACATTATAGATAAAATCTGAGAGTAGACAGATAAACAGTGTCTTCAGCTGGTCAGTTCTCAATAAATTATTTGTAGATTTTGCTCATTAATGAGTAGCGGTCTCCGGGGAAATAAAGCCAGTTAATTACGTCATCAATCACCAACACAGTAAAAACGCCATTTTGTATCCCAATTGCGCAGAGAAGTTCAAAGGAAGAACAAGGCTGGTGTTTAGATAGTTAAAAAAAAAAACACATCACAGAAGTGAGACCCGCTCGTATTATCTTAAAAACAATTTATCATTGTCCTGAGTGTGGGAGTCGGCTGTCTAAGGCTGCAAAAAGGCAGCTGCGAAGAACTGGCTGGAGATAAGAGCTCAGTTACGCTGGATCTATTCTCTGTTCGCAGCCCAAAAAAAAAGGAAAAGGGCTGTGAACTACGAATAAATCCTAACACCTACTTGCTTTTAAAAGACTCATTACAAGTCTTCAGGGGTAGGGAAGCAAGGCTAGCATCTTGCATGTTTCTCGAGTTTAGTTGTTTGGATGATGTTGTTGTTTCTTCATTCTTGAAAACAAAGAGCAGCCTTTTTTATTTAGGAAACCCTGAATATAGTTTTGGGGAGACCAAATTGATGGCATACAATTTGGATGTTTTGATCCCCCAAATGTGATTTTGCAACTTGCCCTTGTGTTGGGCTTTATGTCTTCATTTCTTCCCTCCACCCCCCGCCGCCCCTTTTATAGGAAAAAAAAAAGACTGAAGAGATGTATTGCACAATGCTAAACGATCAAAACATTATTCTTTTCAATTCTAGCATTTCCTGGCAGCACCAGCATTGGCAAAGCAAGAAGAACAGAGTCCCCATTCAAGCTCAGCTGGAAGCACCTGGTTTTCACAACAGCTAATGCTGCTGGAGAAGCAGTGAAGGCTGCAAAGCTGAGAAGACCAAAGCCCCTACTAATCTCCATGCCAGCTAGATATGACCAGAGGCTCAACAATTCCATCTGTACGCTTCCATTGGTATAACTGTGAATGATATTGAATGATGGGATAAATCAAAGATAATGATGAATAGACACATTACCCTTTCCCTTAGATCAGTGTTTCTCAACCTTGGCATTTTAACATGTGTAATGGGGAATTCTGGAAGTCCCTACATCTTAAATGGTTACAGTTGGGAAACACTGCC
Source organism: Thamnophis elegans (assembly GCF_009769535.1). Taxonomy (NCBI): domain Eukaryota; kingdom Metazoa; phylum Chordata; class Lepidosauria; order Squamata; family Natricidae; genus Thamnophis; species Thamnophis elegans. The sequence continues at coordinate 52,658,588 of NC_045545.1, forward strand.
TTAGATAGTACTAAGTTCCTGAAGGTTTCTCGGTACTTGGGATCTCTTTGTGACCATAGAAAATGGAATGCTTTCAATGCAGAAGACTTCTTAGATTACCGTGCTGGCTTGGGACAGTTCCACCCGAATATTGATCAACTGATTCTGAAGAGACTCCTTTTTGTGCAGCAGCTTTTCAGGGTAGGCTGGCTGACTCCCAAACATCTCTAGTTCCTGGTGTGTCCCCATCAGTGCACTCTCTAGACTCTCCTAGTGATGAAATGAGCACAAGGAAATGCATGCTTGTTAATAAAGGCAGGTGATTCAGAAGCAAATTCAAGACTTGAAATTGGTTGTGTTTTCTAGCTAAGAGGCTCTTTCTGGACTAGAATTCAGGTGGTCAGCAACTTACAACCACCTCTTTAGTGACTGTTTGAAGTTACAATGGCACTGGAAAAAGTGACTTTTGATCATTTTTCATACGACCATTGCAGCATACCCATGGCCATGTGATCAAAATTTGGATGCTTGGCAACTGGCATGTATTTACAGTATGATGGTTGCAATGCCTCAGGGTTTTATGATCACCTTTTGCGAACAAAGTCAACCAGGAAGCCAGATTCACTTAGCAACTGTGCAGTGGTGGGATTCATTTTTTTTTACTACTGGTTCCGTGGGCATGACTTTGTGGGCATGGCAGGGGAAGGATACTGCAAAATCCCCATTCCCTCCCCACTCTCAAAATTTCCGCTACCGGTTCTCCAGAACCTGTCCGAACCGGCTGAATACCACCTCTGCAACTGTGTTACTAACTCAACAACAACAGTGGTTCACTTAACAACTATGGCAAGAAAGATTGTAAAATGGAGCAAAATTCACTTAACAACTGTTTTGATAATCAGTGGAAATTTTGAGTTCAATTGCGGTCATAACTCAAGGACTGTGTGTGTGTGTGTGTGTGTGTGTATTCTCTCTCTATATATATATGTTTGCACTGCTTCTAAGATTTGGAATCTCACATTGTTTCTAAAATGTATGTCTGTGGATTTATTTCTATTTCTATTATTTTGAAAATTATTAAATTTAATTGAACGTTTCTCATGTTCCGGGGTAGAAATCTAGTAAATTTATGAGAAAAATAAAGCTGAACTTTATAAATTTCTTGGATAAAGACTTCTTAAGCATTTATATACAGAAACATGCCTATATATCAGGCTCTGAAGGAGAATACAGTAGTTTATAAAGCCTTGAGAATTTAAGAGTCTACAATCAATATTTCTGCAATAAATTTTATATTAGGGCCAGGTCAATGTAATCCCAAGCTTTCTCCCAATTCCAATTCCCAAAGTCACATGAGTTGGTAACTGAATCTTGCTTCAACCCTGGCAGTGAGACAGTAAATTAACTGAGGGGCAGAAATCAGGCAACGTAGAAAAATAGTTCTGATGTTTTTTCAGTATCTGTCAACTGAGGCAGTTATCTCAATCCACCTATAGTTAGGCTGGCTGTAATAATCCACGTTGTAACCTACTCTAGTATGCTGGGAGCTGCAAAAATGTTTATTCATTTGTACCTCTGGGTATTTTATTATACACACTGATCCCAAAAGAATTTGCTGTAAAAAAATTGTAAATTGAAATTGTTCATTTATATTATGACTTGGATTCCATGGTTAGAACAGTTATATATAAGCAGTTGTGCCCAAAGACTCAAAGAACTTGGATGTATTTTAACAGATCTCTTTGAAAGAGGTGGTAATCAGCCCTTGTTAAAGAAACTTAACTCAGAAGTGTGCCAGATAGTTCCATTTCTGGTTCAGCCTATGCTAAGAGTAGTTACTGTTTTGTCATATTGCAATTATTTCAAATTTCTATTTTGCATTTTCCACAAAACTGCTGTGGAAAATTATTTGTAATATTAGCTGAACTATTAACAATACACAGATGACATTTTTTCATTTAACACAGCTGACATGGTAAATGTTCTAAAACACACAGCATAATTGCCTGGATGAAAATCAAGAAACCAAACTCAGTCCAGATTGAGATCGGAAATATTATTTGGGGTGGTTGCAATTATTTGTTCCAGTATACGTTATAGCCCTTCTGAGAGTTTGGGAAAGCAGTTTGGAGTGTTCTTGAAACTCAGTGGTAGTTTAATCATCTCATAAAATCACCCTCCTTTGAAATAGATAGCCAATGCTCAATTGTACCTGCTCTGATAAACTTCTGATTAAATTATTGTAACGTGTTTTGCACAGCTCCTTTGAAGATGGAAACTTTAGTTATCCCAACACAGATTTTTTAGGAAATGAATTGGGACAGTTCAATTCAGACATAAGAAATCAATGCTTCATCAGCAATTCAAAGAGCTGATACATGGCTTGGGTCCAGATACTTATAGGAATACCTCTCTCCCAATAGGTATTACTACAAGCATTCTGGTTACTTTAAGAGTCTCTCTTTCAGGTGTCCCTGCCAAAATGAAGCCAGGCAAATAGCTTTGAGGGATGGGATAGAGCAACTCAGTTATGGGCTCCTTATTACAAAATGTCTTTCCTGGAAATCATACCTGGTGCTTCTATTTGATGGCTCAATTTTTTACTGCCTGCACTGTATGAAAATGGTTTATATCTACTTATTTGAAGAACATTTGTCTTTAACATTTGCTATTTTTTATTATTTACTTTGTCATTTATTACTGTTATTTTGGTTTATAGTTTTGTAATCTACTAGAATCTTCATAACTTGGCAGATTTAAAATATTTATAACACTTTGCAAAATTACATTTTAATATTTCAGTCTCCTAGCTTCAGGGAACTGGAAATACTTCTGTTAAATGTAACCACTGCCTAGAAGATGAAATCTTTTTAGTCATGCTATGAAAAAACTTCTGCGAAATGAGTTTCATTCATAGAGGTTGAAAGCAGCTTGTGTGTACTGCAACATTTTTGTGTGTGATTCATGTCTTTTACCTTTTCTGCTCGAAGCTGCTGTACCAGTCTTTCCTGTTCTCTTATCACCTTGTTTTGTTCACAGAGTTTTCCTAGAAGCTTCTGCCATGTGAAAAAGAGAGAAATAAAATATGAAGTCCATAGAAAACGTCAAGAATGAGAAATATAAACTTTCAGCTGCTTTGATGGAGATCAGTTAGACCCTACCAGAGGCCTGGTCTCAGTTCCTGAATTCCAAATCCATGCAAGAGAAAATGCGAACAATTAAACCAGCATGGAGACATGTGCATTGAGTAGATGGAAGAGATACAAAAGGAAAAAAGACCGCACAAGATTTTGATGGAGGATGATCAAGAGCCTTTATAGCCTTGCAGTTCTATTAGCGGAAAAGATGGATTATCTAAAGATATGAATGGAAAGAAAGAAACCCCCACGAACCTCAGGGAAGCAGGGTAGACAGTGGTAACAGGATGGGGGATGGATTGAGTAGGCAGATGACAGTGAGGAAGAGTGGTTCTTACATCTGTGTGTTGCTCATTTATCTTGTAGGTGTGCAGCGGTCTCTCTATATGCTTCAGGGAAATGAGACACCTGAAAAAATAAAACAGGTCATTGCTGCTCTCTCTGCCTTGATGTTGTCATAATAAGCCCCTGAGGAAATCCAAGCCTGCTACTATTTATTGGATCTCTCCACCTTTACATATACATAAGTATACAGATACATTATCAGATTGTACAACTCTATTAGATTTTCCATGAAGCCTTTCTCAAAAGCAACACATAAAAAGAAAAAAAGACATATTACCATGCATGATAATTGTCATCCCCCCACATCTAACCAAAGATATTGCTGTCTTTGAAAACAGTTCTACTTTGTCAAGGAAAGAAAATGAAAGCTCTTTTGCTTTCAACATAGGAAGAATAGTCAGGGTTCTAACAAAATGTTGCTTTTTTATATAATGGTGTGCAACTATCAGGCAATTACACACATTATGAGATAAAGCCATAGTTTACCTTATTACTACATCTATATTTGTAAAGAGAATTACAAAGAGAATTTAGGATGATTATGGGAAGAAAAGTTACTTAAAATTATCATAGCTACTATGGTGCACAAGAGTTATTCTACACAGATACTGATACATCTCATAGTTAATATACAAAGCAAGAATGAAGCACAAAAAGCCAAGAAGATTGTTTGATGGGATTGTAGGCCTAATAAAAAATTGTTATGAATATACACTGCCTTGCATAAGCCTTCCTGGGTATATGCTTCATATGCTAGGCAGAAGCCAATATGATGAAAATAGCTGATAAATAGATTGTTATGTTCCTGACTTGTTAGAAACAGATTGCTCAGGATAATATGACTTTTAGCTAGATTTAGTTGGATTAATAAGAATGTTCAATGAGAGCAGAAAAAAGACTAGTGTTAGTTTAATTTGAGAACCTGTACTTAATTACAATAATGTAAACTTTGTAGAATGAATTGTATCCCCAATTTAATTGCTGATTTTCAAACCTGCAAACGACTGGACAATATTTTTCAAGTGGAGATGCTTTATATAACAGCCAGATCTAAATTTATAAGCAAACCAATACAATGCAATACAGACAAATTAAGGAGGTGATTTTTGAATACTGCCTTTTTGGTCTATGTTTTCATAAGCAACCCAAATTTTGTGGGTTTTCTCCTCTCTGGAAAAATGAAGTTGTCAAATGCACTTATTCCCAGTTGTATGAACAAGTATGAGAGGAGACTACAGATTACAGCAGGATCTGCAGGGAGAGTCAAAATCCTCAAGATGATGGATGTGGTGTTGCAATTAATCTGGGCTCTTTTCTATGGACATCTCTATGCATGTCCAAGCATTGAGGCTTTTATCACAACCCCCTACCTGCTGTCTTGTAGATTCTCTCTCTGTGGAGACCCATGACCAACAAGTAGCAATACAGGAAACCTCACATACACCACTACATCAGAATCCATGTTTATTGCTATGAAGCTCTGCTCCATTATGGCCTTACTACACAACGTTTCTCCTATCCAGTAAGTCCAACTCTAGGGCACAGTGTCCCTCTCCATTTTTTTAGTCAAAGAAGCCGGCGTTATCCAAAGGACAATTTCCATGGTCATGTGGCAGCATAATAGAGGTAGGTTGCTCCCAGTTTTACAATTGGTTTGCTTTGTGCGTACATGCACAATTCATTGAAAATTGTTCTTTGTGCCTGTGCAGAACAATTTACAGTGAACTGCACACGGATGCACACTACTAAACAACATGCAGCAACGGCAGCAGCAACCAGGGAACTGATTTGGGGGCATGGCCAGCCTGGGTTCTGCAACCCAGGCCAAAATACCACTACTGGTTCAGCTGAACTGGGCCGAACTGGGAGCAACCCACCTCTGCAGCATAACTATATGTTGAGGCACTCAAAACACTGTTACTTCCCACTGAAGTGGTGCCTATTATTTATTTTCATTTACATGCTTTCAAAGTGCTAGGTGGAAGAAGCAAGTAACAGGAGCTCACCCTGTCGCATGGCACTCAAGTCTCAAACCTGGACTGTCATCTTTTCAGCTAACAAGCTCAGCATCTTTAACCGCTGAGCCATCGCACCCCCTTGGCCTAATCACACACTTTGCAGGAACTGATTAGAATGTACTTCCCTAATGGACAAGGAGCTTCTGGGGAAAAAAGCCCCATCCACAAACATAATGCATCATGCTTTATTTAACTATTACAACATCTTAAACATATTTCTTTACTAATTGTAATACATTTAATATACCGTATTTTCACGACATAAGGCGCACCGGATTATAAGCCGCAGTATCAGTTAACGTTAATTTTTCAAACTTTTTTCATATATAAAGTGCACCAGGTTATAAGCCGCACGTTTTTTTTTGCAACATTTTCCCCCCCTGCCTGCATTCCGTTTCCTAGCCTGCCTGGCCACTCGTTCATTTCGTTTCCCCCGCTGCCTGCATTCCGTTTCCTAGCCTGCCTGGCCACTCGGTCATTTCATTTCCCGCCCTGCCTGCATTCCGTTTCCTAGCCTGCCTGGCCAACTCGTTCATTTCATTTCCCCCCCTGCCTGCATTAGGGAAAGAGGAGGTGTGGGACAGATCGTGGGATCGCTGGTTTCTGAGCTTGATGGGCAAGGATTCTCCACCCCACCACCTCTTAGGGAAAGAGGAGGTGTGGGACAGATCATGGATCGCTGGTTTCTGAGCTTGATGGGCAAGGATTCTCCACCCCACCACCTCTTAGGGAAAGAGGAGGTGTGGGACAGATCGTGGGATCGCTGGTTTCTGAGCTTGATGGGCAAGGATTCTCCACCCCACCACCTCTTAGGGAAGAGGAGGTGGGGACAGATCATGGGATCACTGTTTTCTGAGCTTGGTGAGCAAGGATCCACTATCTTACTAGTTTATTTTTCTTTATGTACACTGGTCACCTTACCAAGGACGTGTGCGGCTTCACGTTTGAGCGTACTAAGTAAAATCGGGAGGGAGAGACCCAAGGGACGTGTGCCTGCTTCAAGTTTGAGCGTACTAAGTAAATCGGGAGGAGAGACCCAAGGGACGTGTGCGAGCTTCATGTTTGAGCGTAAAATTGGGAGGGAGAGATTTTTGATCTTTTTCCATATATAAAGCGCACCGGGTTATAAGCCGCACTGCCGTTTTTTTATCAAATTTTAGGATTTTCAGTGCGGCTTATAGTCGTGAAAATACGGTAATTACAAAATAATTTCACATGCACTGGAATCTAAAAAAGTCACTGCTTGTCTATATAAATGAAATGTCTTGGTCTGTAGTATTTTCCCATATTTTTATGAAGGTTAAGCAACATAATAATAACTATTTTAGAAAGACATTTGAAAACCATCTTAAGGTTCTCCAGTGCAAGAGAAGAGGCCAGAGAACAGCAACATATAGCCCTCAAGGATTCATGACCTACTTTCAGAACCTTTAGCCAGAGACCAATGCAGTCTTCTAAGAAGAGCTACATGCCTCTTCACAAGCCTCGTATCTTGGAAGAGGAAACAAAAAGTCCCTCCCTCAAAGGGGTATAAGAAAGATCAAATGTGCCATCTCCTTTTCCCTATAGTTTTGCTTCAGTTCATCCACCATTATTTCATTACTTTGAAATAATGCAGCTGTTAACAGAAACAAGGCATCCTGCCCCTGGGCTTATAATAATGTCTCACCAAATATACAATAATCCACTTTCTCGTATAATAAACAGAACTCAGACTGCTCCAAACATATTCCATCTAGCCAGCAATGTTCATAAGCAATGTTCATCTGCTATTTTCCTTATATAGTGGTGCAAAGTCATAAAATATATATTTTAGTGCTAAAAGTGACAAAACAAGCATTGAAGCCAAAGACAGAGATTGATGGTAGATGGCTGGCTGTAATTGGGAGGAATGCAGCTTTAATTATTCTGTTGTTGACTTTGTTGCTCAATACAAAATGAACAATGCCAAGCCTACAAAAACAGAATCTCTACAAAAATCTAAGACAACTCTACCATTAGAAGGGTAAATTACTGTGGAAAAAACTTACTCCCCCTTCATGTAAATATAATTATAGGATGTTAGTATGCTTAACCACTTTCCAGAGGTACCATAATTTATGTAAATTAATAACAAATATTTTTTCATTAAAAAAACCTAATCAACTACTGGTAGGTTTTCTTCTCTAGCAGAAAATAGCCTGAGAACAGATTTTTTTAATAGTGTTATCGGCTGTATTCCAGATTGTTTATATACATATATTGAGAATTTCATTAGAGAAAAGGAACTGGCACCAGATGTACATTACCAAAGTTGCTTTCATCAATCTCAAAATAAATATATGGATTTAAACCATTCTAAGAAAGCCTCCTCTACTGGAGTCACTAACACAGGGGGCCATGAATGCCATGATAAGTTTATAAACAAATGCTACTGTGGGATGAAAACTTGAATGGCCACCATCACAGATGGTTGTGGAGGTGAGACATGGAACAATGATACTGGGATGGTTCTGCTATATGCAAAAGCAGCTGGAATGTCATGGTGATGGTCAGAGCTGCTGTGATGTCTTACTTGCAAGTACAGTTGAGCCCTAGGAGAGGAGCTCTCCACCATTCTGTTCACCATAGTGATCAAAGTCCGCTCTCGCTCATCTGTGGCAGATAAGGAAAAACAGTCATGATGCTAATGGAGACAGAGTCATTTCCATTCAAGCTTAAACTTGTGTCATCCCTAAGATAAATGGGGAAATATCTGGATCAGTAGCTCAGATCTCAGAGAGGTACCAAAATGAAGCTCACTCTATGATAATTGTTGAGGCCATGCAGGTCTTCAGAAGGGTGGTGACCTTCTTAAGACTTCAACTGAAGTGTCTTTCAATGAAAAGCTGTTAAGTAAAATGGTCCTTGCATTTTCTTTGTCAGGGAGAAATGACCCACTTCAGTTCCTTTGATAATAAGTGGCTCTGAATGGAATAGCCGATTGGGGCAGAGTGGTCCCCCATCTTAATTCTTGTTGAGGTGAAATGATGTGCCTCCAAAAGCAGTTTGTCATCTCAAGACAGAATGGCAATCCTCTATGAGAGAAAGCACCTCATCAAGGTAGATTGTGGACAGTCTCCTCTCAATTCTTTGCTGCAATTTTCATGCACAGTTTTATTGAGTTATATAAGTGGCAGTCATGGAGAAGGAAGCCTGCTTGGAGAGAAGGACTCAACTGCCTCCTTCCAGATGACAGAATCCTTACTGTACAAGCACCAGATTTCACTGACGGATAACCTTTCTTGGTGTTTACCAGACTTATCCCTCTCCATACAAAGTCAGTTGCACATGCAACAGGCAACTAGCCTATGGTTTAAATGAAGGGCATTACATTGAAGGAATCATATTGGGTTATCTTTCTGGGGTGGGAGATGGGGAAACTAGTATGTGTACATATAAGTATGTTGTCCCTCCCTACCTCACCCCCCCATCTCCTTTATTTTATTTGGAATACCACACAATTGATCCATGTTTGGATCTGCTGCATTTTTATTTCTTTTGGCCCCTCCAAAATAGGCATTTGCCAGTTAGAAAATGAGGAAAGGAAGAAAGTCACAAACAGTTCTTTCTCTCATGGAATTGCTTTGGTCACAGATCCTTGGGAAACTCTGAAGAAATCCGTTTCCTCTGTGGGTCTAATAGGAGCTTGTTGGGCAAAGGTATGTTACAGAAATAGTGCAAAAAGGGAAGATTTCAACAGGAAAGTTGGTTGTCGAAATGGTATGTATGCAGCTCCCATTTCTACCCTTCAGTATTTTACTTTGGGAGTAGCATTTTACTTCTTTAACAAAGCAACTAGATGTTGCTATAGCAAATAAATTTGCTTCTATTCTGGAAAAAACAAAAACAAAGGAAGTCTGTTGCTAATCATGACTAGTTCTCTTTTTCTTTTAATCTTATGCACCACATCGTACCTCCAGTTCCCTTTGCCTATTCCATTTTCCATTGGGAAAATCCTAGACTGCTCTAAAATAGAGAGTAGCTCACATGCTTCCTCAACAGTGCAAATCAGCTTTAAATTAATGGATAGACTTTTATTCAGCTATATGGCCTGACTAGTTACTACATTGCCTCTCAGATTATTTAAATCTGGAGTATTGTGATGCAGAAAGTCTCCCACTGATGATGTTACTTAGCAAACAGTGAAGCTCAGAGAGTACCCAAGAAATCCACAGTTGAAACCTGAGCTACAGATTATTGTTCATTTAGAAAGCATTATTTGTGTACATTCTACTGCATATGGTACTCTAGGTTATTTAGACTGATCCTGCAGGAAGGGGAGGCACTTATGTAAGGTGTATCTCTCTGGTTTTTGAATTCATTCTAAATATAGGTTTTTACAAACCATATCTAATAAAATAATCATTGCTTAAACAAAACCTCAAGGGTAGGTAAGAATAATATCTTTGAATAAATTCTCCCACATCTTCAACAAAAGTTGACAGGATTACATTTATATTCATACAGCTCACAAGCAACACAAACAGAGTTTCTGAATCAGTCACACTTAAAAACACAAATCACCAGAGCATAACAAAAAAAACCAGAAGCAGAATGCAGTAGCTGATATTGTAGAATCTTTTCCTATGGTCCAAAGTGGAAGAAGCTGCAAAGGGGGTTGCAAAGTTGTAAGGTTTAGAAAATTCAAAATGAAAACAGAAGGGCATAGTAGTGCCCCAGAAGGGCACTACTATGAGTAGTAACCCAGCAGGTTGGTTTCAGTCCAACCTAGGGACTCACATCTTCCAAATTATTGTATAGTGATGGACTTGATGCTGAGGCCGCAATGAGATCAGTTTTGGAAGTAGCACTGATTCATGCAGGCATTTTGCAGGCTAGTATCAGCCAGCCATCATGTTTTAAAATTTCCAGCTGAAATTCGGTGCCAGCATTTTCTCAAAAAGCTTTGATTTTGTTTGATGTTTTTCAGAGGTCAGCAACTGGGTCTTAACACCATGTAATATGCTGATAATACTACTGAAACTCAAATTTAAGTTGTAGGGAAGGTTGTTTGGGTTATCTGTTTGATGTATTAGTTGCCAAATTTAAATGTGTCATTTTTTTCTGGTTGGCAGATAGCCTTCCAACAGTGTTATGATAAAAACTGGAGTTTATGTGGTTACCATATCTGAATTCACCTGTTCCTTCACATATACATACATACATACATACATACATACATACTTCGCTTGCCAGTCATGTGTGACTCTAGAGGGCAATGCTCATCTCCATTTCATAGTCAAAGAGTGTCTAAAGATGCTTCCATAGTCATGTAGCCAGCATGACTATATGCTGAAGGCACATGAAGCACTATTACTTTCCCACTGAAGTGGTACCTATTTATCTACATGCTTTGGAACTGCTAGGTTGGCAGGAGTTGGGACAAGTAATGGAAGCTCATTCTGTCATGAGGGACTTAGGTCTCGAACTGCCAATCTTTTGTTCGACAAACCGAGCATTTAATCGCTTGGCCACCACACCCCTTTCTCATACATATACCAGATATTCTGGTAGCATACACATGGGTTCCAAATGTAATCTTAAATATTTTATTCTATTTGCCTCAATTTTTTCTGCATGCCATATTGAACAATTCATGCCGCTTACATTTAAACTGCAGAGAATTTTCGGGGATCAAAAGATTAATAAATGTGATATGATATTCCAGTCTACTTTACAAAAGCATATTTCCTAATAAATATGTTAGTTCTAAAGATGTTGTAAAGGTGAAGAATCCAGAAACTTGGTGCTATAGGACAGAGGTCTCCAATCTTTCTGGTTCAGTGGACCAATGGAAGTGGTAGTGGGGAGAAGAGAAGATGGTTTCGTGCATCCACGCACATCCACCAGGGGTGGATTCTGGCAGTCACTACTGCAGGTTTGCGAATGAATGCACCTAGCAAGCGCTTGATGCAAACTGCGCTTGATGCACAATGCAATAAAAATTGCTCTGCGCATGCGCAGAAGCAAAAAACAAGATGGCGGCACCTACAGCACTGCCCCGAGAACTCATTTGGGGACATGGCAGGCTTCGGTCACTGCCGGTTCCAGCACCCAGGCTGCAAAATATTACCAGTTCAGCCGAGCGGCCGAACCAGAAGGAACCTACCACTGGCACTCACTCAGCAGTTCCCTGCTCAGTTCCCAATTGACTATGGCTTGGCATTGGGGTTGGGGAGGCCTGTCCTAGGCAACTTTAGGAGGCTTGGCAATGACAGAGCATGCCCCTGATGACAACATCACACTAAAGATAAAACTTATGAACTTGTCGTAATGTTATGATGACATTATTTAAATTGGCAATTTGTATGACAATATGACATAAATGTTCATGGCCTGATGCCATGGACTATATTTCATACTCTGTACATGTTCAGTTCTTTAGTTCAAACTGGACAAATTAATTCGCTTAGTCCATGCTGAGTCCAAACAAATATAGCAGCTAATTCTGATGGGGACATTGTGGGCATTGCATGATGATTCTGATACAGCTTAGAATTCATTCAGTCTGCTTGGAGCTTGCTTCAAGTAATCCTGATTGAGGAAGTATGAAACACAATGATGCAGGATCAAGTTCTTGCCAATAGCTAAGGTTATTGGCAACGAAGAAATTGTTATGCATGAAGTTGTGGGAACAGGTTAGAAAATTCAATGTCTGATAAATGACAACAAGGAGACAGGAAAATGAAGGAAGGCAAATAATTTATATTCATCAGTATCCCTAAAGAACTAGGTGGGCATTACTAAGGAAGGGTGACTTTGTAAACTTCAATTTCACTTAGTCTACAATATTCATTTACATTCTTAACTTATTATTGTATTCCTGTTCCTGGATTTAAACTACAATTTTAAAAAAGAAAATCACAGGAATGTGTACACTTTTTTCTTAATATGTAGATATCTATAAGGATTTTCACCTGTTGGATTGTAGTTTTCTGCATGTTTTTCTCCATTATACAGTATGGATTTCTACAAGCATTTTAACAATAAATATTTTCTTAATGTGCAAATGATTTACAAGTATATAATGTGATTTCAGCCTTGCTTTACTTAATACATGCAGTCTACTTCAAAAAGCTCAGAAAGTGGTGCATATTAGTATATCATTGTGCTTCACAGATACATAAATTTTGGTAGTACATGTTAGTGAATTTGCATTTAAATGTTAAATGCAATTCACTTTTGGAAGAACATTAGAAATTCAAGATTAGATTTCCAATCATTTTTCTTTCTTTTTTAAACAAATACCAGTATTTACTGAGACAGTTTAGGGAATGGGTAAATTGAAATTTATCCTTCCTGACATATGTGTGTGTGTGTGTGTGTGTGTGTGTGTGTGTGTGTGTTTGTGTGTGTTGCAATGTTAATCCAGAAAATGGGATTTAGAAACCATTGGACTTCTATTCTTTTGGCACATTTGTCAAATTAGTACACATCCTTCACAGTTACTTTGAAGTAAAGGACAATAAATGTATCTTATATTGAGGGTTGCTGGAGGTGGACCCAGGTTTTCCTTTTACTACAGATTTATGGTAATAATAATAATAACCTTGTGGGGTAGGTTCGCTGAAATAAGGCAATTGAGAATTTGAATCTCTCCAGGTTAGTCCAATGCTCTAACTCCAGCTGAATATCCCAGAGGTCCCACTCTTATTTTTACCCTGATCCTCAAATATTAACAGGTATCCAAAATTGCTCTCAGTTGTTTCTTCCTAATTTGATAAAATGTATTGCTAGAATTCTTGACTGTAATACTTCAGCTTCTGGGTGAAAAGTCATTTTTCCCTATTACCTATAGATCCATTTGTTAAACCAGCACGTTAAAAGGTGACCAGCGGATTGTGACAGTTCATACTGCAAAAACAAATACACAAACAAACAAAACCCTCTCTCCCTCCCTTTGTGTAATTCAGAGTGCTAAGACATAATATTAATCTCAAGCGTACGCAAACATCTCACAATGGTGCAGGATTTCCTAAATCGATATTCTTTCAGTCTTCAGGTGAACTTCCTTACTTATTGCCAATACAATCTAAGGAAGTTTTAACACCTGGATCTGGTAAACATCTAAACTGCTTCAAGAAACAGGCATTCAGGAAATACTTGTTGAGCTGCATGAGTGAGGACTCTAACTGGAGTTTCTTGCTAGTCTCATCAGAGAGAAACCATTTAAAATACAGACATTGCTAGATTCATTCACCCATTAGCAAGGAAAGTAGTGACTGTACTAACAGAAGGAAATATTTGTAGCTCAGGGTTGAACTGCGAAGTCCTTGGTACTCTCTGAGTTTTGTGGTTTTCTTACAAAGATTTCATTATCAAACTAGATATATCATCACTGCACTTATGATGTTACCTAGTTTGGTAATGAACTGTCTGCAAGAAACCAAGCACGTAGAGCAGCAAGGACCCCCTAGTAGTGACTGAGTTAGGTACCCATCTACCATTTTTTCTTCCACAGGTTCTAAACTGGAAGCTCTAGGACACTTGGGCCAATGGCCAGAGCTGAACCCTGCCATTAAATATACCCCCTGCTAGGTAAGTTTATAGGTAGGGTAATCCAAACAAAACAGCTGCCTTTGGTCTTGGAGGGAGGTGTGTCCCCAGGACAATAATGAATTTTTAAAAACCATCTTCTGAGGGAAAAGAGAAGGTATCCACGATTAGGTCAAATGAAAAATAAAAGTAGAAAGCTGTAATAAATTTTCCTAATTTTTTTCTACCAGTTCAACTGAAAAAGGATTGGCTTTCAACATTTCATTCAAAGGATAAAAACATGTCAAAGAAAGGCTGTGGTGTATACAAATGGCTTTTTGAAATTCTTCACCAGATTTATGAGCAGAGAAATGGAGGGGATGATTTTTAAAAAATTCCTCTAGGGAAAAAAAGAAATTCCCTCACAATTTTTTGAGGACAAGATACCTCTTAGTAATATTTTTAAAAATATTCAGTGAGAGGCACTCCTCATCTTCCCTTGGAGAGATGATTATGCAAGGGAAGGCACCATACTCACGTACACCCTTTGGCTATTTCCCACTAAATAGTTGCCAAGAACACCAATTCCTCCACCCATGTGAATATTTCGACAGAATGTGTGCTACAAAATCTAGTCAGAATATATGGTAAATATTCTGTAGTCAGAAATGCATTAAGGAAACATGTAATCTAGCATATGAAATCTACAGATCTCTAGACAAGCAATGTAACCTCTTTTTTTAGCCTCCCAAAATAAAACATTTATATATATATGATTTTTGTGCTGCCCATCTCTGGGCATTTCCCTCACACAAGGAAGGCTAACACAAACTGAGTACCAGTAGTGATAGCCCAGCATCAAGAGATTTAGGGAAAGGGAAGGAGGTGCAGAAAAGGTAGGATGACACAGACCCATAACAGGACTGGAGGGAAATGGGTGTGACAAAGCAAAGGCTCAATGTGTGGGGAGTAGTGGAGTGGGGAGAGTAGGAAGACAGCCGGCTTAGCCTACCTGTTGGTCCAAATACTCTAGGTTTCTTTGCAACTGAAGGTCTAAAAGTTCATCCTATCAGGAGCCATTAGGCATGCGGCAAAAATGGAAATACAACATACAAAACAACGAACACAAAGAAGAAGCAAAAGCAGTTAGGTGCAGCTTAACTAGAGACAGGCAAAGAGCTTTCCCCATACAGCAAAGGGAACATTCACAGGACTCCCAAGCACTTTTAAAGAGAGAAGATAAGTGAATAGTAGTGGTTCAGCAATCTTTTCAGATCAGGAAATATATAACATTCATTTTAGGACTCTCAAGTATCCCGATAGCCCAGAACTATCATCAATGCTCTGTCCCCAAGCCTTGCTTGCCATCTTATTGTATGGCTGAGCATTAACAGAGTGACCACATTAATCTAATCCAGGTCATCCTATCTTGTTTAATACGGCCTGAATTGCAGATTATCAAGTTATATCATTTGATCAAGTTATATCACAATATAAGTCTTTATTCCTTCCCCTTCGAAGACCACTTTTATGAGTCCACATGTGTTGTTAATTGAATTCAGGACCTATCTTTGCAGATAGCATTCAACACTTCCCTGTAAGACAGGAGGAGTAACCTTGAAGCAAAGGACTGTGTTGAAAGTCTCTTTCCTCTGTTTTTTGCTCAGCAGGTACAATGGTGTTTACGTATGATGAACTCTGAACTGACCCATCATGCCCAGAACAACTGGACAACAGAAAAAAAGTGTGTGTCTTCATCACACATGCTTCTGTACAATCCACTGCGGTCATGCAGCTTCAGGGACAGTACAAGAATATGCCCCTTGTCAGGGGAGGAAAAAAAAGGCTGAGGTTGGGAAACAGAGCATCTGTTATCAGAAAGAATGTTCCTGACCTGCTTAATGATACCACTGCATTTTTAGTTCAGCCACATGCATCTGCTTTTGTGCATAGCTGGTGAAAAAGCAGGGGTAGTGAGGGAAGAAGCTACGTGCAACAAGCGTGCAACTAGAGTCTGTTCCACAGGGCACCTTAAATCCAGTCCAGGATTTACTGGTTGCTTTCAGGTGTCAGGTAGGGTCAAAAAATGTTGCATGGAGCAATGAAGTTGGCACTTTCATTTGGCAGAGTCCAATTCACAGTGTTTGTTGCCCCACCACATGGATCCTCCCCCGCAGTGGAATAACCAAACAAAAGAGAATTAGAATGACCAAGGAAAAAACAACATATTAGAAATAGCCAATGAGGGGAAACAGAGGTTTCATCATGTATTTTTCCACTTCAATTTTTGACCCTCTAATTATTTTGGTGATACAGAGAGTGACAATAGAGAATTAAAGAGGATTAGTACTCCTCAGTTTTTGCATTCTCAATTCTTTGGGATACCATCTTAATTTCAGAATGGTATCCCATATATGATAGCAGAAGTATTCTGGGTGTTCAGCCATTGGGAAGGTGCTGCTTGTCACAGGGAATAAAGCATATTTTTCCATCTAGAGATCACCCATAGAAGTGGACCAACCCTGAAGACAAGGCAAATGCTTGGTTGAAATGAGCAACAAGAATAAACAGCTCATATAATGAAAGCCGTTGGTGGAGCCGTTATCTTCAACATGCAAACAGCTTTGCTATGTGATCTGTGACTTAATTGCAAATCTTCCTCCACTTTGAGGTAGAAGCAAGACATGATACATCTCAATAATCAAGTTGTTAAATGGGTGGTCCATTCCTCCCTAAAGCATGGAAGATAATCTTGATGGAGATATGCAAGATATATTGCACTTTCTCCTCTCTCTTACAGTCGGTGAATTAGAGAGGTGTCTGTGCCATTTCTAAATGTTACATGGATGTCTGGACTTTGACAATGTTTTGTCCCTTGTCCCCTTTGGAACAGAGCTTGGGTATCACCATCAAAGTCATCTTTGATCTTTCTATACACATTGGGGTTGCATTCTATCTCTCCTTGCAACTCTTTCTGGGTGGTAATGTTAATGAAGCACTGGTTTCAACTGAATGAATAAATAAGGACTGAGTCTATGCATGAGTTTTTTTCCTCTCTCTAAAATCACACACTCAATTCCTTCTTTGGTCTTCAAAACACATACACACTATGATCAACCAATCATCAGCAGTCAGGCTACGATTAAAATTTTCCACCTGTTCACATAGTCATAGTGCCTCCAGGCTGGTCTCATAACCAACCCTAATGAACTTTGCTGCTAAAGAAATTATTCCTGAATAAATGATAGCTTTAGGAAAGAAAAACACATTCACTAGTGAAAGAATGGGATAGCATTGTGGCTTACCATTTTATCATGGACTGTAGGGGATGCTGGATAGTTGAAGGGAAACATTCCTGCAGAAACAGGCTTTCTATCACCAAGGTAATCATACTGGGCAAACAAAAGGAATGAGTGTGAGATATATATTCCTTATGTTGATAATCTAGTAATAACAGTTGGAAGAAAAAAAAATATCAAAGGCCATTAACTAAAGTGGTGGCGAATTAATCACTTATAAAAACTCCTTGAAACTGAAGTCTGGACAAAAAGACAAAAGGTTGGTTTTATAAGTGGAGCTACTTTGAAATCTGTAATATTACTTCGTTCTTGGGATGATTCTCTCTCCTCTTCCATTGATACTCTCTAATTTGTCCTGAAAATTACACTCATCAAGCCGTAGGGTGTAGCCACAAAGATGAACACTTCAAGTCTCAGATCAAAAACTTGTCTAATCTACTGCCCTCCCAATTCAGCTAACATGACACTTTCCCTCAGCCTAACTTGCTACTTTGGCATCACATTTCAGCTGCTGGAGCTCTATACCTTATATTTACTTGAATTAGGGCTCAGCTTGGATCCCTTATATTTATTTCCTAGTTATGTAGAATTAAGATCAGATGGTGGCAACTTTAAGCTTGCTGGCTGAGGAATTCTGGAAGTTGAAGTCCACACGCCATGAAAGAGCCATAGTTCCCCACCTCTGGTTTAAAACAGTCTTAACATAACTTAGATTGAGGAATAATCAGTTTATAATAGGGAATGTTATTTAAGGTCAGCTTCTCTAAGTATTGCTTAGAAATGACATTTTGCTCCTTCCTGCCATCAGTCTTGACCTGACTGATCAATGCATCTCCTTCATGTTCAACAACATCTTCCCTTCCCACTAGTCTCGGCTTTGTGGCTTAACAATGAATCAAATGTAGAGAGAGGTTATACCCCCTCCCTCACCCTCACTTCACTGGGTATCTACTGAAAGATGGCCAAGCTATTTGGAGGAGGGAAGCCTCAAAGGAACTTACCTTTGGGGAACTGACAGATCGTCTCATCATGTAAGTCGATGGCTCAGCATATATCTCCTCATTTCGAGAAGGCATTCGTTCAAAATGGGCACTGGGCGACCTTACTGGAGAGTAGACTCTGGTCCTATTGTAGGATCCTTGACTTGGTGAGCTGGGGACCGAAACGCGAGCGAGGCTGAAGGGACATCCTGCGGAGGGAACCTGAGGCAGCGTCCATTTCATCATAGTACACTGGCTGCCGTGTGGGGCCTGGGATCCACATGGGCATATCTTGTCTGCTATAGCCAGGCTGTTCTTTCCACTCCCGCAGCTGGAATGAGCTGCTGTTGCGGAAGGCGTGGCGCTTGTCCTCCACAGCCCACTGTGGGCTCACACGTTCATAGGCATGCATAGAACAGATACTGTCAGGACGCATACCAGGTGGATAATACTGGTAATCCTCCGAGTACTGGGATGAATAGGGAGGATAATAATCAGGTACTCTCCGAGACATTGGGAAGAATCTGTTGGGGCTACAAGTCCCCAAAAAAACAAGAAAGGAAAACATTTGGTCTGGAGTTTTAGGATTTTCTATAACTATGTTATATCAGCCTACCATCTGATGAACAGCACTTATACATTTTTTTTGCATATTTCTATGTGTAAAACTGGGAGAAGCTGAAAAATTTACAGTTGTTGTTTTAAAGCCTTAATGTTGCCTTCTTGTCTCCAATTGTTTCACTATATATTGTTTGGTTGTGTTTCTTAATTTTTTATTCTTCATAATTAAGGTTGTGAAACCCTCCTAGTTTCCTCTCTTGCATGTGAGCTACTTCCTTGAGTAGCAGAGTATACATAAATGTATCAGTTTTTGATAAATAACATGTAAGAGTTGAACTTTGTAAGATTCAGTTAGGATAAAGCTACTTTGGTACTTGTGCTAAATCTGTGATTTGTATATTTGGATCACTGAACTGCCCCAAATCAGTAAAGTTCATTGTCCCATATGTCAAAAAGTAAACTTAACAGTGGAAAGATATTCATCTCATTGTGCTTTTTTGCTAGTATTTATTTCTCTCACTGGGTATTTATATTGGTGGACTGTGTTTATTCCTACAGGGTACACGGAAAACTTTCTAAGAGAGCAGCTGATAAACAGTTGTTTTTAAAAATATATATTTAAAAAATAAAAATTAAAAATAATTCATTCCATGATCAGGAACACTTGGTAAATAAGCTGAATATAGTCACCTGTTTAGCAAATACTTTTTTTGCTCTTCTGGGTGCAAGAACACTAAATATAAACCAATTGTGAATTTTTAAAATAACATATTCTGAGGCACCCAGAGAAGATGATGAGGGTTTTTTTGTCAGAGAAGATGATGAGGGTTTTTTTGTCAGAAAAGAAACTGAAAGTGTTATAGCCTCACATATTAAGGTCATGGACAATTATTTGGGGAAGAGGGAGTGGTACCAATATAAGATGGCAACGTATTTCAGGACTTTAGGTACCAATTTAAATCTACAATATGAACTCTTTTATTAGTACTTTACAAAAAACTTCTGTGTTATTTTGTTGTATCTTGTATAACAGTTTAAGTTATTATTGATTGAACTTTCTCATGAACCTGCCATTTTCACATTGTCTTAAAGCAATTATCCTAATTCCACTAAAGACAGTATCTTACAACTATAGACAACTCACCTATGGAGATCTTCGGGTGGGGGAACTCCACGGCGCAAATTGACCCACTGTTGCAACTGGGTCATGGAGCTTTTCCTCTGAGCAATCTTTTCTGGATTAGTGCGAGGTGCAAAGCTCCGACGAGAGATAACAGTATCTCCATCATGCTGTGGAAAGGCCATGCTGCCAGGACGAGTTGGAGATGAATACTGCCAACCATTTGGTTGTGTGGTTCTCTCCACTCCAGCTGGCACACGAGCTGGTTCTGGATAAGGGCTTCCAGGCTCCGAGGGTGTATCTTGACTGGCAATGCCATTGGTTTTCACCAGTGTCTCTTTCTTATTTGCAACACGCTCTGGTTTTCTTTCAATCTTCTCGGAACCACGTCCATCCCCTTCTCCTCTGGTCTTTGCTTCCAACTCAGCTTTGGCAAGCTCCCTGGTAAGGATACTCCGCTGGTGATGATGATGATGATTTTGCTAGGAGAATGTTCTCACAGTCAGTCTTTCATGCCTGAGAAGAATGCACAAGTGCATTCATTACCATAGTTTAGGATTGGCATATCCTAAACAAGGGATGCTAGTATACTGTGGGTTCTGACCATCCTCTTTCAAATCAGATATAACAGTTTAAGTTATTATTGATTGAACTTTCTCATGAACCTACCATTTTCACATTGTCCTAAAGCAATTATCCTAATTCCACTGAAGACAGTATCTTACAGCAATAGAATGATGCCATATGAGATTATGTATTTGTTAGTATTTTACTAGCCATGCCATTAGTATCTTCCAAGTTCATCTAAAATTGAACTTAGCAATAGATGTAACACCCTTATATACTATGTTCAGTAGAGTGAAATGTCCACAACCAGTGCTAAACTCTTGCCACCCATCTTTTGAACAACTGACCTTTGAGTAGGTGGGATTTGAACCCGGGCAGCC
Organism: Thamnophis elegans; assembly: GCF_009769535.1. Taxonomy (NCBI): domain Eukaryota; kingdom Metazoa; phylum Chordata; class Lepidosauria; order Squamata; family Natricidae; genus Thamnophis; species Thamnophis elegans. The sequence continues at coordinate 52,679,470 of NC_045545.1, forward strand.
TCACCCATGGCTTGAATCCAGGATTCTTGTTCTTCATTGTTCTCAGCACTGAAGAAATAGGTCCGGATGCCAGCATGTTCAGCCTGAGGAGAGAATGACTTCTTGTGATTTTGTGGCATCTCTTCCATCCAGCATACAGTTACCTGCAGAAATGAAGAATAGAAAGAGAGAAAGGGAAATAAAAAGACCCCAGTCAGTGTCTAGAGAGTTTTACTCGCCAGCAATAATTTTGTTTTTTTCCCCTTAGGAATATTATAATTTCACACACATTTTATTTCATGATTGTCAGCTCTTCCATTTAAACAATTTTGGATTTGTTCAAATAGACCAGGGTGTCAGACTCAAGGCCCATGGGGTGCTTAGTTCTGGCCTGTGGGGCCACCTTAGAAATAGTGAAGGACCAGCCTTTGGTGCCTCTGCCAGTGAAAACAGGCTCCTGAGCTCCATTTTCAGCTGTGACAGCCTCTTGCACCCCTCTTCCAGTGAAAACGGAGCTCAGGAGGGCTGCATGCAGCCTTCCCAAACTCCATTTTCACTGGAAAAGGGTTGCAGGAAGCTATACCTTCTGAAAACAGAGCTCGGGAGCCCATTTTCACTGACAGAGCGCTCGGGCCACTATAGGCACTGACACGAATGACATTAAGCTGGCCACACCCACCCTAGTCATACCAACCCCAGCCCCCTGAGATCAAACAACCCTGATGCGGCCCTCAATGAAATCAAGTTTGACACCCCTGAAATAGACAGTGCTTTCAAACAGAAAGTAATCCTGACCATCCTTTAAAAGGAAGATTATCCTCTTTAAAATTTAGCACAACCAACTCCGCTAATTCTAACACAAAGATACCACCTCTGGCTCTCCAGCACATGAACGAAAGCTCTCCCCTTGCAGGGCATGCATGAGTCAAAAAAGTATAAGTGGCAGAGCATGCAAAATACTGGTTCAACTCAGAGTGTCTTTGCTAAACTCCTTGATAATCATTTTTATGGTAGGAAGAAAAAAACCGACTGTGAAATGGCTTGTTGTAACTTATTGATTTGAATTAAAACAATGAGAGAGTTAAAATAAACCCCCAACATTAAACTTCAGATAATATAAATTTATTGCTTTGGGAATAGTTCCTAGTTATCTCTTCCTAACACAAACAAGGAAGAAAAATCTCTCAAACTTCCTAATTTTTCTAAACATTCACAGCATTTCAGATAGTGTGATCTTCCACCTGCAACACTTCAATGTTATCCCATCATTTCTGCCATCTTTTTTTTATCAGAGGTAAAAATTAAGGAGGGATAGATTAATTAGTGGTAGAGTGATCTTTGAATGTCAATGCTAAGAATTCTCCACAGAGAAGTATTCACATTCCATTTCCTTGCAGATTTTTTTAATAGATTACAATTTCACAACAGAGACTGAAGGGAGTACTGAATCTTCCCTAACAATGCTATCTCAGCGTTTGGGACCTAGACAAAATTTGACTGCTCTCAGCTGTGCAGTGCATGATATTTTGTTTACTTTCCCCAGCATGAACCATTTCTTCATCAGGTTAAAATGTAACAGAGTCTAGGAAATCGCACAGAGAGATTTTTATGTACTTCATTCCTGAGTTCAATATGTAAAAGCTATTTTCAGATAAAAAAACCCACAAAGGAAAGATTATTTTTGAAACTGCCAAGTTTTAGATTGTATTTGTAATTTGCTGTGTGGATGTTTTGATCCTAAATAAAACTTGCTCATGAATTAATGCCACAGTTATTCTGAAGACTAGGATAAAAAGACTAAGCATGCACATAAAGAATACCCATAGAGGCAACCACATTTAGTTCAAAACAATCCTTTGGAGCTAAAAATCCATATCAAAGTATTTCTAGAATTAGCTAAGTCCAAATTCTTTGTCTGAATATAACCAGCTCATTTGTAATGTGCCTGTTTCAATGATCCTAAAAAAAAATCCAGTTGTTTTAATGAAACTTACTAATCAATATAACACATATTATGTACATTAAATATTCACAGTAGAGAATGAATATCATAATTTAGTTTTTGCTTATATTTACCCATCAGTTTTATCTCACAATTAATTGCCACTCATTGACTAACTACTACATGCCTTGACTTTCACTTCGTTGAGCTAGATATTATCTTCCACAAATCATTGAGCCCATACCTTGAACATTTATTTATGTTCAAGTCATATAAAAGAAATGACTTCAAGATCTACATCCTCAGTTGGATTTGCTTACATTGCTCTTTGTTTCCAGTATTCTCCATGGTTTAAAAAATACTTCTAGGTATTCCATTAAACAAAGGAGTTCAAAATTTCCCCCACCACAAATTTCCTTTGGGAATGATTGCAGGTGAATAAAGCATGCAGGATCACTTTTACCATTGGTACTTCATTTTTCCTTTCTGGCATGCATGCATGCATTTGGAAACAGAAGGAAAACACTACCTATTTGGTGGCTGGATGATGTATTGCAGGCCAGTAATCAGAAGAGATCTCCTGTCCAGGGGATCCTCACACAGAAAAACAGGGAAGACAGAGAATAGATCAGCCACACCCAATAAGCAATTCAATGGGGAGGGATATCAGCAGGCAAAGCACACCAAGAACAAAAGTGGTCACTGTGAATGGGTTGTTGAAGCAGGATTGAGCTCATACTTAGTGCTTCTGAGCTTTGAACTGAATGTTCAACTTGGCTTTCACTGAACTTGGGAAAACTAGTCCTTGCATCTCAGCCCATGGAAGAGCTCTCAGACAGTTGTCTCGGAATGCTAAGAGGGAAATGTAGGTTCAAATATTACAGCAATAGGACATGATGTAAAAATTTTTTTTATAAACTGTGGGATGAAGTCAACAATTATATTTTTAGATCTACCCATCCTGTACATGTCGATTATCTATGTGAATAGTCTACAATTTTTTTCTCAACATGAATTGAGAGCACAATAATTATTAATAAACAAAAAGGCAGAATATAAATTTTGGCTATCTTGTCATCAATACTGAAGTTTGGATAATTTCAATACTGTACTTTCATTTTATTCAACATGGTTTTTGTTTTCTTACAAACAAATACTGAAAATCTAGGCAGATTACTTCAAAATAATTCCTACTGAACTCTAAAATGTACTTCAGAAGCTTTGTATGATTCATAAATACGATACACTAAGATGTTCTTTATATATGTATAGACTCTGACATCCTGCGTAATGCAATGGCATCAGTAAAACGTAGTGGGAAACGTGCCAGAAAAAAAAGTTCTTGGATTCCTATCACTCAAAATCAGCCAAGTTGTCCTGAAAAGCATGTTTACATTTGGAGTTCCTGTGCCATGTTTAAGTGCAACTCCTTTTTTATATACCACATGTAGGAAAACATGTAGGAAGATTTACAAAGAAAACTTATGTATCAGTGGTTTCCAATCAAAACCCACTCATCATCATTAATAAGGGAACAAATATTACACAGCAGTGTTTTGAAACATCTGTAGAGCAAGCAGTTTCAATGAGTAGAAGGGAGTTAGGGAACAATGCAATGGCAAGATGGCAATGAGGAAAGTATTTGGTATACGTAACATATAGATGTGCAAGTACTTACATCTAATTTTCACTGAGTGTACTGGAAATTTGTTAAAATTTATTTTTATTAAGAATTTTTGCAGCATAAAAGACCAACTTAGAAAAAAGTAAGAAAAAGATGGTAGATAGACAAAAAGAAAAATAAGGAGAAGAGATAGAGTATACTGCATTTTTTTTGCATATGAAACAATCTTCAAATATTTCTACATGAACACATATTTTCTAATCTGTTCTACTCTAGATTTATTCAATAAACATTATATGATATATTTGACTAAATGTAGACTCACAGGAATTAATATCCATCAAGTGAAAGGGGGATAGAATGAATTTGGAGCTAAATCTCATTGGATTTAGGATCTCATAGAATATACATGTACATTGACATCATACATGCAGGTACAAATGTATGCTCTAGGAATTCAAGATTTTAAGTGTATGATACAATACTGTTTTCCATCTAAGTAAAGTTTCTAGTGGATCCAGTTCAGGAATTGCTATTAGCCTATGATATATTTCTACTAGCACAACAAAGTCTATTTACACATTCATGAACACTACACCAGGAGCACTTCCACTCTTTACTGACCTTAAAGGTATATTTCCTGCTGATGTTATCCGACGGCTGGACAGCTGCCACTCGAAAACTGAGAAGTGGGATGCTGCCCAAGACGCTTTCCTCCTTCTCATCTTCATGAAAGAAAAAGGGAGGGGCAAAGAATTAGACAATTTTTCTTTATCTTAGTTAACAATTGTTAAAATGGACATCCATCTATTTCTTCACCATTGCAACTAAGAAACAACCCAAGGGTAATTTTCTGGTAGGCAGGCAGGCAAGCAGGAAGGAAGGAAGACTTGAAAACAATAACTATGCAGGGAGTGGGATGGAAATGCTGTGCCTAACTATTTATCTACCTATGAAAAATGTCTCCTTGCCCTGATGCATTCATGCTTCTTGTTCTCTCCAATTCAGACCAGCAAGTGCTCACATATCCTTGTATGCATATCAGTTACAGTTATAGTTCACAATGCTGTCTAGTTAATTATTCATGACCATCATCTTTTCCATCTGCTACCAGAGAAAAGGCCCAGGCAGCAGGTCTGTGAGAACCAAAGGTTACAGGACAACCATTCATACTGATTTGTTGTTGGGCTCACAATTTGGCAGACAGAGCGTGGAAAAATAAAAGAGTCGCATTTGGTGGTGGGTGACATGGAATCAGATTAGAAAGCAAATGCCCCGGTCGGATCAAATAGAGGTAAGGAGAGCGGGTGGGTGGATGGGCAGGCCCTCCAGAGCACCATACCGGAATGGTACCTGGTGCTCCCAGCAGGCACCGGTATGCCCGTACCGGGGCATACCGGTCGTATCCCACCGCTGCTGCAACGTCATGCATTCATCTTCATTGTAAGATCTTAATTGTTCCAGTAAATCCAAGTAAAGCAGAATTAACAGGGGATCACAGAGAATGTTAAATTTCTATTCAATGAAACATAATCAATCAATCAATCAATCAATCAATCCAATGTTTGTGAAAGGGCAACAACAAGAATACCCAAATCATCTGTTTTAGAGAACTAATTACCGTACATTGCTAGACTACTAGAAATGTCATGCTACATATAACGTTATTTATTATTAGTGAGGAAATTCTCCCTAATTTCAGCTATTGTACTATTTTTCAGACCATGAAGATATCGTCTGTATTTATAACTTTCTTGTGCTTGGTAGTAAATTGAGACTCTGCAAGAAAAACTCGTATTTGCAACGGACTAGAATCCTTTTGTAGCTGTCTTCAAGCATCACAATCCTTTTATATATTTCCTTTTAATCAGGTAGCACTTATCTCCTCCAAAATTGAATTCTTCTATTTTGAATACTGTATTTTAAAAGGTATTTTATTTTTATTTTGCTTATCTCCTGTGAGATTAATTGATCTCCCATGGGGGGAGGGGCAGAAAAGGCTGAAACTACTTGCCACATTCCTCTATACAACATAGCAAGAAATGACACAATAAAAATTATTTCATTTTAAAATACTTTTACCATTTAATTGCCACAAAGTTGGCACAGATTCTAAATTATCAAGCTCCCTCAAAGTGGAGGTGAGGGCAGAGTGAGAAGATTCAGGATATTTCTGAAAAAGCAAGTCTAAGACCTTGAGCCTTTGACCTTATGAAGTCAGCCATTCAATTACAGTATTGCAAAATGGAAAATTAATTGTGAGGTAAAATAGCTAAGGACTTGCTGGGGAAGGAAGGGAAGGAAGGAGGGAGGGAGGGAAGGAAGGGTCATCACCCATCTGAGAAATTATTCCTATGTATTGCTGGAAAACTATATTGTTTGGCCAGAAAGAGTTCACAGTACATTATCACAAAATAATATTACAAAAAGCATAAGAATCCCGCTGCAGCAGATCAAAAGACCATCTCATCCAGCATTCTATCCTCATAGTAGCCAGCTAGGTAACAGGCAGCCAGCTGAGACATAAATTCAATGACACTTGTACACTTTTCACTTGCACAGGGAAACTGTTTTTGAATCAAGGTACCTCCAATGGGCTAACTTAAATAATGCATCCAAAGATCCAGGCCCAATGTGGGCCTGAAATTTCAAGGCTCTTCATACCACTTGCGCTGGCAAGGTTGTGGCCACTGCACTGTCACTATACTGCCCTGCAGTCGTTGCATCACTGAGGTCATGTTATCATAATGTCCGATGCTCCTGGCTACCTTTCCACAAGCAAAGTCAATGGGGAAGCTGGCAGGAAGTTGGAACTTGCTGCTGCTTCCACTGCTTCTTTTTGGTCCACCCATGGTCATAGTGGTTTTTCTGTTTAAGTAAGCAAATATCTCTGAAACAGTGACTCAATGGATCATGCGTTACCCAGTAATATTTAACCATAGAACTGCAGGCTCTGTAATTACCATCAAAGCAGTGGGGTTGTCTTCTTCACAATCATCCAGTTGGCAGGCATTATTACATCTCATGGTATAGAATGGCATTTCTCAAGTATATGCTTTGCCTTTCCTATCTCTCCTAAACCATGAAAATATTGCATCCCTTATAGATAGAAAATAAACCAGTCTCTCCTATAATAGCAGCACTGTTCCTCAAAAGTGGGCGTGAAGGTGAAAATCTAGTTTGATAAGATATACAGAAAATGAATGCATGCATTCCTGCCATTGCTTTCAAACTATGTTTGGCATCTGGGAGTTTCCTTATATCTTTATATTTTAATATATAATTAAATATAATGTTGATATTTAATTTTAAACTTGAATCTCCTCATACCTTTGTAGTAAAAAAGGCAGCGATCCACCAATACAAACCAGCGCTTATTCCACTGCTTGACTCCAGAGCTGGCCTGCAAAGAGTTGTTGAAAGCAAATAAATGTCATAATCTGAATACTACATACAGCACAGATTGAAAAAAGCATCTTTGAAAAAATGTCATGACAGGCTAAAGTAATAGAATTGCTAAATAGGATAGGACAAGAACTAGTACGCTGAATTTACCATGAAGAACCTTCTAGAATAGAATATCTCCCGTCCACTTGCTGTGGATGTTACTTCCTATGAGAAGGAATACTTTGGTCCCCGTCTCAGAATGACAAGTCAGAAAGCAATCTCAGCAAACACACACTTGAGAAAGGAGAAATAAGGGGTCTGCGATGTGCAATTTTCCGTAAACATTCCCTCCTTCCTGTAATAGGTAGGTGGACTGAATGTTCTCTCTCTACTATAGAATTTGGATCTTCTTCAATTTCAATGCATCATTTTCCTACAGTGAAGCCAAGGCACCCTATGGTGGAAGACATCCCTAAAATATTGTGGGGAGGGGAGTACTCTTGCTGGAAAGGATGCTTTGGCCAAAGCATTAAAGTTCAGCTTTAATGGAAGAGAACATGGAGAACCATGAACCCACTCTATAGATGTCTCCCAGGAGCTTATTAGCTGCCCATTGGTCCTGTGGACACCTTTATTCTACATCTCATAGGGTAGTCCAATGCATGATTTGATCCATTTGGGAAGAAAGAAGTTCCCTGAGGATGGGCTCCAGCACAAGTACGAAAACTCAGAAGACTAAATCTCTGGTCCCAGTGACTGACCCAGACTGGATCCTGCAGACTAAAACTACTATTATTGACTGATAACTGAATCTTACAAATCTGATTGTGCTTCCTCCTTTTTATATTCCAATCAATTAAGGAAATGTATGCTTAAAGCCACTTCTGAAAACAATCTCTTTGTTTTGGATTTATACAATATTTTAATCCAGTTTTAAAGATTAGATAATGTTTGCAGTAAATAAAAATTGAATTTAAAAAAACATTAAAAAGGAGAATTGTAGATTTAAGGGAGTCCTTGACTCACATGCTCTTTGGAAAAAGACAGAAGCAAAACTGGGGATGAAGCTATCCCCTTCCATAGGAAGCAACAACAGATCTACTCTAAGACTTGCCTCCAGTGTGACTGGGAGGGAAATACCTATGAGGAGCCTTAGGTCCCAAAAATAATCATTTGAAGTCATGCAGATATCTTGACCAGTTGCATAGCAATCCCAATATTTTTCATCCAAGAATGATATAGTGCACAGTACTCCAAATGGACTGATTTTATCTATCTATCTATCTATCTATCTATCTATCTATCTATCTATCTATCTATCTATCTATCTATCTTTCTTTCTTTCTTTCTTTCTTTCTTTCTTTTCTTTCTACCCCTGCCTTTATTATTTCATAGGTAACTCAAGGTGGTGAACATAATTATCTTTCCTCCTCCTATTTTCCCCACAACAATAACCTTGTGAGGTGGGTGATGCTGAGAAGAGTGACTATCCCAATTGTCTTTCATGCTTAAGGCAGCACTAGAACTCACTGGTGGAATGATCAAATAATCCAAGGACTTTCAAATCATTTTCTTCTCAATAAGAACATGAGAAAAACCAAGTAGTGGGTTAAAAAGCACTTCCTTGACTGTCCTGAAGCAGGAAGGCTGAACTGTGATGTTAGAGAGAAAATAGGAGAAGCTTATGCAAAGATGAGCAACCTTTAGCACACCAAATATCATTTGTTTTAGTGGATGAAAGTCATGTTTGGTAGGGCCAAAGATGTTTAGTGATCATGGCTGTGTTGTCAAATTGAGCAGTCCAGAAAAGAACCCAGAAGTCCCCAAATAACTATTTAATTGTGGGTGGGTGGGTGGGTATGGAACATTTTCTGAAAGAATTTCAGCATTAAACTGTGGGATCTAATTTACCAACAGAATCAGGAATTGGTTTGAGGACCTTCAAAATGTACTTGCAGCTTAGGGGCTATGAGTGTCTTCTGATGTAATGAAGGACAGGTGGCTTACCTGCTTGAAGAGCCAACCATTCTTGGTCACCGCAGCACTGGGATTCCTCTTCATGGAATTAGAACGTTTTCCAAAAGCAATTCCTTTCCTGGAAGTACGTGATGATGCCTTTGGAAAATAAAACAGAAAGGTTTGGGATGGCAAAACAAGCAGTAGGTAATTACAATGAAATCCTGCTTAATTATATTAAGTCTGATGGTTAGAGTTTCTGCATAATTTATTCTTGTTATATTCTTGTTGTAGCCTTTATATTAGTTTTAATTTGACTTTTTAGTTGATTTATATTTTTATGAACCACTTAGACCCCTTTGGAACTCTGTGGGTATAAATAATTATTAGAACAGACACACTGAAAGCAATAAGACATGATTAACCTAAGCCTAACTGAGTACCAAATGGGTCAATTTTTAAGCATGACTAAATATGGATTAAAATCATAATCTTGGGCACATGCTGTCTATGACATTTGGCATAAAAAAGATGCCTAATTTTTGTGAGGTAGAATTTTTACACATATGCCATTTATGCTAAGATATTCCAGTATCAACTAATTCTCCTTGGACACTATGAAGTGAAATAACCAGAACGTGATTTTAAACTTTGAAGAACTTTGTTCTATATTGCCCTGAATTCCACAGTAGCAAATCAGTTGCACCTTATTTTTCAGATGGGAAAACTCGACAGCCAGAAGATTTGGATGACCCCATCAGAACAGAGCCACAAAAAGAAAAATATGCAAGACCACAATACACAATGTAGCAAACATACCCTGCCATTTGGTCGTTCCTGTGGCACCTCTGTGTGATTGGAGGATTCACTACTGACTGCTGCCGGCCGCTTGCTACTTGCTTTGCTTGACATGTCAAAGACCGATCTGGGATTGCAGGTGAAGGAGAGGGAAAATACATTATTAACAGTCCCAAGAAACTGACTTTGCTTCTTATACTTTGATACTACAAATATATGTCCATGTATTGATCTTAACATTAACTTAAACCAGGAATTCATCAAATCAGACAGAATACCAATCTCCTTTGTACAAATCCCTGCGCCTTTTTCTCTTGAGCTAAATTTCTGAATAACTAAGACTATTTATTGTCTTTCATATGGTATTTTTCATCCTTAAATTTTATACTCTATGCTCTTTCATGAACTTCCATTTTATGTCCAATATTGCAAGGCACTAAAAACCACCAACCTTTGCAATCCAAAGTGGTTATTTTCTTCTGGGGTCTGGCCAGTCACTGGATGAAGGAAAGTGTTCCGTCTTTCATTATGGCTAGGGGAAAAAAACCAAAGATAAATAGAGAAGGCATTAATGATGTGAATTATATGTAAATATAATATTTTTGACTGTTAATTAATTAACATAGAATATGCATTTTTCAAGGTGCATCTTTTTTGCAGCTTCCATAGTATGTACATCTCTTTTGTAGCTTCCATAGTAGGTTGATTATGAGTATAACTTGGAGATGGAAATTAGTCTGCCTCAACCCATTTAGAATTACCAATCCAGTTTACAGACAAGTACTAGCCATTACTCTTATCTGAAATGATTTTACATTCTCCAGCCTACTTTTCATCCATCAAAAACAACTGTACCTATAAACATTTCCAGGAAACTGCTGAATTTTGAAAAGATAAGCAGTCACAATAATAATCATCACTTTCTACAATTTTTAGTCTCGGTGGAAAATTTGCTATAATGATCTGACAAAAGCAACATCTACGCTGATGGCTGTAATGAAAGAGAAAACTGTTCTCATAATACATCAATTTGGACACAAATCATGACTTTGCCATCCAGTATTTTTTTTTGCCTTACCTAGGCTAAAAGTTGTTTACAGGCTCCAGCCGGCTGCATGCAAATATCTATCACCACTAATAATAAAGCTTTTTTAAAATAGCTGCTGTGATTTAATTAGAAGCATAATCATTTCATATGATGAGTCCATAGTATATTAAAGTTGTAGGAGAATAATAACACAGTCATGTGTTACTGTTTTAAGCAAGCTCATTAATGAGGCATTAGAAACCATGCAACCTGTTTTTGATAGCGCCTTAAGGATTATCATGGCCACCATTTCTTGGCAGAGATCTAAAAACAATACTTTAAAATTTTCAAATAGCCTTCTGCCAAGAAAATGTTTTGAGAATTGGACTGCCTGATCTAAGTGCCTTTTATATATGTCATTTCTCATCTTCTCTGGAGCTGTATGTAGCTGACTGTTTTAGTATAGAAAGTTGATGCTCTACTGATTCCAGGCCGAGAGATGTCAGGCCATTTCATGGCATCTTCTATAGAGTCAACAATTTAAAATTATTACCATAGCATGTAAATGATAAGGAGAAATTTTGGGTTATACCATGTCAAACTCTTCTTCAACTGTAACAGTATGTGAGAATGACCTTGAGGAAAAGCCACAGAGTAGGCACCAATCAAATAAAAGGTGGCTGAGTCTACAGAAGGAATGGAGTTGCGGCAAAACTTTCAGAAGGGACCCTTCCTAATTTCTTGGACTGTAAGGGTCAGATGGGAGAGGGTGATGTACTTTCAGACCTGCAACTTTCTGTTAATGGAACTTTACAATAAATATAGAGTTAATACTTGTGGGTCAGAGGTGATATTCAGCAGGTTCTGACCAGTTCTGGAGAACTGGTAGCAAAAATTTTGAGTAGTTCAGAGAACTGTTAAATACCACCTTTGACTGGTCCCATCCCCATCTATTCTCTGCCTCCTGAGACCCAGCTGATCAGGAGGAAATGGGGATTTTACAGTAACCTTCCCCTGGAGTGGGGAGGGAATGGAGATTTTACAGTCCTTCTCCTGCCATGCCCACCAAGCCATGCCATATCACGCCTGCCACACCATACCCACAGAACCGGTAGTAAAAATTTTTGAATGTCACCACTGTTGTGGGTGTGCTTCTTGTCTGGACTGCCTCACAAGGCTGATATTACATGAAGTAAATAATAGCATGTGCACTGACTTAATCCACTGAAGAGGCAGATATAGAATACTTTTCGTCCTGATAAAACCTGGGAAACATTTTAAATAATGAATTCAGAGGCCATAATGGCACAATTGAGAATATTCCCATTTCAGTATAATGCCTAAATCCATATAATGTGCAGAAAGGCACCAGTTGAGATCCCTACAATGCAATACCTACTCCATGTAAGATTGTACTTTGACAATTGAGGCATACTGACTAAAACAAAACTATTAAATTACAGCAGCCAAAACAAATCAAGCCAGCCATGCTCTGTGATGTGCTTTTCCGGATGCAGATTTTAATTAGAATACATTATGTTTTCTTGGCCTGCTGAGCTTTATTAGTTTTGCGTTTACAAAAAGCAGGCTGTCATTTCCTACACACAGACACAGACAAATCCATATCAACGAAAAGATAAACAAGTTTTTAATGACTTGCGACAGACCAAATTACAGTTTTAACCCCATTTCATGGATTAAATGAACATATAGCATGATCAATCTGGCATATAAATGGCACTAATGCAAATGTCTAGCTTTCTTGTCCTGGTGTGCAAAATTCCTTATAATTTTATAGAACTTCTTTATTTTATATAGTCTATTCTCTCTCAAGGTCTGGTATGAATTTTTAAATGGAAAGAGCATTGAAGATCTCCAAAACAGGCAGTCTTTCAAAACAGATAGATAAACTACTCCAGAAATTGCACTTGGCCAAGTACAGTGATACTTTGGCCACCTAATGAGAAGGAAGGACTCACTGGAGAAGAGCCTAATGCTGGGAAAGATTGAGGGCAAAAGAAGAAGGGGACAACAGAGAATGAGGTGGCTGGATGGAGTCGCCTAAGCAGTAAGTGTGAGCTTAAATGGATTCCAGAGGATAGTGGAGGACAGGAAGGCCTGGAGGAACATTGTCCATGAGGTTGCGATGGATCAGACATGACTTCACAACTAACAACAACAAAAGTACAGTGACCATACTGGGTGAGAATGATGTGCACTGTATTAAATGATGAGTTGATCAAGACTGGTCTAAATAGTTTGGTCTGGGCTTCCTTTCCAATAAATATTAAATACTTGCGAGTGAAAACAAAACTGTAAGAAATGGAGTTGTGGGATGTTCATAAGAACTGAATGACAGAATTTGGATGCAGAAAAAAAGTATGGCCAATTTATTCAGAGTGTGCTAATTTATTTTCTCTAGTTTAGCAGTTTGGGAAGAACCTGGCCAGGTAAGAATGGCCCTTGCTTTTTGCTATAGAGAGTTTCTCTATCTCAAGTTGAAGAATTTACCAAATTCCCCATAATTAAATCAAAGTTTCCATACTTGGTCTTTACCCTTTCCTATTAAACATGATTTTGCATTCAGGGAAACCTGAACATTTACTATAAAACAGCCTTTGTATATATTGTATTAAACATAGTGTTAAAAAATCAACTACTTCCTCATCCCCCCCCCCCACAAATTAGCAAATGCAAAGTCAGCAGAAATTTGAGAGGTTATATAATTGTATAATACATAATTGTAGCAAAAGGATACTGTCATACTTGAAACCTTGGGTCCACACATGCAGGTCCAATTAAATTGATTTGTTAATCATGCCTATGCACAAGAATCTTCTCAACTAATAATTAACATCTACTTTGGGTTAGATTAGGGTCAACAGAATTCAAGGGAGGTTGGACTTAGTTCGTTTGTGGCTACCTAGGGATTCTTGGCTGATCCCTCTTTTAACTCTGCTCCCAGTTTATACCATTCCTTCTCCTACCTATGCTTTGTTTTATCAGGATTTTTCAGAGTTGCTTTTTATATGGCTTACTTTTCTGCATTAGAAGAGTTTTGAAAATGGATGGCATTTCTTCAACAAATATACAACTGTGTATTGGAATGGGGCACTGAGATAGATCAAGCAAAGTCTTTTAATATTTTCTTTCCCTCCACCTCCAAGGAAACAACAGTTATTTTGCCCAAGGCTACCAATTGTGAATTGTAAAAACACAGATCACTATGAGATGGTAACGAAAAGGCAAAAAAATTCTGATCCATTGCTGTCATCTAGCATTCACCTGAATTTTATACCCAAATATTTAGCCCTATTTTAAATATATCCCAACTTCTTTTCCGAAGCCAGTTCAAAACCAAAGACTTTATTTTATCATGGCAAGGATGCCAACATTAGTTCATTCTTGGGATATGCTTGGGAAGCTTGGATTCACATAAGTATTGTAAAGAAATATGGGTATTAATTTATTGTGAATAGATTTACATGTGCATGGCCAGACAAACTGTTCCAATGGTAATAAAACAACTTACTGATGGCTTCGCCAAAAGCCATGTGTTGTCTTTGAGAAATCTTGGACAATTAATGAAAAACCAGATAACTGGAGAAGGTCTAACATTGTTCATGTTTGGGCCAAAAAGCTGGGCACCAATACCTCAGAAATTATAGAGCAAATAATAAAGTTATAAAAAAGCCATCTATACTATATAAACTTCTTGAAAACAGTTCAGGAATTATCAGAAATCACCAATAATTTATCACAAATAAATTTTACAGACTATACCCCAACTTTAAATCAAATTATTTCCTTAGTAGTTTGTGGGAAAGCTGTTGAATGAAATATATATTGAATTCAGCAAGCATTTCATAAGCTAACCCACCATGTTTTAATTAGTAAGCTATTTAAATGTGGATTGGATGATGTAACAAGTAGATATACAAGATCTGAAAACTGTCCTCAATTATCATCAGAGTTCTCATTGTATCTGTTTCTTGTATTAAACATTTCACATAGAAATGGGCCAAATCTTTATCAAATTTGAAGGTAACACCTGGGAAGACAGAAATAAGATTCATCTTGATAACTTAGATCAGTGATGGCAAACCTTTTCGACACCAAGTGCCCAAACCAGAACATGCATGCATGTGTGTGCCAGAGCACCAGAAGCTGCCTGGTGCACATGCACGTGCCCTCCAGCTGCTCTTCTGGTTTCCAAAGCATGCATGCACGACGGCCAACTGGTCTTCGCACATGCTGGAAACCTGAAGACCAGCTGGTGATGGCATGTGTGCCCACATAGAGGGCACAGGTGCCATAGGTTTGCCATCACGGACTTAGATAAATGGGATGAAAATAGCAGAGTAATCATATTAGCTATAATTGATTCTAACTGAATGTACATTACATGATGGGAAAAGAAAGGTTTTATATTAGACTGATGAATGTTTAGAGTGCAGTCTCCAGTATGCCAGAGACTAAATGTAGCTCTCAACCTAGAAAAAAATGCATTCTGATCATGAGTTTAAAAAATCTCACTGGATGATTACTTTCATTCACACCCCACACATTAGAAAATCCTCACACCCACTGATGACTGGTGAAATGAGCTGCCACCCTTCTCTGTGATCCAATTTGGGATTATTTCTCAGGTGACATCTTAGAAATACCCCCTTTCCAAAAGGAGACTTGCCATTATTCCAGAGACATTAGCCAGCATTCACATCAGGAGGCTTTCCACAACGGCTGGAACATGTCACTGTCTCTTTAACTAGCTGGTTTGCTGTAAAGAGGCAATGCCAAGATCACACATCACTTCTGCAGCATTATGTCAACCTTCAGTTGGCTTCTGACCAGTGCTACCTGCTTGCTGGCTTCAGCTTCACTGCCAGCATCTCTGGGTTCTGTCCAGGGTCCTGATGCTTTTCTTACCATACTGACATCATAGTGAGCTCCCTCCTGCAATCAGCCTGCTGAACCCAAAACTACGGTAACTTTCTTATTACTACTTCTGACTATACTTTTTTCAGCCTGAAAGAACTGAAATACTGCTATGCACATGCACCATGAATAAAAAAGCATATTACAGGATTTATATTTGGAAAGCCTACTTATTTCATTGACACTATGTTTATTTCATTCTGACTGAAAATTTGAAGTAATGCTCAGCAAAACCACACTGCCATGCAGAATTCAGAAATAGGTGCAATGCTTTCTAGCTTTCTTAAGATAATCAAATTGACTGTTGGCAAAATCCAATTTTGTGCTCATCTTCTATAGCTTAAATTTAGTTCTGGATCATCTTGATATTTATTTGTAGTGGCATTTGAAAAATAATAAAGGATAAAGAGAGATAATTTATTTATAATTTTAACTTTTTCTACTCCGTATGATCTTGCAAGTGTGTGGCAAATTGACTTCGTAAACTGTATGTTATTAATGGAAGCAACCATCAGAAAACATCCCAAATATAACAGGCATCCCAATGAAGGTATTTTTTGTCAAAAATGTAAAAAAAAATATTATGATCAATTTCTTATCTGAGAGCAACAATAGACAAACATATATGGTTGCAACCTTTTGTCATTAAAGTGTCTGTCCTTGTTTTTAGCTATGTTAGAATCAAGGTGGATGGGCCATTATATGAGAACAGCTCTAGATGAATTCACGATTTCAGAAAAGGTGAATTATGGAAGCCTAGAATATTGTGGATAGAAGGCTAGAACTTGATGTTCCCTTTGAAAATGTAAAGTAGATGGTTATATGTTTGCATAAACTGGATATGAAGAGGAACTCATTTCTCAACATGTTTTTAATGGTGCCAGTTGTAACAGATATGTCACTAAAAGAGAGAAACTTTCAGATACATCATATATGACTTTCTAACTTTCTGAGACTGCTGGAGTTGGAGTAGTTGGAGGAGGCACACTAGGGCAGGCACATCAATGCTAGCAAAAATTGCATTCCAGATAAGAAAATGATAATGCTGAAAAAGATTTCAGTAAAAAGGAAAAGAGGTGCTGAAATTAACTATTATCTTCTGGAGGGTTTCAGGATCTTAAATATGATCTATCTATTTTTGCATCTTCTTAGGAATATACTGTTCACTTATTATTAAAAGATATTTGCAATACAGGACAGAATGCCCACATCAGAATTAAGATCTGCAAATAAGAACCAAGGCCAAGTTTTATGGAGATAGTATTCTCCATTTTACTCTCAAGAACTGAAGATGAAGAAACAACAAGCAGCTTTGCTAAGGAAAACAAATAATATGTTTTTAGACTTCTGCTACTTTTCAAACTAATTTCACAAATATAACCTTGCATATTATCTATCTTTCCATGCCCAATTTTTGAATAAGTTAATCAGTGTAACTTTTAGGTTTGTGTGGCAACTGGAAATAGTCCAAGCACTTTAAATGACATTAACTAGAGAACGTGCATTGGGTCAACACTATGTTAAAGTTTTAAGTTAAGCCTATATCACCAAACTATGTGAAATTTAACCTGAATGTATGAAATAGCCTCAGCAGAATTTTCTTTTTAAAAAATCCACAGAATTCTAAGATTGTATTGCTTATTTGTTCCTATCAACTCATGTAAGAAACCTGGAAGTAGACAGTAGCATTAAAAATGAACAACAATATTTCTAAGGATGACAATATAATTTGAAATAGAAGTAAATCCCTTCCTAGCTGAAGAGATGCATCAAGCTAAGAGAACGCTTCACATAGAAAGACAGGTAAAACTTTTTTTATTATAACAAATCAATGTTGTGGGTTTACCCAATACAAGAATCTGAGCAAAAAACAGTATCTATAAACAGTATCTTCCCCATCCAGCCAAATGTCAGAAGCTCCTATTTAATCCAACTCACTCCAATGCATCACAGTGCTCTAAATGATATCTAATATTGCATTTACTCATATTCATCCTTTGTCCTACTTTCCATGACCTTCCCATTTCTCTCTCTCTCTCTCCTCTCCCTCTCTCTGCACTTTTTCCAGTGTTAAAACTTAAATGAGAAGAAAGTCCTTGGAGCAAAAATCAGAGTCATCATGGTATCAGATTACTGCTTCTTTGCACCAGGGCTTTCACATGTAATGAAACCATTCTTAGCAACACTGGAAAATACCTTCAATGTGAATTTGCCTGCCCTTTTTATTTTTAACATAACAATTGAAGCTGTACCCTACTTCTTAAGGAGTTTAAGGTGGGAAAAAAGACTCAATCTGAGTCTATGTTGCTCATCTTCTGAGGAAATTAACTTTCTTGGAGTTATCCTGTTATTTATGGACAGATATTGCCTCTGGGGCTCTACAGTACTTAGTTACTGATCTGCTTTCATTTCAGTCTTTATACAGAAGAGTTCTTTAATCAATTCAGCCAGAAGCAGGTCTGCCTTTATTGTGAAACTCTGCTCCTCTTTCCTTCAGCATCCTTTGTAGTTGTGTGTGGTTTCTGCAGCTCTTGCTGGCATCCCTCCAATCTCTCCCCCCCATTTCAGTTTTTAGGGTTCAGCATTAGCACAAGAAAGACAACTTCCCCTGAATCTCTTAAATGTTTCCTTAGAAGTAGTTGCCTTGCCTGGTCCTGTTCCACAAACTCCTGAGTTAAACCATCTGCTATCCTGAGCACTGCAATGCAGCAGCCACTGACAAAAATGAAGTTACCCAAAAGCACAATATGAAATATATAACTCCCCACCCCCTTCCCAAAAGTAGAAAGAGCCAGGCCATGAACCACCACCCTTCCCCCAACACTTTAGAGCATCCCTTGGCAAGTCCTACCTGACGCGACGATCTGCTCGAAACTTAAGCATGGTGGTAAAGCTCAGCTGCAATTCTCACTTAAAACCATGTCCCTCGAAGGTGGGTGAAAGGGAAGGGAAGTCCTCCCGCAGCATAACTAGTTCCTCTAGGGCATTGGGAAATAAGCCCTAGTGGAAACCCTGGCATTGGCAAAGGTATGTAGTGCTTCTACAGCTCTGCCTCCTTCAACTTCTCTGTTTCTCTGGAATTCAAGGAAGAAAGCAGTTCATCGCTGCTTTTCTGATCTGATTTCTGGCAGGCGAGAGACGGTGTGTATGTGAGTGAGTGAGAGAGAGAGAGAGAGAGAGATGGAAAGAAGGAGAGGCAGCTGCTCTCTCCCTCTCTTGAGGCACCAGGGTCTATCTAGCCTAGTCCAGCCTCATCATTCAAACAATGCTTTCAGCCTTGCATGCAGCAATCACAGCAGCCGGCAGGCATGGCAAAGGCAGGGAGGGTGGGGGAGATATTCCAAACTCGATTCTCCCAAGGAGAGAAAGTTGAAGGGTATATGGACACTGGCATACATCCAAATGCTAACACACTGATATATACACATATTCACCCATGTCCACAAATACACACTCACACGAGGTGCAGCAGGAGATTAATTGTGTTTTAACCTGGCTACAATCTTCCAGGAACAAGGGCTTTTTATGAGATTGAAGGTGAAACAAATGAGACATTGGCATTTCCTGGAGGGACAAAGACTTTCAGGATACCCAAGAGGGCTTCCATAAGCAAGAACATCAAGGCTGAAAGATTCCATACAAATTTCATCTTTACAATTATATAAAAGATTTTTCTTTCAATTTTGTATACATTCCTCTGTCCTCTTTCTCTACCCCATTTAATTTCTTCAGGTTGTCCTATTTCACTGTTTTTCTTTTCTTTTTTGGTCAAGTTGTCATTTCCCCCACTTAAACCTTTTTCATGTCAATTTGTTAGGCAAATATTGAATATACTTAAATTAGAATTGCACACATGTAGAGTCACTGGGAATCAGTGACATATAAATTTAATAAATTATGGTTGGTTACATAAGTCAGCCATAGTCATTAAACAGGATTTGACATTTTTATCCACCTATCAAGTCCTTCCCAAGGACCTGGAATAGGCAGATGTTGTTTGATGATGAAAGCTATTTCAAGTAATGCTGCCTTTTGCAATTGATTTGTCAATTCTGATGATATACTAGTAGCCCTCCAGATGTTTTTGGATTAGCATCCCAGGTCCCATAAGACCCACTTGTTGTTTTTGCCAGGGCTCTAACTCTGGAAACAGAAACCCAATACAGTATTCCTGTTACAGCTTTCAGGACTGGCTCTTTCCAATATTAAGAAAATTGGACTTACTGCCACTCATGCCCTCTTGTCTGGACTGCTGTAATACACTCTAATATGGGGTCGTCCTTGAAGAGCATTTGGAAGCTTTAATGATGCAGAATGGGTTATAATGCAAACCATTACTTGGAGAACTGCATTAGTTTCTTGTGTGCAATTGAAAGCGCTGGTTGCTTTTCATAGCATGGGACCAAGTTACTACAGGACCATCTTTCCCTTGTTGTTCCTCACCATCTGATACAGTACAGCAGGATGGGCAGGATAATGGTTTTCAGATCCCATCAACTAACTAAGGAATACTGGCTGTTAAAGCCCAAAGTTGAATGTTTTCTCCATTGTATCCAACCTTGGGAATAGCCCCCCCCCCAAGATTAGATTGGCTTTGCTGGCCTTTCACAAGCCCCTAAATATCTGATTTTGTGTCTGGGCCTTGGACCCTGAGTGTGTAAAAGATGTTGATCATTAATATTTATTTCTCATTAGCTGCTGGTGTGGTTTTTAATTTTTGTAATAGCATTTTTGTTAAAAATTGGCTTGCCACACAGACTGACTTGTAACATGGGTAGCTATATAAATGTAGAGAGGGGGAGGGGGAGGGAGGGAAGGAAGGAAGAAAGAGGAGGGTGGGAGGGACGGAAAGAGGGAAGGAAGGAAGGAAGAAAGAAAGAAAGAAAGAAAGAAAGAAAGAAAGAAAGAAAGAAAGAAATTGGAATATTTCAAAGATCTTCTAGTGGAGGAATGAAATGTGGGGTATTCGGAAATTTCCTCTCCATCACACTTCAGAGTTTGACTTGCTAATCTTTCTCTCTGATTACATGCTGTTGAGAAGAAATATAGGGAGAATTAGAATTAGATATTTTATTTTCATTGTTAATGTGTGTCCCAGAGAGACAGAATTGAAACTCCTGTATCATGAGGCTTTAATTTCACTTCTTCAGAAACATACACATTGATGATGGCTTACCAATATATGCAAACGCATATGTATGCAATATTAACAACCATGCATCAATTGCAAGAGCAATATTTACATTTGTAATTGAAAAATAAATCTATTATATTCATAGTATAAAGGCCATTATTAATAATACCCATGCTCATATACTACATTAAACTGTAAACCAGTTTACAAATCACTTAGCTAAACCTAGCATTCTGTCTTGATGGTTGCCAAACCAAGCAACCATTTCAGGTCCTAAGTGATATATTTGCTTTACCTGAGCATGTTGTGGGAACATGATCATTGTGATTTGTAAATCATTGTTTATGTTCATTTTGGTATGTGAACATAACTGTAATGGTCGTCTTTAGTTTATTGTGATATTAATTAGCTTCAGGCTCACACACTGCCAATCCTCTCAATTTTTCTAGGGTATAGATATTTACAACACTTTTAATATAATCACAACAATTTTAAATAAGATAATGTTTGGAACAAACTAAACATCAAAAAATGACCCTGCTCCTTGAAAGTCTACTTTGTTATGCCTTTATTCAGAAATCAACAAATGCTTATTTAAAACTGGACACCCAGCACCCAGCAACCCATTGTTTCAATCCACGTATAGCCTTGTAGATGTTCTACTCTTCTATGAAAAGTTTTAGCTTGACCTGATGCATTAAAATTTCACAAATGTTGATATCTTGTTTATGTAGTTCATAGTATATATGGACTACCTATGCATCTTCAACACACAAGTTGATCCGGTCACATTAAGAGTTCTACTGATACCAATCCCAAATATTACAATATTAGGATAAGACCAAACCATGCAGGTTGATGTTCAACATTCTAAATTGCATCTCCAACAGCAAGCTTAACTGTAAAACTGATGTAGCTTATCTTTTGGGGATCCAGACTTAGTGCTTGTGGTCAGCCATATGCTGCTCAAATATGATTTATTGAGTTAACTACAACTGACTATCCACCTAAGCCAAAGCCACATTAAGGCTCTGTGAACTTTGTCAGTTATAAACTATAAGGTGGGAAAAACTTATATGCATTCCTTGAGTAGATTCTGACTTGCTTTTAAGTACCATTCACAGCCCTTTAAATTCTTTCAGCTGAGTCTCTTCTGATATTTCACTACTGACCTATCTTATTTCTTAGTCTCTCCCTTCTCTGACTCTTCTTGGTGCAGCATTATTTTGAACATTGTCAGCCAGGACTTTGGAAGGGATGAGACTGAGAGTTCTGCTACTTCTATGCTGGTGGCATACAAGTCACTCATTTAAACACAATAGGAAGGTCAATCAAGGCTGAGGAAGTTTAAAGGAAGGAAGTCCCTTTCCTTCTTATATTCACCTTCCACAGTATATTATGCTGTTGATAACAATTGTAGCTTTCAAAAGATGCTCTACAATCTACATCAGGTATGCTTACCCCACGGCCTGGACACTAGTGATACAGCCCCACTAGTGATACAGCCCCACTAGTGAAAAAGCCCCATAAGATCTTAAATGTTTAACATTATGTGATTTTATATTATAAAAACATATTATGTATTTTATATGCAGCCCAAGACAATTGCTCTTCAGTCAATGCAGTCCAGGCAAGCCAAAAGATTTCATTGATATCCATGATCTACATCTTTAAGCTTTATTATTGCTTCTGTCTACCAGATCTGGGTTGCAAAGACAGCCAATGCAGGAAATACTAGCTCGAGGCTGTTATCTAGTGGTAGTCTGGAGTTTTGCATCCTGCATCTGATAACGTTCTACCTTTAGTTGCCTTTTTAGATTTCTGAAGTTGTCAGTTCCAGAGAGTAGCTTCTTAAATTTCCTAGTAACCCACTGGTTCACTCAAAAATCCCAATACATCAAATGAATGCACAGACCCATTTCACAGGATAACTAGAAACAGACTTTATTGAAATAGATAATAATAACAATCTTGCAAATCTGCCTCTCTTTCCCTCCTCTTCTCGGGGAATTCTGGGCTAGGAAGGAGAGATAGTTCGAATCTGTTTGTAATGTTCTCCTAATTCAAATGCTTCTCCACCTATTTCCCCATAGATTCCTTCTCCAATATCATTTCCCTGTTTCCTTCAGGTTCATAAAAAAATTTCATCAAGGGAGACATCAGTCTTACTGCATTCGCAGCAGCCATTTTGGCTATGCTGGTCAGGATTTACAGCACATGTCAAGGGTATCAAATTGGGGAAATCTGATTTTTTTCTATGACATTTGAAAAGAGAAACATTGCCGCTTATGCTTTCCCTAGGAGGTAACTACAATAGGGAGGCAACTACAAAACCAAGAGGGTACTACAGAGAGCCGAGATGGCACAGTGCAGCACTGCAGGCTACTTCAGCTGACTGCTAGCTGCAGTTCAGCAGTTCAAATCCCACCAGCTCAAGGTTGACACAGCCTTCCATTTTTCTGAGGTGGGTAAAATGAGGAGCCAGATTATTGGGGGCAATATGCTGACTCTGTAAACTGCTTAGAGAGGGCTGTAAAATCACTATGAAGCTGTATATGTCTAAGTGCTATTGCTATTGCTACTAAGCGAGTATTTTGGTATAAACTGCAGCTGGTGTGCCATAGGAGTATCCATACTCAGAGAAGGATAGTAGCCTGAGAAGGGTCATAAAAATCATTGAGTCTAATGCCTGCTTGGTGCAGAAATCCAAATGGAAGCATCCTGATAGATGGTTGTCCAGCTCTGATACTTAATTTGAGTGGCATGTATTGGGAAGCATACTATTTGTGAAAAGAATAGGTGGCTTTCTGGCCCCCGTTTGAGTTGAAAATAAATTTCAGCCTAAGTAAATAGGACTGACAAGTAAAAGAAGGTCACCTTCACAGAGAATTTATTACCTTCTCAGCTGCTTTCTTTTGCAGAGAGCATAGGTGTGTGGTGAGAGAGAAATTATGTCTGTGTGTGAGAGAGAGAGAGGGGGAGGGAGGGGGCAGGAAATATGAGAGGGACAGCTCCTTACTCCAATCTCATCTTCATGAAGCTAGGCTGACTGATGTACATATCTTCTTGCAGTGTGACCTTTTTTCTCAACTAAATGAAGACACTATAACACAGAGGGGCTTTGTTTCCTCTTTTTGCAAGAAAAAAAAATCTCCCTTAAAAACATTTCCAAACACTATTTAATAAGTTCCAGAAAGCTTAAGGCCAGATCTGTGTAAAATGCATGTTTTGGGTATTGGACTATTGTTTCCTTCTACTCCATTCTGTTTCAAACATCCCAGTGTGCTGTCTGAAAGTTTGATACCCAGCAGTTATCAATCCCATTTCTGTCTATCCCATGGTATAAAGAAAAAATGACTAATGAATGACCAAAGCAAGCTTCAAGCAGTATTCCTGAATCTACTGAAATCCATTGCTGGTATTCCATCCCCAACCCTTTAATAACGTTACCATTATCTCTAAGTGTTGTATATTTCATTATTTTATTAAATTTATACAGTTCACCAAAAGCAACTTTGAGTGGCACACAGCAACTGAATAAAACCACAAATATAAAAAACAGATATAAAAATATAGAAATCTAAAATAAGAAATGAATGGTATAAAAATATACAAACAAGACATAGCTTTGCAAAGGCCATGATAACCACTGCTGCAGCCTGCTCACTGAACAGGAGTCATGAGTCTAGGACAGGGGTATCAGACTCGTGGCATCACATGACTTATTGGGACTTCCCGCCCCCCTCACTAAACCAGGCATGGATGTGGCCAGCATGTGATGCATCCAGCCTGCGAGCCGCAAGTTCGACAACCCTGGTCTAAGAGGATTCCCAAGTTGCCCACCAGGTCTATTTGGGGCAGTGCAATTCCATCCAACACCAAAGAAATCCTTGGACAAGTAGGCCCCAAAATCTAGAGCAACTCACTTGCCAAGATTCAGCTGAAGCTTCTTGTTCCCCAGTCAGACCCTTACAATCTTCAGACATGGGATAAGACATCCACCTATATTGCTTTTGATGTTTTTAGGAGAGAAACTTTCACCCTTAGATTCATGGATCTTGTGGAAGGATGAAGTTTAATTTTTTTTTTGTAAAAAGGTGACATGAGATGACTGTATTAAGGTTGCAGGTTTTTCTCTGCAGTCAGCTGCCCACCTAAGGTACATAAGCACTTGCAGAGAAAGGAAAAAAAGTGTAAAACCTCCTCAGAAAACCTCCCACCTGGCTCCTAAGGTGCAAAAGATGGAAGAATAAAAGAAGCCAAAGCAGGTAAACAGAAGGAGTGGGGGTTTCTTCAAGGTTTTGTGGGAGAGGTGATTATACAGTGGGTTGAGCAAAGGAGGTAGTAGCTGGCAAAACAAGAGCATCCATACATAGAGAAGATGGGGAAGGTGCCTGAGATAGCTGTAACCAAAGGGGACCCTGTTGGAAAAAAACTATCAGGAAATAAAATACAGGCTTGGACTCTAGATGGTGGCAGAGCAAACTCCACATGGTTCAGGCACTGGATAACTGGGCAAGAGAGGATTAAAAGGAGAAGCTGTAGCATTCCTAAGCTTGTAGATAACATAGCATGGGAGGAGGAAGAAAAAAAGCAGCTAAGCAGTTTGTATTATAAGCAAAGCAAAGTTAAGTACTAGTATGCATTGTATTTTATATTCTGCTAAGTCGCTATAGATACAATTTCCTACACCTATGAACATAAAGTCTTATAAATACATTTTGCACTATCTTTGTATAGTAACAAATTGCAGAACTATCACTCATTAGTTCTGTACTTTTCTGTGTGTGTGAGAGAGAGAGACTTCTTTCCAAAAGACTTCTGAATTACATTTCTAAGTGTCCTAGCAGTTTATAAAATGTTAGCTTGCAGAAGCTAGTTGTACCGACTTTCCCGTGATAGCAATATATTCCAGCTGCTAATCCCATCAAAGAACCTGGAGCAAAATAGGAAGAGTTAAGTGCAGAACCATTAGAAGAAACATTTGACAGACGTATAGTGCTAGAATGACAGAGGTACATCACAAAGGCAGAAACCCTGTTATGAGTGAGCAGCTAACCCCAGGTAGCAAGACAGGCAGAGTCCTGCCACCAGAATAGGAGCCAGATAACTCCTGGCAGTGCAGATTTTTATCTCCCTTTGTTCAATATTAATTGACTCAGCACTGATGCATTAACACGTGCCAATGGCCATATTTCTATTCTAGTGCAGCACTCTTGATTTCCCTTTCTCATGAAATTCCTGGCCACCTCTTTATGCTTCCCAGCCACCATACTTTGCAGAAAAGGTCAATCAGTTTGGTGGAAGAGTAGAACTCGGTACAGGTTTGCTTTCTGCTTTGTTCAGCTGCAAGAAATCTTGGGTTAGCTGAGAGGGAGATCAGCCTGCAATTGGACTGACTCCCAGCTAGGCCACCTGCCTGTGGTCTGACACTCACCCTGACTCATAGGCACTAAGCTGTAAACCTATTCACATACCTCAGAGCAACACCTGCCCCTGCTAATTACTTCTGCTGTTGGCAGCTGTAGATAATTGGGACTCATCCTTTCTTTACTTGCAAAGCTCAAGAAGCAATGTGTACCAGGAACTGAGAATGCCGTTTGCTATGTTTTAGTTTCTGATACCTTACTAAGAATCTGATCATTACATACATCTCCCTCAAGGCACATCAAATAATGCAGCCCAAGGCAATTACTGTACCTCCAATATACAAGGATACTTTAAAACAGAAGTAAGGAACAAGTGATTCTCCAGATGTGTCTCTCTCTTATCTCTAAACGTAGACACCTCTGGGATGAGCTTTGGCTGCTGTTTACTATGCACCTTACTATGATATTGTAGGTAAGTTTCCTTTAATATTTGTACTGTGAATGTATGAAAAGAAAAATGCTACCACTTTGTCCTGTATGATCACCTTACTTTGGAAAGGAAATCCAACATCTAGTTCTATAATGCCAAAAGCAACGTAGCTATACTTTGATGGTTTCAGAGATATGTAACCATAATAACATCTTTACTTAGCAACAGAAGAAAAGAACTGGCTGCTTTAAGGAACTGCAGACAGGTGTTGTGTTTATAACATTGGGCACTCCAAAGCATCTCTTTGGAATCACATCTGAAATTCTGGGCAATCTTAGTATGAAGGTGGTATGGGAAGTAGGCAGCTGGTACCTAGATCCTATGAAAACCCATTCTTTCTTTTGATAGGCTGCTACTTCATTATATGGCTGGAAGAAGGGGCTTTGCTTCTTTTTCCCTCCCTCCCTCCACGCCTCCCTCCAACATGGCTTTTTCTTGAGATTTCTGCCCTGTTCTCTAAAAATCTCAGTCAGTCGCTTCACTTTGTTGTTAGCATGCCATAACATCAGAGTATTAGCAGGGCATTCACTGATAAATTTTGGATTATGGTAGTTTGGTATTTTCTGAAAATACGCTAAAAGAGCTGGGTCTTTTTGATGATGGGTAAACTCTAGTTAAAAGTAATTCAGGATATTCTGGTCAGCAGCAAGTTGTTTTCCCTTGGTTACATAATTGTCTTCTATGGGGCTGGCAAGCAAAATATTTCTGTTCATGGGAGAAAAGTGCACTGGCCTGGGGCTAATTTCATTCTTAGTCAACAAGGGCCACAACAATAAGACACAAAGGCTCTTGGATTAAAATAAAATCTAGTTTATTTGATAA
The DNA here is from genome assembly GCF_009769535.1 of Thamnophis elegans. NCBI lineage: Eukaryota > Metazoa > Chordata > Lepidosauria > Squamata > Natricidae > Thamnophis > Thamnophis elegans. Next base: position 52,706,936 of record NC_045545.1, read on the forward strand.
TTTAATGGCAAGAGGGAGAGTATGAGGCATAGGTGTTGAAAAAAAGCCATGCAGAATAGAGATAACAGCTCTCTTAAGAAAGAAAGATGACATGTAATGTTCCTTTTTAAGCAAAGGGCATCAGCCCTGGGCGTCACCACAGAAAAGTGAAGCAGACAAGCAGCATGGCACAAATATATGCTCAGAGAATATCTCATGGCCTTAAGAGAGAGAGAGAGAGAGAAAGAGAGAGGGGGAAGGGAGGGAGGGAGGGAGGTGCATCTATTCTGCATAATAGAAGAGGCGTGGAGTATTAAGCGGGTAAGGACTAGCACAGGTTTTCAGGCAAGCTCTAAAATAGTTTTTTGCCAGTCATCATGATAATCCCATTAGGCAGAGGGGACAATTCCTGTTCTTCTGGCTCTTATCCCTACACAGACCCAATGCATATATTAGGCAATTGGGAATAACATCAAGGATTAGTTGAATCTGATAACATCTTTTTTTTAAACGTGTCAGATGTTGCAATGTAGACAGCCAGAGCATCATTCCCATTCTGGGTGATTAATTTCAACAGTTTAGTTTTAAATATATTCACCCAGAGTGTTTGTGGTATTGTGTGGATTAAAGCTAATAAGGTGAAACTGACTGGAAAATAAAATATTATGAAAGCAATACTTGGTAAACATGTTAAACTACGATGGTGTGTGAGCATGTCAGAAATACAAGAGAAGACTAATGCTTCTAACTATCATTTGCCTTAGTATGGCTATTTGCTTTCATTTACCCATGATATGATTGTGTTGATATATAATGATAGTATCTCCAGGGATACAAGAAAGTTAATCTTGAAAGGAATACCTATAACAAAACTCTTGTACAGTATGAAGAACAATTCTGAATGTGTAGCTAAGCAGAGAAATGCATGTTTTATGGAAATATGTTGTCATTACTGCCCTCATTTCAGTTTGTAAACATGTTTTTACAAACATTTTTTGAATGACAGTAACAAGGATAGTTTTCAATGAAACTGATTCAATGACATCCTGCAATTAGAGGAGCTTATATCAATAGAATATGGCACTATTCTATTAGACATAACTGCATTTTCAAAAATCTATACAAAAAAACATCTTTGTTTTTCTGCCTCCATCCAATAGCATGAGTCTCAGGGCTTTTATATGTCCACCCATAAAATGAACTATCTTTGGACCTTAACAGAAAGTGTACTTATTGCAGTCCTAATGCTAAGGCAATTTTAATATTGCCATTTTAAATATTAAATATTCCTTTGAAATAATAGTTGGTGGACTAAAATATCTGCCACAGGTACACTTGATTGTATTCTTGCTGCTAAAATATTGACCCTCAGAGTCTCATTAAGTTGAGGTCTGAATAGGAAACACTTTAATCATATTATATGCATTTTGCTGGGTTTTTTATAATATATTCCTGTGGCCCACAGAGGGCAGAAAGGAGTAAGTACATGTTTTGCTGACAGCTAAGAATGAGGCAGTTAACTGACCCGGTCAACACCCCTAATGCTTAATGTATATATACAACACTAATGGAAACCATCCCTTAACTCAGCCCCTGTTGCTGGAAAGTCTGAGATTTTTGCATACCCAAGATAAGTCTGTCTGGAAGAAGAGAAAGATCTGCAAAACTAGGTTACCCCCTCCCCCCAAATGAACAGGATTTTTTTCAGTAGTGGAATCTGGTGGTGTGTAAGTAAAAAACTGTGGTGGTGGTGGTGGTGGTGGTGGAACCTGGTGTGCAAGCTCTTCTTCACGCTTGCTTTGCTCTTGACTAGGCTTGCCGGTAGAATTGCTGCCAGATCCATATTATGGAGTTTTCTGGCATTCCCAAACACAGACATTCTTTCCCTTTATTTCTGGAGGGGAGCCCAAGCCAAGATAAAATTCCAGCAGTAGACTTAAGAGTATATTAAATAACAGCATGGGATATTTCCTTCCAGTCTCAACCCAGTATTCACGAGTGCTCACCTGTCAGAAAGTTTTGTCTGATGAAAAAAAATCATTCTCCCAAGATTGCTGAAACTTGAACATAGTGAACTCTCAACTGCAAAGCACTGGAGAGAACTAGTGACAGCAGGTAGCATCCTTGGATGGCTGCTACCCTGTCACATAACAACCAATTTGCAAGCCATTCTCAGTGCCGTGTAAACCAAACAGGGTATTTTCTTTTTGCTTTTTCCCTCATTTGCAATATTTTCAGTGCTCACTACCACTGGCTGAATGAATTTGAAATGTGACTAGGAGACAAATGACACAGCACTAGTCAGTGTCTCCATTGGGGAGAAAAAAAGAACAGAAGAACTTGCTAGATGTGCATCCCATCAGATACAGAGATCGAAGTAAAGCTGATTCTAGAATAGAGGTTGGTAAACTCTTGGTAGCTAAGGATGTGCTTAAGCTTGGGGTGGCTGAAAACTGCAAAATAGAAATGGGCATATTACATGTGGATGGGGTGGGATTTTGAGGAGAGTTTTGGAATTTTCTTTGGTTTTTGACAGTGATATACCTGTTTTAAAGCATATACTGTCTGCTTTTGAAGAAAAAAAATCAGTAAACCATGTGTCAGATTTCATAGTCAATGAGAAGACTAAGGCTCAAAAAAAAAAAAGAACTGGGGCTGCAAATTGACCATCCTACTCTACCAGTGGTCGGTTCCGGCAGAGACTACTGCCAGTTTGCTCAGTTATACACGCATGTGCAGTGTAACTAAAATTGCTCTGTGCATGCACAGAAGCAAAAAACAAGATGGCGGCACCAATGGTGCCGCCGAGAGAATCAGTTCGGGAGTGTGGCAGGCCTGGGTTGCTGCTAGTTCCAGTGACCCAGGCTGCCAAGCTATTGCCACTTTGGCCAAGCCAGTCCAAACTGGTAGGAACCCACTACTGTTTCATTTCCTGATTAAAGGTTTACCTAAAAGTCAAGCCAAATCTTTATTAAGGAGGGAGAAATACTGTAGTTGTTTCCAAGATGATTGGAAGCAAACCATTAACATTTTTGATACAAACAATGAACAATGAACATTATCAAATCTGTATTTATTAGATCAGTAATTATGTCTTGTAAATAATGATAAACAGAACACATGGCTTTGGGTCATGTACTTTTAATATTGTTAACTTAAAACCTACCAATGAATCAGATTCATCCATGGGTTTCTGTTGCAAACACCTGGCCTTATGCAGTTTCCATTGCACAGTAATTTGGGATCCTCCCATGCATATAAATGGCTAAATATCAAAGCTACATTTTCTTTTCATCTAATCATGACTATAATCTTGGAATTACTGGGAAAGTTCTCTTGCAGCACAATGCATTCTAATTCTTTGTTATAAAAGCAGCAGATAGAGATTTCTGCTTGAACAGGGGGTTGGACTAGAAGACCTCCAAAGTCTGTTATTCTATTATTCTGTTGTGAGGTAGCAAGAAAGTTACTCAGGGCACATCTATGGAATTAGAGCAGTTTTTGTCCATTTCCCTGGCATAATGCAGCATGCAAAAAGATCCAGATTTGATCCCAGTACTTCCAGATTAGGCTAGAAAAGGTATTTGAAACTTTGAAAAACTGCTGCCAGGTAATATAAAGAAGATTGGCATAGACAAGGCAATGGTCAGTGTCAACCCTGGCAGAAATTAAAATAGCAGATGTTCTGCTGTTGGCATTCTGACATACAGAAAATTCTTTGCTAAGAAATCCCTCGGTCCTGGAGCCAATTATTATTTTTGTAAACACAAGGATTTTGATTTGATCACAGTAGAAATCTTCCAATTACAAAACATTGAAGGACCAAATGGAATGATTTTATGCAAGGGGAAACTATCCAGAAGATTAGCCTATCTTTTTGAATCAAAGATTTGGACTGCGGTAAGCCTAAGAGGCCAGAGTGGCTGGAATTTAAACCAATTTTAATGACTTGGCTTCCTCTTTTGTTTTCATACCCTTTTCTTTACCTCTTTTGCCTGCCTTCTTTAAGAATCCATAGAACTCCTCTGATTAAGCTTTTAATAACTGCATTGCTCTCACTGACCACAAACCATTTGGGGCTGGAAAGTTGATGGCATTCATTCAACTGGTGACTCAGGGGTTAAACCTTTCCTGTCTCTTATTAAAACTTGACCTGTATCTTGGAAACCTTCCAAGCACCTGGTGCTTTGCATGGCTTTAAAAAAAGTGCTGCAATCTTCATGTTTCTTGCTCTATTTAATTTTCTTTGATTTAAATATAAGAAGATAGCCACCCATTAAGATATCTGTGTCAAAAGATTGGAATCTAGACAGACGTAGGGTTTTTATAACAATTTGGTCAACAGGCTGAGCCTATGAGAGAAGAATCTGTCACTTTAAAATAATGGATCTTTATAACTTCAGTCTGAAAGATAGAATGAAGCTACCCCAAAGAAAGAGGAAACACATAATTGTAACCTCAAATGTTCATTTGTTTGAAGTAGAGTCTGAATGGAACTCTTAGCATACTACTGAAAGAAGTACAATATGAAAATCATCCATCCTGGAATATTACAAGATCATGGATTCTTGACAGTGATTAATTTCTGTAACTCTTTTATTTACAGAATGCTTGACTGTCCTGGAATAAACTGGTGAAATTACTGATTGACATTACACTTTACATGTTTATATATTTATTTAGCCAAAGTATCAGTTAGGCTCTTTGTTCAGCCTTAAAAATCCCAAATGCAACTGAACACATTGCAAAAAGTTTATTTAGAAGTTAGACTAACAATTCAATTTAATAAACACTTTAAATTAAATAGAGAAAATACACAAGAAATCTGGAATAGAGAATTGGAGTTTACTGCACAATATTACAAAATCAATAGATTCAAGTTTAAAAAAATGTTAAATATGTTTCTCACAGTCTTAAAAGAAGGTTAATTCATGGGAAAATATTATTTGGGTTAATAGGACTCTGCTGTGGATTTCTTACAAAGATTTGTTATCAAACTTGTTATGTTGAAAATGTAATAAATCTTAAGGTTATTTTATTTGATTTTTAAAGTGTTTCAATCTTGTAATTCTCAGTGGTTAAAATCTTGCAATGAAAGAAAGAGAAATAAACAATATAAAATCCAAATCCCTCAAATAAAACCAAAGTCGAAGAGAAAAATAAGAAGAAAAGGCACAGGTAATTTTAATAAAATCTTACTCTTCAAAAAGCATAGTGTTTAATGGTTTCCATATCATTGTATTAACAATGATATGGAGAAGCAACACTTTTTAACTTCAGCTCTCCTGTCACTTGCATACATAGAACAAAAATAGTTCCTCCCTGCATAATCTAAAAGGCTAAGAAAAGTCTGCTTGGAGGACATGATGTACTTGGAGGACATGAAAAGGAAGGGCTTTACAGTTGTACGGCAGTACCTTAAAAGGCCTTCATAATCCTGACTTCCACCAGTTCAAGTAGAAACCAGGAGTATAGAAAGAACCCAAAATCACAAAATGCCAGATGATTTTCTTTATCAGTTTCATGTAGATGTTAAAAAGTGTGTCTGTTTGTATGTATGACCAACCCCTTTGACCTCTGTAAGTGAAAGTTGAACTTTTCTTCCCACTATCAAAGACTACTATTACATTCGTTCAGGAGCATTAAAGCACTTCCTGGTTGAAAGGATTGAACAACAACATCACCGATGCTTGGGGGATGCCCTGTTGGGAACTTCTTACATGCTCCCATTAAGTTGCCCACCAAAGTGGTACCCAACTATCTACTTGGTCTCCTGCTTCCAAACTGCTGTGTTAGCAAGAGCTGGACCTGAGTGATGGGACTTTACTCCATCACATGGTATTGAACACAAGCCTGTTCAACACATGAGCCACCATACTCCCCTAACTATAACAGACTGCAACCACCAGAGAGGAAGGAGCAAAACCACTGCAAAACAGGTCCAAATCCCGACCCTCTGCAAATGATCCAATAAGATAATGTAGTCAACAGTATCAAAAGTCATTCACTCTTTCAGAATGACTGACAATCTTACAGATCCACATGATCACTCCTCTACTTGTTTCTTGTATAATAGTCCAGGTTGGGTAAGAGACTAACCTACATATCACAAAACATAGATTAGATAGTATCCTATCCACTTCCTCAGGGCTCACAGACCATAAAAGAGCCCCAGATTGCCAGACAGGACAAGCTAATGCAAAATGTTCATTCCTGCAGACTTGCCCATGTGAATCTCAAGGTTTTTGGTTGACAAGTGCTGTGCAAATTGGTCACAGTGGCTACATGATTAATTTCTCAGATCCAGCTTAATATGCTGAGGCTTCATTTGCCAGGGGGTCTCATTAATCAAGGCATCAGTCAGGAACAGTACCCAGAAAGTGGCCACTTAGGGACAATAGAGTCCTTACTCAATTCACCTCCTGATGGCCAGGGCCCCATCAGGCACTGACCAAAGAGAAGTAGGAAAGCTGGAAACTTCCCAAGTGCCCTCTGAAAATCAACACACTATCCAAAAAAACAACAACATTTGGTCACAAACTTTGTTAACTCTTTATTAGTTTGAATATTTTTACTATGATAAACTGAACTCTTAGAAGAAAGCCAAGATGTAACAATTTTAACGTGTTGCTAAAATATACTTGAAAAAATTGTAAAGTGTGCATTCAAAAAGAACATTGTTAATGTTGGCCAAAAGGTCATCATATGTTGTGTACCAAGTGTCAAAGCTTGACTTGATGTATTGTGTTAGCTCTCAGCCTTCGAACTTTCTATCAATATAAGGAAAAGACTGGATAATATGATTCTGTGTGATTGATAATCAGTTCCTGCTTTACAAACAGATCTGTAGGAATTTGTATGTAGCTATAATTAGAATTGTATAACTTGTACTAATTGATGCAGTTTTGTTCCCATTTTTCTTTACCTGTTTTGTTTGCTTTCTTCATATGAATGCATTTTGTTTTTCCTCCTTGTAATTTTATACTAAACGTTTTAGTAAATATAATATTAATTACATGTTGAAATTAAATTAAGTTAAATTGTGACTATATCCTCACCTGCTCTTTTATTCCAGCTATATACCCCTTTGCAGTGGTTGTAATCCTTGGTTTAAGTGTACACTATTGCTGTTAGTTTTACGCTTGTCTGGTAATTTATACCAATCCTTAAGGGTTAGCAAACATCACTTTATCTTGCTGTATGTATCACTATGTGTTGATGATTGTAGCAATTAATTTTAAGAGGCTTCTTTTGGAAAAAAAAACATTAGAAAGAAGTATTAAAATTTCTATCCTGCCATATTATCCCATTGCTTAAGGCAGGTAATAATTAAAACATAAGCCATTCAGGGAGAATAAAGCAATATATAGTCAGGATCTTTTACACACTGATCCTTGTTACCAAACTACTTTCAAACTAAAATAATTTAAAAGGTATAATTTACATTTAGAGATATGCATGAATTATTGGGTAGCCTCTTTATATGCTTTGCTCCTTGCTATCATTTTCCCTCCAAGTAATTAATCAATCTGGTGGCACCTTCCAAGGAAAGAGGTGTCTCCAAAGAGTAAGAACTAGACTCTATAATTAAAGCTTTATAGCAGTTATGGTGAACCTTTCTGGAACCAAGTACCAAAAAGGGAGCGTGCGCATGCACACTTGCCTGGGCCACAAACCAGCAGAGGAGCTGCCCAGGGCACATGGATGAGCCAAAAAATGAACTTCCGGTTTCCAGCACACACATGCGTGCCGCCCAGCTAGTATTCCAGGTTTCTGGCATGCATACATGCATGATGATCAGCTGGCTGATGCACAGGTTCACACTAGAAAATGGAAGACCAGCTCTTCTAGTTTCTGGCACTGCTGCATGCATGAAGGCCATCTGATTGTTGTGCACACATGTGTGCCAGAAACCTGGAAAAAGAACGGCCAATGCCACATGTGCCAGGTGACATGGCTCTGTGTCCCACTTCGGGCATGCGTGCCATAGGTTCACCATCACGGCTTTATAGAATTACAGTATTGGAGCTAATATTCTCATGACCTGTTTTGGGGTGTCTGCAACAATTAACTTAACCCACTGTCATTATTTCGCCAGATAAAATCTCTAGGGGAGAAAATCCTCCACCTCTACTGAATAGAGAGGTTTGTGAGGCTATAACATCCCCTCTCCACCTGGTCCTGATCTAAGCACATATGCACAGCTGCTGTCTCCTTGAACAAGGGGAATATAGATTTTGGGCAGCACATTGAAGGAATAAACCTATTAAGAAAAAAACCCTTTCTCAGGACTGCCTCTGTAGCTTGATAAACTGGTTGACAGCACAAAAGGCAGGCTTTGTCTATAGCAGACAGAGGAAGCAATCCGCAGAGCCCAAGGAGGGAGATGAAGGATTTATTATATTCTGCGGAACATTCAATAATAAAGAAGCATATGATTGCCTGCTGTTTCATTCTTCTCTCAGGCATGTATTGCTCTCTGCCTGAGTATCTTTTGGTAACACTGGTGCATTTCCTGTGCATAACATTCAAGCTACTTCTTGCTCATAGCATGTTTCATGTCTCCTTGTTTTTTTTTTTTCGTTTTCACAAGGCAGACAGAAGAGCATGCAGCAGCATGATTTCTCATTCCAAATCAGGATTCCATAACCCCAGGGGGATGCTGTTGAAGGATCAAGACCCTGTTGCCACAGTCTGCCTCCTCCGGGGAAGGCCCTTGTATTCTTTATACATAACAGCCCGTATCTCAGAGCCAAATCTCTCACTAGCCTTGCTGTTGAGTCCCACAAGCAACCTGGAATGCTGGTTGATCCAACAAATCAGGGGCTGACGAATTTCAGTGCTGGAGCCACAATTCTGTGTCAAAGGATTCTCTACAGCACTTATCAGTTTCAAGACATTTGTCTCAATCGAGCTGGGAATGGCAGCGTTAGGATTCATGTACGTTTTAACAGATCCATAAATCCTGAGGAGGAGGAGGCTTTTTTCAGTGTATTCCATTTCCAATTCCAAGGGCTTTTGACAATCAAGGCTGGAAACAGTCAGAGAGGAGGCTGCTATAGAACTAGGTGGTTTGAAAAGCTGATTTCTTGATTTTCTTGCTCTAGTGAGAAAGTTATAGATTTAGCTGTTCAGAGATATAGAGACAGAGACAGAGATAGAGAAAGCCATTTTAAGATTGCTGCATGCATCGCAGAGTTCTGCTTCACATTGGGGCAGGTTATAAACAGCCTAAATTAAATAAATAAAAGGCATAAGCTGTCACAAGTAATTAGTCCTTAAGGAATGCATTCATAATAGAAAGCAGTTTTGTCTTACATTTTCTTAATTTTATTCATCTTTGCCAATGAGAAACAATATATTTATTTATTATCTAATGACTTTTCCTACAGAATATATTAACATGCCAGAAATGATCCATTATCAGTTCATTTAAACTTCAGTTTTACTACATTGCAATATGGTAAATTTGAACGCTCCCACCCATTTGAGAGTTAATAGAAAACTTTATATTTATATGTTTAAAAACAAAAGGATGCCCTAAAATGGCAGGATTATTTGCTGATCTTACTAAAATATAGCTTTCAGAAAATTGTACTGTAGCTTTCCTGGGAAAATGCAACTTGCCAAAAATTGACTGGAGTATCATCCAAAGCTGATTCTGAAAGAGCATCTAATGGCTCATAGTCCTACATGGAATGAGTCTGGCTTAGAACACTTCAACAGAATTTCAAACATCCATCTGCTGGAATAACTAAGCATTAGAATGAAAACAACTGCCAAATTCCACAATAACTGTAGTCAAGTAGAACATCTTCTCTTTCATCCTTTGCCATTATTGCACAGTTACTGCTTATTTCATCTATCTATCTATCTATCTATCTATCTATCTATCTATCTATCTATCTATCTATCTATCATCTATCTATCAATCATCTGGGCTGCTTCTGGATCTGAGGATCTCAAAATCACTCCACTCTCTGGTTGTACTCATTTTACTTTGGTTGGTTTTAATGGAATGACACCTCTTGAAAATAGAATAGGGAGGAATTTGACACAATAACAATTATATCTCAACAAAAATAGTAACAAAGTAATTTTAGCACACTATGCAGCATGTTCACCATTTCCTTTCGATATGAAAGAAGAAGGTAAGAAGATGATAGATAATTCTAACCTGCTTCCTCCTGGGAATGTTGCTGCAGTTTTTCAAAGCAAAAAAAAAAAAAAAACCCTCTCTAAGCCAGTGGTAGACAACCTGGTCCCTACCGCCCATTAGTGGGCATTCCAGCTTTCATGGTGGGCGGTAGGGGTTTGCTGTAACTCTGCTTTATAAATTTTATAAAGTAAAGTTACTTCCCTAGTCCCTACTTTATAAATCACCATTACTGTGGAACCGGTGGGTGGTTAGAAAATTTTACTACTAACAGAAATACAAAAGTGGGCGGTAGTTATAAAAAGGTTGACTACCCCTGCTCTAAGCAAATCAAAGACCTTCCCAGAAATTTCTTTCTTACTTGTGAAAAAAAAGGTACAGGAAAGTACCTTAGCATATTACTGTTTTTATTGTGTGGGTAGCTTTGGCTCACATCCACTATTTGAAAAAATCAGGGAATGGAACAGGAAGAAGCAAGAGAGTAATTATTTTAATCCGTTATCAGATTGCTTAGCCTGGCATATTTCTGAAGGGCTGCCATCTGTGTGTTTGTTTTAGTTGAGTCTGACCCTTTAAAAAAAAAAAGTTGTAGTTTGTACACTTTGTACCAAGTTTAGCTTCAGCCTCAATATTGGCCAATTGTGTTAATTTAATTATTATCTTCAAGTAAACTTGGGGGAATGCAGTGGCTCAGTCGGCTAAGACACTAAAAGGTCGGTAGTTCAGCAGTTCGAATCTCTAGCACTGCGTAATGGAGTGAGCTCCTATTACTTGTCCCAGCTTCTGGCTACCTACCTGTTCGAAAGCATGCAAAAATGCAAGTAGAAAAAATAGGAACCACCTTTGATAGGAAGGTACAGCATTCCGTGTGCCTTTGGCATTTAGTCATGGCAGCCACATGACCACGGAGACGTCTTTGGACAGCGCTGGCTCTTCGACTTTGAAATGGAGATAAGCACCGCCCTCAGGAAGTCAGGAACGACTAGCACATAATGTGGAGGGGAACCTTTATCTTTACCTAAACTAGATATTGCAAATAAGAAGGGTCTAAGCCAGTGTTCTCAATCTTGGCGACCTTAAAGTCACCAAGGTTGAGAAACACTGGTCTAAGCAATGTCTGCATTTTCAGGACTGAGCATCCAATTGACAAAATGTGGCTAGGTATAATGGGTCATGATAAAATCTGCATTTAATAAAACAATTGTTCCTTTAAAACATTATTTTATGTTTTCTTTTCTACGTTTATCTCTTATATCTTTTAAGCTTTCTTCTCTTCTCTTCAATTGCATATGATAATTAATGTCTGCCTGGACAAGTCCCAACAAATTTTCTTGGCAAGGTTTTTTGGAAGTGGTTCTTAGGGCTCAGAGACAATAACTAACCCAAGGTCATCCAGCTGGCCTTGTGCCTAAGGCAGGACTAGAACTCACAGTCTCGCAGTTTCTAATCTGATGTCTTAACCTCTACCACAAACTTGCTTTCCTTCTAAGATTAAGCCTATCATACTTTTAAGTATTTGTTTTAAAATAGATATTTAAAATAGATAAAATATCATGGAAAGTTTTAGGTCAGGGATACAGCACACGCTTTGCAGGTAAGAGAGTTCTGGGTTTATTTTTAGCATTCTTGATGTTATTAGATTTAGAAGGAATGACAGACTATTTCAATCTAATGACTATTCAGCATTGCCTTTACAATCCACATTGCAAACAAACAAGATCATTTTAAATTCTTAGTTTTTATGCTCCATGGCTAGATTTAGAGTCCTAGGACTCGAGCATGTGTGTGCTTTGAGTTTGTAGAAATTATGTAGAATTATGTGATTTCAAACTGACCAATGGGCAGGTGAATGTTCTTTCTCCTAGGTTTCTATCTACATTAATGCCCTTTCCTTGAAAACAGATCAACTTGTCTATATATGTATCCAAGTATTTGCCTGGTAGTAATAAATCCTTTGGAAACCCTTATGGGGTATGATGCTGAGAAAAATTGTAAAACATAATAGCAATTAATAGCAATTAGACTTATATACCGCTTCATAGGGCTTTCAGCCCTCTCTAAGCGGTTTACAGAGTCAGCATATTGCCCCCAACAACAATCCGGGTCCACATGTTTGTGTGTGTGTGTGTGTGTGTGTGTGTGTGTTCTTGTTATTCTATACTGGACTTTCTTGTTATTCTTTGAACAAGAACAGAAGAAGCTTCTTGGATGAGAAGCAAAACATCTTCAAAGAATAACAAGAAAGTCCAGTTGCCTCTGAAAAAGCACCTTTCATACAAGAAGCTGATTTGTTACAAGGCAGGAATAGACATGACAGTGTTGTTTTGGATTTAAATTTAGCATCAAGAAACCACTGGGAAAAGATTGTGGAAATTGTAGTCCTATGTAATGTATCTGGAGGTAGCTAGTTCTCTATCTTAGGTATATGGCATCTTCATGCAAAGTTATGTGATTTACTTCCCCATTCATCTAAAATCTAGAAAGGTATTTCTTTTATGAACTGAATCCAAAACATCTGTTGACTTAAAATATTTATTTTCTGGATAAAATAAAAGAAATATATTAATATGGAATGATAATAGATGCTACCAATGCAGCACGATGGAGATCAGAGTTCCAGAATAGCATTGGACACTGGTTTGATCAGGTTCTTTGTTATACTGTCTTTTTATTCATAGACCAATTGTTCCCAAATTTATGTTGGAAAATTCTTTCAATTTGTAAAGTTGAAGTGCAACAACTTCTCACTGATACCATAACCATTCTGGAAAGGAATGGGTTGTACAAAGATTTGCTCAACATCACTGGGAATAGCTTCTTTAAAGAAGCTAATGTGACTATTACTGCTACATTAAGAAGCCCTAGTCCTTTAATGGATTTTCTCTATAGACTGCAATAAAATGGAAAGGAAAAATGCCCCATTCTGCCTCAATACATGTACTTTGGGTGATTGAAAAGGTAAAACAGCATCGACTCTGGTAGTACTTGGAAAGGAAAAGAGTTGCAATAGAGCAAAACCTTTTCCTAAGGAAGAAAAGAAAAATAGATGGAAAAGGCAAAGGCAAATCACTTCTATAATGATGGTTTATAAATTCACCAGGAATTGAGTCTGACTCAAAGTAGAGTTTATCTTCAATTCTGTTCATGTTGTTCCACAGTCTCTTTGAAGGAGTCAATAATGAGCTTGTCCAGACAATTGTTTCCTTGCGCAGAGTTTATACAGCTGTTATTTGGCAGTTTCCTTGGATTCAGCTTACACTAATTAGTACTAATTTTGCCATAGACTATAAAATCTTAGATTTGTTTTTCTCTCATTATCGAAAAAGGATGCCTTGCCTAATTGGAAAATGTGGCTGATACTGGCAGCTTACCTCATAGGGAAAATTACATTAGTTACTCCATTCTTAACAGTGGTGAAACATTCTATTTGACAGGGTCAAAATATACTGGTAGCCGGGAGAGGATTCTTATTCTGTTTTGATTTGCTTCTCACTGTCTCCATATTAGGCTGCTGTTTTGGTTATGAAATTTCACTATGTGGTGTCTGAAACGAACAAGAACTTGTATCTGAAAGACAGGCTGAGAAGGTTGAAGTTGGTTGGCCACCCACTCAGCCTCCTTTGGAAGTCTCCAGCCTTCTAGGTGGTCTCCAAAATTTCCCATTTACAGAGGACATTTCATAACCAAAAGCAAAACCATTTTAAGTATTGTACCACAAATTCTTCTCTGTTTTCAGTTCTCTGGCACAAATAATGCAAAATGTTGGTTGTTTATGCAGCAGAGGAAGCCTGTCCTGCATTGCTGCCATGAACAGAAAAGAAGAAGGTTCAAGTCATACGGTGAAGCTGTTTTTCCTTTTCTAAATTTTCAGTTCACGCATTCCACCGGCTACTTACTAAGATTAAGTCAATTGCAAGATCATGAGAATATCAGTAAGATAGTTAAGAACAATGACTCTGAAATATCAGCTACATTCCTGCACTGCTTATGGATTACAAAATCATCAGAAAAGGGAGGTAGAAAATCACTGCTTGCATAGTTTACTCACCCACTACAGTGGCCTCTTCCTGAACTCCCTGATTAGATACATTCCTTCATGCAGCTTTCATTTTTATACCCAGGACAGATGTGTGTGGGGGCAGGAAGATAGGAGAAAGAATTAGGAAAAAGTACAGATTCTTTTAAATCTGGATTTCACAATTGATACTTCTACTGCCTATATGTATGCCTTAAGAATTGGTGACTCTCCAATCCATAAATTATATTTTATGGGAATTCCTGATACCTGTGTTTTTTCAATGAGTTGGTGCAGTGCCAATGGGCTTTAATTTTCCACATTGTCCTGGATTAATACTACATCCCTTGTTTTGAGGTTCTTTTGGACATAGAGATATAAACAGAAGATCCAGGTAGGAAGATCCAAAAATTTAAGAGCCATGGGTGGCATAGTGGTTAGAATGCAGTATTACAGGCTAATTCTGTGCTGAGTTTGAGTCTCACCAGCTCAAGGTGCCTCAACCTTCCATCCTTCCAAGGTCAGTAAAACAAGGACCCATATTGTTGGGGGCATTATGCTGACTCTGTAAACCACTTAGAGAGGGCGGTAAAGCACTGTGAAGCAGTATATAAGTCTAAGTGCTATTGCTATTGCTACCACCTAACCAGGGGTGGCATTCACTTACCTTCCCTACTGGTCCTCAAATGTGAGTGTACGCACGTCCATGCATACGCTCAGCCTTTTATGCATGCACTTTGGCTAAAATGTGTCTAAATGGGATGGCATAGAGCCGCTACTGGTTCAGATGAACCAGTCCGAACTGGCAGAATACCACCTCTGCACCTAACTGCCTGCAGAATCCTATCCTAGATTTGGGTTGGGAGAGCTACAAAGGAAACCTTCTTTAAGAGGGGCTGATGGAGTTGAGTGTCGGAAGGAAACATAATGCAGACTTGTGGCAGATTTAGCCAGGATGTCTTTGGAAGAACCAGTAACATCTGGAGAAGCTTTCCTTTAATGAGTTCATAAGGGACTTTAAACCTGCAGGGTTATTAGTGACATATTAATAATTCTCTTACAGAAAACTGCTGTTCTCCAGCATATAAATTTGAGAAGTGTGCTCTGAAGCATTTTGTGGGTGGAAGTTTGCTGGTTATAAATTGTTTCGGAAAGACACTGATATTCCCCTCCAACTCTTAGAACAGTATAACTTGACCTGAAACATGGACAATTACAGAGAAAAGCAATATCCAGAAGAGATTTGGGGAAATGAATAGAAAATTGGGTGTGTGAGAGATTTTAATCAGAAAGTCTACCATAATTTAATAGACACATTTCTTCATGGGTAAATAAACCCATGAACCTCCAACCTAATACAAAATGGATGCTTTCACACCACACACCCCTCCAAAAAGAAAAGAAAAAGAAAAAATTGTTGCCTAAGAAGAGATCAAAGATTTGGGTAACATTTACTGACTGATATATGTAGCTTCATGCTTATAAATAGGTATAATAATTTAAATATGACACATATTACTATTGAAGAAAATATTGCAGCTCAGTGATCTGGCTATCTGTCCACACAACCCTCCAGTGACTAATTTGTGCTGATTGGGTTTAAAAATCAGGCCCTTGTCTTTAAACCAAACATCAGCTCACCAGCCTATGGAAACAGCTTGTGATGTCCTAGAAGTAAGGAACATTGTCAGGACAAAGGATCCTTTACTAAGGACACACTGGATAATCAACTGGTCACTTTGCATGAATTCAAATAGATAAAAACATTAAAATGTAGCTGAAAAAAGCAATGATTAAAACAATAATAGTTAAAACAGCAACAGATATCTGTATATAATAGCTCTGGACCAAACTAAATATGCCATCACTAATTTCATAAAAATAATAATGTAGACAGTTGAATTTCTCAAGTGATGTTTCCAGACCCTTGATAATACAACATTCATCATCATCAACCTCAATTAAGTATAATATGGATTTTTTTTTTATTAAGCCAGTATCTGATTAAATTTTGTGGATTGAATTACATAAAGGGACTTGGAACAAGAAATAGATATCCTCTTTTTCTCATCTTCAGCAAATCTTACACTTACACTTGCCAGGTAACTTCCAAGGACTAGAACATTTGGAAGAAATTAGGATACCAGAAATTTCAAGAGTGTTTTATCTTTGAATTTGTAGGAGAAAAATGGGATTACACATATGCAGTAATAACATACATTTCTTGCCATACACTCTCTTCAGTTCCATTCCAGGGTCATTTGCTAGATGATAGGTAGGTAGGAGAGGGAGAGGGAGAGGGAGGGATGGAGGGAGGGAGGGTGGGAGGGTGGGAGGGAGAGAGAGATCTAGATAGATAGATAGACAGTCAGACAGCTAAACAGACAGACAATATCAATATCCACTTCTGTTCTCCATATAGTTTTTGGAAAAAAGAAACAATTTCTATGGTACAAATGTGAACAATCACTGGTTTTATTTCATTTTAATTATTAAACTGATCTGTCATATTTAGAATAACTGAGGAGAAGAATCAGACCATAATGTCTCCCCAAGCAAATTTGTTCAAAATGTGTTGAGAATTTAGTTGTGTTAAATAATTTTGTATCCAGAACTTTCTGCTGGCCAAAGTATTAGTAAACAATGTAAATACCATGTGGCGCAAATGTTAAACACCACGTGGGACTAGCAAGACAAGCTAAGAATAAATTCATACAAGTGGCTTGTTGAAAATTAAATTTATTTATTTGTCAAATTTAAGGCTGCCCAATACCATAAAGACTCTGGGTGGAATACAATATTTTAAAAAGCAAGAAACAATATTAAAAGACAAAATGAAACATGTGCAGAAGAGATTAAAAACAGATGACATTTTAATGGATGAGAACCAGAACATGCTGATTCTGTTCAATTATAGATGATAGAGCCATGGTGGCACAGTGGTTAGAATGCAGTATTGCAGGCAAACTCTACTAGTTGCCAGCAGTTCGATTCTGACTGGCTCAAGGTTGACTCAGCCTTCCAACCTTCTGAGGTCAGTAATATAAGGTCCTAGATTGTTGGGTCAATATGCTGACTGTGCTTAGAGAGTGGTATAAAGTACTATGAAGCAGTATATTAGTCTAAATGCTATTGCTATATGCAGAAACTATCAGAGACAGCAATCCCTCAAGTATTCAGGCCCGTGTCATAAGGGCTTTGTTGATAGCAACCAGCACCTTGAATTGAATTTGGAAGTCAACTGGCATCATAGCAGCTTGTGGAGCAGTGGTATTAGATGGCTAAATGGAGGGATGCTCCTTAGTGTCTGTGCTGCTATATTCTGGACTAGTTGAATCCTCTGAATGATCTTCAAAGGCAGCCCCGTGGAAGATGTTGCAACACCTACATGTGACTAGGTAGGGATGACTGTCTGAAGGGCTTCCCTGGTTCAGGAATACATCAATGGAATTGAGTAAAAGCCTTCCTGATGACAGCTGTACAGCTCTTCAAGACAGGAAGAAAAGTCCAAGAAAAAAACCCAGGTGGGATCTAGTCTCAAATGGGAAAGTGCAACCCCTTCCAGATTAAAGTTGAAAATTCTAGGATTGAGGAACCCAAATCTACATAACACTTAATCTTTCTAAGGTGTGAAACCAGAGTGGGTTGCTGCTGATTTGGTCTGGGTTTGGCCAACAACCAGTGGTGGTGGCAGGAGCATCCTCCCACCCACCCGGATGCGTCTGCACATGCGCAGAAGTGTTGCACATGTGAGCAAACTGGTAGTAAACCGTTAGGCAACCCACCACTGGTTGAAACCAGTCCTTTCCCATCCAGATGCTCAATGTAGGAGATGATCAGGCTGATCCCGAGGGCAGGGTCAGACCGATCCTCAGTTTGGAGCCTCTACATCCCCATAAGAGACCTGTCCGTACCTTGCCTTGACCATTAGTAGTTTAGAGAGTCGTGTGTATAGGTAGCATGAAATAAACCTGTAGTATCTTTGAACTGTCTCCTGGGTCCGCGACATCTTACCTGACACTCACAATCTCGACACTGGGACAAGACTTGGTAGCCCAGGTTGAGTTGTAGAATTGGGAATCATCAGCATACTTGAGATATTTTAGCCCAAACTAATTGATAACCTCATTCATCAGCAGTATATGCATGTTACCAAAAGGCAAGACCATCTAGCCTGGACATCCCTCCTGGTTTATTGAAGAAAAAGTATACAGATATGCTTCATCAAATCTGACCCTTTTTATAAAGTTCTTCATAGTACACCCATCTCAAAATAATGAGACCAGACTGAATATAAATGGCCTCTGATTCTTTTTCAACTCCTTTGCTGAAATATGGGCTGGATATGGACTCTTTAAATACCCCTGAGAGACAGTTAGTTACACAGCACAGAGTGCAATGAGTTATACTGAGAGGTTAAAGGAGATCCTTTACCACAACTGATACTGGGAGCAGAAAGTGAAGCTTCATGGTCCTTAACATAACAGCATTTTTAAAGCCATGCTGTTCATAAGTATCTTATCTTTTCAGATTTATAAATCAGCCCACAAAAGGAATTTGGAGCTCTTTCTTCTTACAGTGTGCCAGATAGACATTGAAGGCAGCTGTGCATGGGTGGTCACTGATCCTTGTACATAGCTAAATAGAAGCCAGGGAAGGATCTCACAGAGATGTTTCGGGTTTTAAATACATGGTTCAAACTCCAGGGCTCTCAAAGACATTTCTTGGCCCATAGGAATCATCTAGATCAGGGCTGCCAAACTCATGGCCCGTGGGCTGGATGCATCACGCACTGGCCCACGCCACACTGGTTTAGCAAAGCGGGGAAAGTCCCAATATATCACGTGACACTGCCATGAGGCTGCAAGTTTGACAGCCCTGACTGAGATCTTTTCCAATCTACGTTTCATGCAGGTGAGCATCAAATGCAATGCTGTTATCATAATATGACAGCTAGCATTCCCCACTTCCTTCTGCCTTGATAACAAACATTGCTATCCACTACTCAACTTGGTGCCTTCCAGATGTGTTGGCCATCAATCCCAATTCCGCCAGCCAGCATCTCTCTTGTCTTGGGAATTGCACTTCTGAAGGGCAGGAAGTTGGGAATCAGTATTTGGCTGTGAGTATATTGTTGACTATTGCCATATACCCACACATTTGCTCACCTTCTTCTTTGAATTCCAATCCTGAATCAGCTAGCCAAACATGGCTGGTTCTTATGTAGCTGTACAATATCTGTTGCTGGAATAAGCTCTCCTTCAAAACTCACCCAGGGCATATTTGCTATCAATCATTAACTACCATCTATGCCGCCAAGGATGTTAACTCCTTGTGTTCAATGCTGTTTGGTAAGGAAAAGCAAATTTGCAAAAAAACGAAAATGTCATGCACACTGTCCATGCAAGCACTCTCTGTTCTTTTTAAATTAAAGGTTAATAGCAATTTATGAGTTTATGCTGCAAACCAGCTATTTAAAAACCCTTGTGAAAACAACCTGTTCTCTGGATCATATTAAGTCTCATCATGCTCTTCCATTTTCCAGACACCAAACACCCTTTTCCTTCAAGAAACTAATCTTTCAGGAACCATGGAAAGCAGGCTGTTCCACAGTGTCTCTGTGAAAAGTGGTTAGAAGAATGACCAGGTGAAGAGTAGGATGAATGGGGGGGGGCAGTTTAATTGTATCTTAAGTTGCATTTAAAAGCAGGCATTAGCTAGATCCACATTTGATATACTAATTCTCACAACGAAAACATTTCTTGTCTAGATATCCCTTTTCCATCTTGTATCTAGAAATTATCTGTAAAAATTATGTGATCTTCCAGACACAGCTAACTAATTTTTTGTTGTCTTTTGACATTTGAGATTAGTAGCATTCACTGGGGCAAAAAGATCCATCCCATTAAGGTAAAGGTCCCACTTGCACATATGTGCTAGTTGTCCCAACTCTAGGGGGCGGTGCTCATGTCCATTTCAAAGAGCTGGCGCTGTCCGAAGACATTTTTGTGGTCATGTGGCCGGCATGACTGAATGCCGAAGGCACACAGAATGCTGTTACCTTCCCACCAAAGGTGGTCCCAAGTTTTCTACTAGCATTTTTGCATGCTTTCGAACTTCTAGGTTGGCAGAAGCTGGGACAAGTAACGGGAGCTCACTCAAACTGCTGAACTGCCGACCTATCTGATCGACAAGCTCGAGTCTTAGCCACTGAGCCACTACATCCCTCTTCCATGTCATTAATGTCTGCAAAATTTACCCATATTATCACAGCAGGGGGCAGCACCTACTGGTTTAGTGATTGGGGCGGGGGATGAGAGATTCATTCATTCACAGATGGGAGACTACCAGCAAGCTTCAGAATTACAAGCTGCATGGGGAACTCAAAAGCAAATCTAAAAGAAAAAAGCTAATTGCAGCAAACTGTTCACACTGTTGCCAAGGAAAATTGCACAATGATCTTGCAATCACCAAGAGTCATACTTGATTCAAGGAAGACTTTAGCTTTATTCCCATAATACTAATGGCTTTACCCTACATATGACTAAATACAAAGTCTTACAAATAGATACCTATCTGAAGGCTGCTTTTCATTAATCACATGGAACTATCTCTGAAATCTTAGCTACACTGTTTACAGCTTCTGGTGAGTTGCCAGATGCCTGCTCCCTATCTGTGGGTCTCTCTATGCACTGCGGAACGTGCTTAGTATGGAGAGTTTCATGTACAGAAAGCACATTTGCTGCTTATGAGAGTGCGCTAATTAACTATGAATAAGTGAAAAGAAAGAAGAACAAAACAAAAACAATGAAGAAGTATCATTGGCACATATATATATGCATACATTGGCATCATATATTATTTACATTAAATATGTTCCCTTTTGTTAGCAAGCCTATGATGAAATACTAACATTTTATAAGTGTTTTGGAAAAAAAATAGGATTAATAGGGTTTTGGAAAAGCTTCTAACATGATCCTTACATTTCAAATGGAATGTGGGATTTGGCTGGAGTGGCTATTTCTGTCTCTTCTGATGGGGGAAGAGGGAGTTCGCCTGTATTAATCGAGATGAAAATTTCTACACTATAGAAAATTCATGTTACCAAAAACTAAAAAACCAACCCCAATGACTGAATGATCTCTGCAGCAGTCCTAGCTACTGTTGATGAGAAGCCCTTTTCTCCCCTTTATATAATTGTTTATTTTTAAACTGGGTTTACACTGGACAGCTCTTAGACAGAGGATACCTTAAAATAGAAATTGTTCTTTGTCTGCCTTTTGAATAGAAGCCTTTCTTCTGTAAGTAGGACATGCGTCCTCCTGTGCAGAGAAGGTCTGAAATATTTGCAATTTTCTTCTTGTGATGGTGAAAGAAGTAATTGGTGGAGAATTCTTAATGACAGACTACGGAATAAAAGCAGACTTCTTCAGCCTTTTTCTGGTGGCAGTACGATTCTCATTCTTTCTCCTCGGTTTGGGTAGGTTTATGTTAAAGTACCTGATGCACAATAGCAGGTCAACTGTTCTAAATCCTGGACAAAAATGAGTCAAACAGATAACTTCTACCTGCTTTTGGCTCTGACCACTCCCATTGTTGGAATGCAGACCAAAACAGGTTTTGAGTTCAACTGAGATAATACAAGCCTAAGCTTTGAGTGTGGTAAGAATACAATTATATCTTTTAGGACTGTTATATTTCCAACAATAACTCACACAACTCACACATACAAATCACTCAACTTTGTGCTCAACGATAAGGAAGTTGAATGTAACTTAATATTTGCAGCTTTTTTTAAAAAAAGGTTACCAGGACAGATTGACACTAATTCAAGACTGAATATCTTCCAAGAAACAATGGATGAAAACTAATCAAGGAGAGAAGCAATCCAGAATTAAGGTGAAATTTCCTAACAGAACAATTAACCAATGGGATGGCTTGCCTTCAGAAGTTTAAGAAGAGATGCATAACTATTTGTCTGAAATGGCATAGGATCTCCTGCTTGGGAGGGGTTTGGACTACAAGACCAGAGGTGGGTTGCCAATTTTTCTACTACCAGTTTGGGCGTGTTCGTGCAACGCTTCTGCGCATGCACAAAGCATCTGGGCAGGTGGATGAAGCCTCCTGCTACCACTACTACCAGTTCGCCCAATCCGGGCTGAACCGGCAGCAACCCACCTCTGTACAGGACCTCTAAGGTCCCTTCCAACTTTGTTACTCTGTTATATATTTTGCTTTAAATAACTCATGTATTTATTCTGCCAGAGAGCAGGAAAGTAAAAAAGGGGGATCAAGGAAGTTAAAGCTTTGAATGAATTGTTCTAAAATTTATATTTTCAATTTTGGCAAGTTTTTGATGCTGCAGCTATCACTGGTTTGTTAAGGCATGTTGTTAAAACAGACATCGCTGCTTTTATATTATTTTCAAACAAGAGGTCTTAGAGAAGAACACTCTGTAGCAAAGTGTAATTCTTCAATGTATAAATGAAAAGCTTCATTTATTAAGTCAGCTTGCATGGCAATCAACCAGAAATGAGCATTAGTCTGTTTGCATTATTACCCCACAGATCTCTGGGTAGAGAAAGCAAAACAAACAACATTTGCCTGTTCTCATTATTGCAAATGCATGCATAGCCAAAATATGTCAGTTGACTGGCATCTAGTACTTGATTACCAAATGTGTAAACTTGCTGTTGAATATCACCTGTCGACAACCAATCAAACTGTTAGGTAATTGCCTAAGTACAGAAAGTGGACATCCAAGAAATATGTCTGTCACTTGAACAGATTGTGTCAACATTTTCTGGAACCCTGCCTGTTCCAGTAGCATTAGCACTTCCACGCCACTGGGTAAAAGTTTTATTTTGAATTCAGAACAAATTTTACCAAGCCTTTATGTTCCAGAGGAAATAAAACAAAATGGGGATAGGAGTGAGAGTGGAATGAGAGTAGAAAAACCAAATGCAGAAACACTAAGATAGAAACGCACAAAATAAAGGGATTGTACCTCAACTTATGCCACTTCTGAAACAGATGTATATAACCCTTTAATGATTGAATACAGCTGCTTAATGATTCAAAAATGCTTTGTCCTAGGGTAATCCACAGGGAATCATGTTAAAAAGTCAAGATGGTGATCACAATTGTGTGATCAAACTCCATCTGTTTTTTATGTGCATTGCACGCGTGACCAATCCTGACCAAAAACCAATCCTGATTTTGAATACATCATGGAGATGCCCTTTTTAGTCACACTCATATTATGAAGCACTTCTGTTTAAAGAAAACTAACATGTAGAAGTGCCTCAGAAGTGCTAATACATATAGATATTAAGAACAGGTTAGATCCATAGCCGTTTCATGAAAACAGTTCTTAATAATACATTTATAAGCCCCTGAGCCAACCAATGCCAGCTAGAAAATCATTTCCTCAGTCTAAACAATATAATCTCTGCTAAAATATCTATTCTTACCATAACCCTGTAAGACAAGAGACCATTTACAGAGGCATCATTTTGTACATGTATTGTGATGTTATATGCCCATATGAAAGGGGTAGATCACAACAGCTCAATGCTGTCTTTGTTGTTTTGATGATGGGCTTGATTCTGCAGACTCCTCAGCTTGGAAAAACCACAATTAAGAGTGGTTCTGCATTTCCTGAAGACGTCTGGAGGTCTACATGGTGAATGTTCTATTTTCTTGAAAGAGGAGAGGAAACGTATAACTTTTATGCCGTAAAGCAGCCTTCTTCAACCTGCCATCCTGAAGGGATGTTAGGCCTGCAACTTTTAGAAGGGATTTCTAAGAGGTATAGTCCAGAGGTGGGTTTGCTGCTGGTTTGGCCCGGTTCAGCCGAACCAGTAGTGGAATTCAAAGCCTGAGTCGCAGAACCATCAACGACTCAGGCCTGCCATGCCCCCGAACCGGTTCCCTTTGCTGCCGTTTGGCTGCCACCATTTTGGATTTTAGTGACTGCACATGCATAGTTCACTGTATATTGTTCTGCGCATGCGCAAAGAAGAATTTACATTGAACAGCACATGCGCAGCATGCGTTGCATGTGGGTTGCGAACTGGCAGTAATGCCGGCAGCAACCCACCCCTGGTACAGTCCCACTGCACCTGGAGGGGCTTAGATAAGGAAGGCTGTGAAGAGGAGACAAGACAACATTCCTCCTTTGGAGGAGTGTTTTTCAAACCTGGCAACATTAAGATATCTGGACTTCAATTCCCAGAATTCCCCAGTCAGCATAGTCCCTGCTGCTCTAGATCAGAGGTCTCCAAAGTTGGCCACTTTAAGTCTTAAAGTGGCTAACTTTGGAGAACCCTGATCTAGATTATGCACTATTTCCCCAACATTCATATCATAACTGGAGCTTGGATGAAAAACATGTTGCTTTGCAATTCCTCCCTTCAAGCCCTGTTGTCGTTATTTAACTCTTGGACAACATGGCTGAGGAGCTATTGCTGCCAACCTTTTTTTTTTTTCAGCTTATAACCACAGACCATTGCCTTTTATTCCCTTTTGTTTGTGTGGGTTATTGTTTTTGATTGGATTATACTTTAACAGTATCTACCCAGATTCTAAGG
The DNA here is from genome assembly GCF_009769535.1 of Thamnophis elegans. Lineage (NCBI taxonomy): Eukaryota > Metazoa > Chordata > Lepidosauria > Squamata > Natricidae > Thamnophis > Thamnophis elegans. Next base: position 52,731,678 of record NC_045545.1, read on the forward strand.
GATATTGCCAGAATCACAGATTTGGAAGCAAGACCCAGAGTCCAGCTCTGTGCTCAAATAGGAGATCTGTAGACAGGCAGTAAGGTAATTGTCTCAATGTTAAAGTGTTCCTATCTTCCAGAACTAAAATTTATCCTTTTGCAGCTTAAACATCTATTCCCTGCTGTCTGTTTCTACTCTTTACTATATAACACCCCTTTAGGTATTTGATATACATCTGTTATACAGGATATCTGGCATGCTTTCTCTTTCAGGCTATACCCTAAAATGATTTTTTTTTTTACAAAATTGTCACATTTTATTGTTTTTGTTCAACCCATTCCGTTTGTCTAAAATGCAGCCCCCAGAAGTGAATCCAGGATACCAAATAAGAATTGATTAATGAAGAACAAAAGCAGAATTATGAATATCAGAATTTAGAAATTTCCATCTATTACAGGAGCCCAAATCATCTTAGTATTTTTTGCAACATTAGTAGAATCATTGTCTCTTATTACTCTTTTCATAGTGTCATTATCTTCAAAGCATCCTTCCTTGCTTTATACATTTTTATACATCTTATACATCTGTATACATCTTATAAGACTTTATAATCTTATTTTTAGCATTTATAAAACATGATTATATCAAAATGCCATTTTCCCTTGCCTATCTCCTATGGGATGCAGTATAAAGCCATAAACTCACAGTGCTTGGCATTTACTGCTTAGTTTTGGTGAAATGGTATGGTATCATAAACCTGACTGTAATATATAATGCTATCATATTTCCCTGAAAATAAGACCTCCCCGGATAATAAGCACAATTGGGGTTTTGAGCACATGTGCTAAAATAAGCCCTTCCCCAAAATAAGCCCTTCCCCAAAATAAGCCCTTCCCCGAAAATATTGCAATACAGCAACAGCCATGAGGGGACCACGCTTGCCGCCTCCTGCATCTCAAAAATAATAAGACTTCCCCCAAAATAAGGCCAAGTGCTTATTTTTTGGGGAGAGGAAACATGGTAATGTTAAATACTAATATTTTAATAAGGTGGAGATGGAGTTGCCTTTAACTCTTAATGGCATGCTCTTCAAGAGAATGACTAGTCAATAGAAGTTGGATGAGAAGGGGAGCTTCAAGAAAGTGCCAACATAGAGGTTGTATCACTGATCAGGCAGAGGTGTAAAAACTCACATTAAACTTAACAAGCCAAAGCATGGCACGGGGTTGGACTTAATTTGCTTCACTAAGGACTATTGAAATAGGAAATTTTATATGCACATATATTTCTGGGCATGGATACATACATTGAAAGTGTATATGTAGGCTTTGGAAGGGACAAAATAAGCAGGAGGGGCATGACTTAGAACCACCTTCTGGAGGAAAATTCAATTGTCCACAATCAAGCTTATAAGCCAAGGCTCAGGTGGAGCCTTGTAGTAAGCATAAGGGAGAATCCCAGGGTTGACATTAACAGGGCACACTACTGTAACAGATTCAATGTGTATGACCAGATATGTGTGGGAGGGTGTTGCAAGCTATTTCACCTCAGCCTATCAGACTTCAGTTGGACAAGGAAAAATGCAAACACTTAAAAAGCATCAGAGGAGGTTCGGGCAGGAGAAACAGCAACAGTTGGATGTTGTCATCCTCTGCTTGCCACAAAATTCAAATGTTGTTGATCTCATCTACAATCTTACACGTGTCTTTTGCTGGAAGCAAAACATTATAACCGTAATCCCACTTTATGTGTCAGAAAAGCCCCTGGCCACTGCCCAGCCACAAGCTGGTAGGAAGGCCAGGGGACAAAGTGTGATTGAATTTAAACAGTGAGGAAAGGGCAGGGAAAGTACTACTCAAATTTCTGGACAAAAAAAAGGCTGGAGCAAAAGCAGGGTTGTACAGCATACACGAAAAACAGGCAGCATTAGACTGTTCATGTTCCTGGGACACCAGTAATAGTGGAAGAACAAGGCTTCATGTTAACTAGTACAACTGAGAGCAGACTCTCATCAGAATTATCTCAGTGATTTTAAACACCAATGTTTCAACTTTAAGATTTCTGGACCTCAACTCCTTAGAATTCCCTAGCCAGTGTGCTTAAAGTTACCAAGATTGAGAGACTCTGCATAACACTTTTTCTGAAAGGTAAATAAATGTTCTTGTATGGCAGCTTAAGCTAAAAACATAGTATTTTCTGAAAGTATTATTTCAGATTTCAATATCGGTGCTAAGATAAAACACTTTTCTGATCATATAGTGCACACATGATGAGCTACAATGTCTGTATGTTGTAGCAGATAATCAGAAGTCATATGCGTTGGTGCATTCTCTCTTTCTCTCTCTCTCTTTTACAAACACACACACACATACAGGGGGAGGGAGAGAGAGAGAGCACATGGACTAACTGGTTGCAAAGAAATTGTTTGGTCTGCACTTGGCAATCCTCATCAAAGATCAGGCTATGACAGCAGTTTGGCTCTTTGCGAAGCAGAGTCCATGAAAAGAGTCAATCTCATTGTTATAGGAAGCTGTAATCTGATTTCCCGAAACAGTTGAAGCATGTAGCAGTGCCAACAGCAGAAATGCATGATTTCCTAGGCAATACTCCCTGCATTTTGGAGCTGTATACAAAAATGTAAAACTTAGATGGTGAGAAGCAGCTTGTGGAGGTCCACATCCTCTCTCATGGAGCCAGATTGGATTGGATTTTGGGAAAGAGGAGGGAATTCAGCCTAGACTACCCAACCCCAAAAACAAAGATTACCAGCCTAGTCACAAAATAAAACAATTATCTTTCTGCTCAGTAGACATTTGGTTCCACTGGTCAGTTTGCTGGGCACAGAAAGTTTTCAAGCATGGTGATGCTCTTCTTTGGGAACACAGATAATTGAACAAGTACTCTGGATAGAAGTCAGATAATCTAGGGGGAATTAAGAATTAAGAAAAACTTCTGAGATGAAGCTTCCGACTCTGTTCTGTTCTCTCTTCAGGATAGGAAGAAAAACCAAGATCCTCTGCCCACTGACCCTCGTATAGACTTTGCCCTCAAGGAAAGCAAATTACGTTCAACATTACAAATTCAAGCATTCTTTCAGCTGCAGAACTGTTACAGTAACACAGGTTTCCTATCCTTAATGTTTATCGTATTGCTTGATCGATGTAACCTTTAGCCTTGTTTGAAATCCAGTTACTGGCTTTGGATTTGAACTGTAGGTATGTCTTTATTTCAAAATGAAATCAGAATGTGTTAATTTTACTTCTATTTATTTAAGCATGCTGCCTCCTGTCCAATGATGCCGATTTTTTTTAAATCAAAGTTCACATGTGCAATAGGTTACCGGTATCTCTCTTTCGTATACCTGTTTTTAATTTTGACTTTGAAGAAATAGCATGCACAATCAATTATTCTCAGGGCTCCCCTTCGGTTTCCATAGTCAAAAATATATTGATGACAGGATAGAACAGCAGCAAGATTGAAACTGTTTTTCTGAATTTGCCAACCTCCTTCATGAAATAAAGCCTTCCCATTTAGAACCATAGCAGATTTCATTTGTTGTTGAAGCTGCTGGACTGCTTTGCTTTTCAGGATCAGGAATCCATGTTCCACTACTCCCTTCTCAGTCCAGTCCTTTATACTCTACCACCTGACCCTGTCAGCAGCAGCAGCAGCAGCTTCTGCTGCAGCAAGTGCTATGCATATTGCTGAAACATCCGGGTGTCTATTGTTCCCTTCATCCGCCTTTGCTCTCTAAAATCCAGACGCCCTGCTGCCACAACATTTGCTTTGCTTGCTTCAGAAAAATACCAAAGTAAAGGCTTTTCACAAATGTTATTGCATCCTGCAATCCAAATGAAAGGCCATCAAGACAATGCCTTTCTGTTTCTCAAGCATCCCTAACTTTTCTTAAGGTGATGGTATCATGGTGGATTCCTACTGGTTTGACCAGGTTCAGCCGAACTGGTAGTGGTTTGGTGCATGGGTCGCTGGAACCTGCCCTGAACTGGTTCTCTGGGTGGTGCCATAGGTGCATTCGCAGAACATTTTATTGTATTTCACATGTGTGCGCAGCGGGACCACAAGCAAACTGGCAGTAGTACCTGCCAGAACCTACCCCTGGATGGTATCATGGAGAAAAACCCTATAAAATTAAGGAACACTAGGAAGGCTTCAGAAAATGTCATCTGAATAAATTTGAAACCAACCTTATTATAACATAAACTGGTGAAACAGTTAACCCTTATCAATTTAGGATATGTGCAAACCATTTTTGGTGTATTTGTGATATATGTACAGATGTATACATTATAATAAGGGCACTCAGTCAAGAACTCACCCGTATGTGGTCTTAATCTGGCCAAAGGTAAGCTTGTGCCACTGGTATGTGAAGCAGTCTTCAGTGTTAAGTCATTACAGTCAGATTTCTAGAAGTGGTTTCACTTGAAATATCTAAAACATTTCTCAGGCCAGAATGTGCGAACTATTAATGAAGAGGAGAAAATGCAACAGCAAATGCCACACAGAATGCCCATTCTAACCCATACTTATGTCTTGCATATGAATGGCAGATGTTGAAAATGCAAATGTTGATTTCAAATCCTCTACGTTAAAATGGTAAAAGCATCATGTAGTAATACTGTAACAGCTGGAGTCACAGACCATTAAAACAGAAGGTGCTCGTATCTATTCTTAGAAGTCCCCAATGAAACAGTCTGAGTATCGCTGCCATTTCACCCCATTGCAAATTCATTTCTGCTACTATCCTTTCAGGTTATTGCTTTAAGCAACCTGCTTCGTACCATCTGCTACCTTTCCTTGGCTCTGATGAACAGCTTCCTGTTCCTAAAGCAACCGACCCTCAACCTGGTTACCTCCCAGAAACATTCTTCATTAATGTCATCATCTCCTGTGCCTGTGCAGCTGAAACGTGGAGGCTGCCACCCTTTCATGGACAATGCCAAACCCAATTTACTAAGAGTTTATTCTCTTCCTCCAAGATTTGGAAATACCCCTCTGCCTTTTGTAATTTCAGCCACGTCCTTTGATCTCCACCTTCTCTCCCCAGCTTGTGACAGGTTCCATTCTTTGTCCTGCCCAGCAAATTCCTGTTTGACAGTCTTCCCCAACCTGATCTTTCCAGTCGAAATACATTGGGCTGTAACACTAAGTTGATTAAACAACAGCAGATATGAAAGGGTTCCTGCCGTACTGTATACAGTAGTAGGGGGTGGGAACCATTAACATTTGCATAAGAGGAAGGAAACATGAATCTCCCTAGGAAAGTCTCTGCACTGAGGTGAATGTTGTTACAACTCTGTATTTTTAGGGTTCAGCAATTTTTTAGAATTAACCTTTACTCTGATGTAGCAAAGCAGTCCCTCAAACTCTTTAGGAAAACAGCATGCCTCCCTCTTCTTCTAACAGAGATGGCCATCACATATCTATTTACTGGTTCTTACAAAGCTTACCTCCTGAGCATTGTCTGGCACTTGGAAATTTTGAATGAGATTTCTGCATGTGCACTGCAACCTCTTCCAGTTTATCCCACTGGTATAAGGCAAATTTAAGATATGCCATGTGGTAGCAGAGGAAGTCCCCCACCTCTCCTTTCTTGGCCACCTTCTTCCTGACCCCTCTCTTTAGCAGATAAGATTAGTTATCTTTTTATTTCTTTCCTTGAAGTTTTAGAAAGATTGGATTTGCTGCGTATATAAGTGCTATTGCTATTTCTACATTGCTGTCTCAGGCTTTAAAATTATTTGTTTTTCCCCTTGATTTGTAGCTGAGATCTTTTTTCATGCAAAGCATCCAATCTGTCACTGACTACTCTTTCTTCTTCTTCTTTTTTAATTAAGGTACTCAAGTAAAACTCTTAGGATCCAAACTTCTGTGGCAGCTTTCCTATATTCCTTTGAATTGAAACAAGGCAATCCAATAATATACAGAGTTATAAATATTGGTTTACCGCTTGCAAGCAGGATCTCAATTGGAGTAGATTGTTTTACTCCTTTAAGTTCCCCTAATATCTTTGTAACTCAGTGTCTGATCTTCATGGGGTTTGGTTAGTGCAAATTCCTTGTAAATGATTCTGCACTGCCAAAGTGGTCATGAGGATGTATCCATCGGACTTTATCAGGTACCAGTAACATAGAAGCACAAGATTATGAGGTGCAAGGTTATTGAGGAAAATCCATGAAAATTACTAAGCGTAGCAAGAAATAAAGCTTTCCCACCCCCACTTCCCTGTATTAGGGAGAAAGTGAAGTACCTACCCTGGTGATTTCAAATTAGTTAACACAGCAGATTTTAAATTGTCCCAGGAGAGCTATTTCTTATAACAACTGACAGAATGTTACTGTTCTTTGTCAGCTGTTTTATTAGCATCTTGCTGGTTCTTTAAATGCCCCAGAGCTTGAAGTGATCCGTGTGCATGCATGCATCCCAGAGAAAAGGCTATTCTAGCTTCAGGCAATAAAATGGGAGCATTTTAGAGAACAGGATGGAAGGAAGCTTTGTGGTCTCATAGGGATACTTTGCAAGGCATCATATTCTAACCAGCTGTTAGACATTTCACTGCCCTTGCTTTCAGTTCACTTGCAAAGCTGAATCCATCAAGAAGATAAAATGATTCCTCAGAAATCTAGTGTCAAAGGTAGAGAACCAACGTCATTCCTGCTGTGAAATTGTGATTATTATAACAAAATTCTCTAGATTTTATACCAAGTATTGTATCCTCTCTGCCCTGTAAGAGTCAGGATTCCCGGAGGCTTAGGAGCTACAAGTTCTAAGACATTTTCATTTTGGCTTCTGAAATCGGCACAGGGGATTTGGGGGTTGTGAAATGAAATGCTCAAGGTGAGGGTGCAGAGAACACTAAAGCTAGTTGATCTTCAGAGGTATGCCCTGGGTGGGGGGATGAAAGAGAGTGTAATGATGAAAACAGCATCAGGTGACATAATTCAAGCTCCACCTCTTTGGTACATATGCCTCATGATGTTACATGAATCTAAAAAAGGGGGGCAGAGTTTCCAATACAACAACATGATTTTTCCATTATTTTGATGGAAGTGGTGTAGTCTGTGGATACCTCTGTCCATCTTGAACCAAGACCAGAGAATATAATTTTAATTCTTTACTTTCTCCTACATTGGACAAGTTTTCAAATATTTCACATTTATGTCAGTTTTAAATGATTGCTTAATGGAACATGTGTGAAGGCAGATTTTTTGCCCTGAAAGATGATCTAAAAATATGAAAGGAAATGAAGATTATAACAGATGTGCTTATGTCCGTTTATATACTACCTTTTACACAGAATACACGGTACCTAGCAACAACTGTAACAAAAATGGAATAAATGATGTTATAATTTCTTTAAATAAATAAAAAACCCCATAAAATGCCAAACAATAGCCACAGCTTGCCATGATAAAATCTATTAAAACATTTAAATGGGACATGAAAAGGGACATGAAACAAAAAACTTTGGTTGAGGAAAGTTTTCCAAAGTTTGGGCTCCCCAGTGAGCCTAGGACTGGCACCAGTCTCGGGCCTTTCAGTACTTTTTTTTTTCTAACCAACGTCTTCCTTTTTGCCTTTCATCTCCACTTGTCACCATGGTTACTCCTCCTTTATGGCCCCTAATGCTGCATTGCATCACTGAAAAGTTTCTGTGGGGAGCTGGAGCTTTTAAACCTTGGACACTTCACCAATCCATGATGACAAGTGTCATAGCTGGAAGTTAATCAAGCATGAAACTTCTGAGTAAGCCTAAACCAAAGTCATCAGGATCCTCCTAGTCATTGTAGCCTTTGAGAGTGAGTTACATAGGGAAGACTGTTTTTCACATTCCCAATCAAATGTTCTTTAGATACTGGAGGGATTGAGAAAAAGAATCTCTTTCAAGGATTTGAGGCTACTTAACAACCTGTACGGTCTCCTAAATTAGTAGGATCTATTGCCTTGTTTTCTGAACTTGCAGGATAATGACCTAAAGCTATAACACAATTGGTTGGATTCCAATGAAAGTGATCAGCAGAAAAGGATAACTTTATTGTCACTTCGAATGTACACTAATTGGCATACATTAAAAAGGAAATTTCATTGCATACAGATTCTTAAAGGGTCACTACCTCCAATTTTAACACTACATAAACATGACAAGATAAATAAATAAATAAATACAAAATTATTGTATGTAAAATTATGTAAATACCACCATGCACCTATAAATACTGGGGCTTCAATAGATCCAAGTACTTCACATTTTAATTTGTTAACATTGATGCTGGCAATAAAGACATACATATCTATATTAAAATATTTCATTATCCTGACCCCCCCAGGTTTTCAACTGAAATGAAATAATTTGAATAAGATATTTATTGTCTGCAAGATCCCATAGGAAATAACATTGAGAGCTGGGTGGTGGGGCAAAACATCATTATAGATTACTCAGTGATCTTCAATTGTGGTATTTTTTGCACTGGCTCAGAGAATTGGGAATGAGAGGCATGATGCTACGGTGGTATTGTCGTTTCTCAAGTGCTGATTCCAGTTAGTGCTGATAGGGAGGAAGACAGCAGGTCCCTGCTTTGTGAATTACAGTTTATCCACTCCTATTTAACATTTATATGAAGTTGCTGGGTGTGGGTTAGCACAGGGCGAGGTATCATCAGACCACTGATGAAAGCCAATTATATATCTTTGCCCCAAGCCAACTAAGTAATGCTGTAAGGGCATGAATGGGAAAAAAGGCTTCAATTTATTTATTTATTTATTTTTCACATTTCTGAACCACCCATCTCCTTCAAAGAGGTTTAAAGAGCTTAATCTCAGCAAAACCAGTAACTGTGGATCTTGAATCTCCCTCCCAATTCACTTGTAATGTGTTTAGAGTTTTGGTTGCGAAAGAGTTTTACTATGAAGGCAACAATTAGATAAATGAGGCTTGGGCTCATACTAAGAAAAACATTTATGAAAATGTATTAGTTTGTTCTCCACCAACCCCTTCAATTTACAAGGAGAGAGAGAGAGGGAAGGGGCTGAGAAAGAATATTCAGATTTGCAAGATTCTGTAGTAGAACTGCTACCATTTCTCTAGGAATTGGAAGACCTACTCACAGTAACTCATGCCTTAGTCATCTATTGGTTGGATTGCTGAAACATGCTGAACATAGAGTTCCTCTTAAAGAATTCTTGGAAACTGCAACTAGTTCAGAATATAGCAAGTGAGCAGTTGAAGGCATATAAAAATATACCCATGTTCCACAGCCTGCTCTGACTTCCAGTTCACTTCCAGATGTAATTTAATGTAATGTGGCGCAGTGGTTAGAGTGCAGCACTGCAGGCTACTTCAGCTGACTGCAGTTCTGCAGTTCGGCTGTTCACATCTCACCGGCTCAAGGTTGACTCAGCCTTCCATCCTTCCGAGGTGGGTAAAATGAGGACCCGGATTGTTGGGGGCAATATGCTGACTCTGTAAACTGCTTAGAGAGGGCTGAAAGCCCTATGAAGCGGTATATAAGAGCCAAGGTGGCGCAGTGGTTAAATGCAGCACTGCAGGCTACTGCTAGATCCGCAGGTCAGCGGTTCAAATCTCACCGGCTCAGGGTTGACTCAGCCTTCCATCCTTCCGAGGTGGGTAAAATGAGGACCCAGATTGTTGTTGGGGGCAATATGCTGACTCTCTGTAAACCGCTTAGAGAGGCCTGAAAGGCCTATGAAGCGGTATATAAGTCTACTGCTATATTGCTATATATAAGTCTAACTGCTATTGCTATTAATTTACTGGCTTAGCCATCTTTGATAGAGCTGGAAGGGACCTTGAAGGTCTTCTAGCCCAACACCCTCTTCAAGCAGGAGACCCTATACCAATAGTCCTACATTACTCATGGAACTACCTGTCTCCAATTGTCTCTATGTAGCCCACAAGAAATGACAGGGTTGACATATTCCAGATTCCATCTATTAGGTAGTGATCTAATAATTAGGGACTTAGGTGCTGTACTTTCTTTGGTTGTTGGACCAGCATATCCCAAGAGATTCAGATAGCTTCCTTCCTTCCTTCCTTCCTTCCTTCCTTCCTCCCTCCCTCCCTCCCTCCCTCCCTCCCTTCCCTTCCCTTCCCTTCCCTTCCTTTTCAATTAACAATTTTTATTTACTTTATCTGTGCTTGTATAATGGTGATGATGGCCTTTTATAATCCTTTTATTTTAATTAAAGCATAGGTATATTTTCAAAAAAGATATTATCTATCAATGAGCAAATAATTACTGAAGTTGTGCAATTATTATTCAATGTGGCATTAGCTCCAAGCAGATTATATTAAATTATTTTTATGATATAAAGAAGTATAAATCTTTGAGTTTAATGCCAACATCTCTATATTATATCATGCCAAGTTTATTTATGGTATGTTTATTATGTGTTCTGGAATGATATCTAATTTATAAAAGTAGCTTCATTTCAAATTTGTTCCCTAAAGTCTCTGAATAGTGCTTTGGGCATATTTCCAATACTTTGGGGGTATTTTACATGCTCACTACACATGCTAGAATGTTCCTTCTGTTTTGTGAAATTTTCAACATTTGTTACTCTATACTTTCTTTATTTTGGCAATTATTGATGGAGTTGCATTTGTAAAATATTTTATACCAGGTCTTCTTCATAGCATAACTGGGAGTGAATTTTATAGATTTGTTCCACATTCTTCTGACTGTTTCTTTCAAGTTTTGCATCCAATTTAATACATATATTCTGTCTCTGTGTTGTATCTAAGTAGACATTTATAGATATATACTGATTCTGTATAAACATTTTCAAATTCTGTCATTTTCTTAATGTCGCTATCTCATTTTTGAGGTCGGATTTTATTCTTCTAGCAATTTGAAAATAAATCAGCCATGGTATATTTCAGCTGATTCTTATTGTGTATGTAATTCAGTGGTGAAATTCAATTTTTTTACTACCAGTTCTGTGGCTGTGGCTTGGTGGGCAGGGCAGGGAAAGGATATTACAAAATCTCCATTCCCACCCCACTCTGGGACCAGCTAGAGGTGGTATTTGCAGGTTCTCCAAACTACTCAAAATTTCCATTACTGGTTCTCCAGAACCTGTCAGAACTTGCTGAATTTCACCCCTGATGTAATCTATTCATAAGATCTGGGTGGACCACATATGTTATTACGTTTTTCTTACCATAATTGTTTCCAACATGAAAACCAGTGATGGGATTCAAAAAGGTTTACTACCAGTTCTGTGGCATGACTTGGTGGGGATAGCGTGGCTTGGTGGGCGTGGCTTGGCTTGGTGGGTGTGGCATGGGAAGGATACTGTAAAATCTCCATTCCTTCCCCACTGCAGGGGAAGGTTACTGCAAAATCCCCATTTCCTCCCGATCAGCTGGGACTTGAGAGGCAGAGAATGGATGGGGGCGGGTCAGAGGTGGTATTTAACGCTTCTCTGAACTACTCATAATTCCAACTACCAGTTCTCCAGAACTGGTCAGAACCTGCTGAATACCACCTCTGATGAAAACCATTTAGGGGAGAGCCTAATGGTGAAATGGTTGGGCATATTATTTTCCACATGGAGTCCCATAATTGTGTTAAGCTTTGTATTATAATGTGTCCTGTTAAGTTTTTATACTCTTTTGGGTCCCTGTGGCATAAGTATGTGTGAAGATCATTACCTAGGTCAACTCCTTCCAATATTGTATTTATGTTTTGCTGTTTGGTGATTTTATCTACTCTATGGAACATGACAAAGAGCTTGTCTGTAATACAGTTTGAAAACTGGAAAGACAAAGCCATCTCTTTCATTGGAGTAGGGTTAAATTTTAAATTTGTCCCTAGGTTTTCCCCCCACTTCATATATATTTTCAAATTGTTTCTTGTTGTTCATGTAAAGTCTTTTTCTGAAATTGGGGCCATTTGAAATAGCAATAGCACTTAGACTTATATACCAATTTACAGTGCCTTTACAACCCTCTCTAAGTGGTTTACAGAGTCAGCATATTGCCCCAACAATATGCTGGCTCCTCATTTTACTGACTTCAGACAGATGGAAGGCAGAGTCAATCTTGAGCCATTGAGAATTGAACTGCCAAACTTCTGGCAGCCCGCAGTCAGCAGAAGTAGCCTGCAGTACTGCATTCTAACCACTGCACACCACAGTTCATAAATAAATAAATAATTTATCCTGGCTAACACAGTCATTTTGATAATTGCAATTGATGCCTGGCAGCCAAATTCTTTCTGCAAGAAATCTTACTTTCTTTATGTTAAATATTTAGTTATATTTGTTTGAGTATTAATTTTGTATTCAGATAACTTTCTGAAGCTATGGATTATTTTCCTTGTTAACCATCCTCAGGGAGTTAAAGATCTGGATGTTCCTGTAGGCATTTGGGCTGGAAGACATGTTTAGTTACTATATTATTAACCAGAAGTATAATTTTGACATTGCTTATTGCTTCTGATAAACTATACTATTGACTTCATTGGTTTTTAATCCTCTACAACAGTGGTAGTCAACCTGGTCCCTACCGCCCACTAGTGGGCGTTCCAGCTTTCATGGTGGGCGGTAGGGGTTTGCTGTAACTCTGCTTTATAAATTTTATAAAGTAAAGTTACTTTCCTACTTTATAAATCACCATTACTGTGGAATCGGTGGGTGGTTAGAAAATTTTAGTTATAAAAAGGTTGACTACCCCTGCTCTACACGATACAGTCCCTTTAGTAATAAGGATGGCTATGTAATTTTTTTCTTAATCAGCCTAGGAAGCAGCATTTTTCATTTTGTCCAGCACAGGGATAATTTGAGCTATTTATTGAAAAGCCTAAATTAAAAAGATAAAAGCAAATGCACACAACCTTGCTAAATGTAAAATGAATATAGGGCAAAGTTTAAATCCATTTGCAAAATTAGAAATCAACAGTACTGCATTCAAAACATTATCCATAAATGAAAAAGACAGCAGTTTCCATATATGTAATAAGCATAAAAAGAAACCCAGCTTTGCAGCAACATCTAAAGCTGTATGCTGACATTGGCATCAAAGGTGAAGATGGTAGACCCTGACAGGCCACAGCCAGAATGTCTCCATCCCAAACCCAGGTTTAATTGTGCCAATTCCCTTTAATTTCTGTAAGTAGGAGAAAAACAGGTGTAGTAAGAACACACAGAACTATCATCATGTCACAACCCTTAGAAGAGCCTGAGATAATGAGCCACATGTTTTTCTAACTTGTCTTTAAACATCATTTTATGCCTCCAAGGGCTTTTAAAGTGCTCAGACTCAAGCCTACTATTTAGATCAATGTTTCTCAGCCTCAGCAACTCTATAATGTGTGGACTTCAACTCCCAGAATTCCCCAGCCAGATTTAGATGTAACTTAAGCCAATTACTTAGATGTAGCTCAGCATTTTTTTTTACTCATCTTGGTAAAGAGAAGCCATCTCAAGATTACTAAGGCTGTTTCTTTTATAGCTTTGCTTTATTATTCTCATTAATAGATGCTTTTTACCAATACAGGTGAAAAAGGCCACAGACAATGCATACTACAGCATCAAGACAAAATTTAGAATTTAGAATTTTATTAATATTTATAGGCCGCCCTTTTCCCTGAGGGGACTCAGGGCGGCTTACAAAGTATAGGGGGGGACACACAAAAACGATGAACATAAACATTACATGAGTATAAAATAGTACACACCATTCATTCATCATTCGGGTGGGGACAGATTACGATCTTCATCCCCAGGCCTGACGGGATAGCCAGGTCTTAAGGGCTGTGCGGAAGGTCTGGACGGTGGTGAGGGTACGAATCTCCACGGGGAGATCGTTCCAAAGGGTCGGAGCTGCTACTGAAAAGGCTCTCCTCCGTGTAGTTGCCAGTCGACACTGACTGGCGGATGGAATTCGGAGGAGGCCTAATCTATGCGATCTGATAGGTCGCAGGGAGGTAATTGGCAGGAGGCGGTCTCTCAAGTACCCAGATCCACTACCATGGAGGGCTTTAAAGGTGGTAAGTAGCACCTTGAAGCGCACCCGGAGATCAACAGGTAGCCAGTGCAGCTCGCAGAGGATAGGTGTTATGTGGGCGAACCGAGGTGCGCCCACAATCACTCGCGCGGGCCGCATTCTGGACTAGCTGAAGTCGCCGGATGCTCTTCAAGGGCAGCCCCATGTAGAGCACATTGCAGTATGGGTTTGCAAAATGGGTTTGAGTTCAATGTGGTTTATTTCCAACCAAATGTGCATTAGATTTATAAGATAAAACATGTAAGATTGTATGCATATTTGGTTGGAAATGTCCTATTGCATTCAACAGAGCCTATTTTCCTGCAAGTTCAGGAAATTTATAAATCTCAGTGATAATTTTTATATTTAGCCAAATGACAACCCTTGAATACCTGAAATTTTAATATCAACTTTATGTTGATTGCATAGAAAACAAAACTGTTTCTAAATGGAGGCTATATGAGCAGAATTCTTCTCCTTCTTTGACTGCATAAAACCTATTTTGACCTAATCCACATTGCTCAGTATTAGGTAATTAAGACACCAAGTAACATATTGGGCACCATATGGCACAAAAATCACTAATTCACTACATAGTAAACAAAATTTATCCAGATTGCAATTCTGTATTAGAAATTCTCACTATTTATTGATTGTATAAACTACTACTTCTCAGCCACTTTTCAGCATAAGTGGTTATATGAATGTTAGAAGTGGACTAGAGTCATCCACAACTGTCACAATGACCAATGTACCAGTTTCATATTATTTGCACAGGACATGGAAGATCAGGGGGAGACCACTGATTTTAACACTTCAGCATTCACTTTAATTACCGTATTTTTCAGAGTATAAGATGCACCGGAGTATAAGACGCACCAAGATTTTAAAGTCATGGGCATTGAAATTTAAAAAAAAAAGTTTTTGCACTCTGCAGATCTTCCAAAACCGGCCTGTTTTTCGTGAAAATGGGCCCATTTTGTTAACAAAAAGAGCATGCATACCCTTTAGGAGGCTTGTAGAGTGCTCCTGCGGGAGCAAAAAAGGAGCACAAAATGGCCCGTTTTTCAAGAAAAAGGGCCCATTTTTTGTCAAAAAAAGACATGCATAGCCTTTAGGAGGCTTATAGAGTCATTCTGGCAGTTGGGAGAGGCAAAAATGAGCAAAAAATGCCCCATTTTGTCCCTCTCCAGCCCCCAGCAGCACTCTGGAAGCCTCCTAAAGGCTATGCACGGCAATTTTTGCAAAGGGAGCGGAGTTTTGGGAGGCAAAAAATTCTGTACTCAGTGTATAAGACGCACCCAGATTTTCACCCTCTTTTTTGAAGGAAAAAGGTGTGTCTTATACTCCGAAAAATACGGTATGCAGCAAAAATGGCACTTCCCTCATAAAAGAGTGTTCTGTAGTATTGAGAAAAAGTGCAAACAAAAGAGGAAATCTCTGCAAAAGTAAAATTAGTGACCTCACAGACACCCAACCCATCTTTGTTGGCCATAGTTATAGCTCACACAATATTGAGTGACTGTTGTAAGGGAGGGTATA
This sequence comes from Thamnophis elegans, assembly GCF_009769535.1. Lineage (NCBI taxonomy): Eukaryota > Metazoa > Chordata > Lepidosauria > Squamata > Natricidae > Thamnophis > Thamnophis elegans. The sequence goes on from NC_045545.1 coordinate 52,747,228, forward strand.
AGAACAAAACATTACATTGGCATATTTGTGAAACACCATGGTCGACTGGCTGACACTACAACATTCTATATGGCATCATTTTGTTGAAAAATCAGTCTGTCTTTTCTCCAGTCAATAGCTACTTCTAGAATGATTTTTTGTTAGTTAAGACCTGCTTTCAGTACTCAAAGAGATTAATATATATCAGATTTGCATTATTTAATAAAAACCCTGTTATGTGAGGTTGGGCAACGTTTTACCCTGAGGAACAGCAAAGTACAGATGAGAGATACCACACATATTAACATACACATACTATTATATACACCCACATACTGACATGTTTGTACATATATTTATCACGGTGTCACTGAGAACTGGTGAGAAAGGTCTGTTTCCTCTCAATGATCCTGATACAATTCACAGCTTTCTGTGCTCATGGTATAAGAGTTTGAGTAATTCAAACATGGTTATAGGTTGGGAAGATAGGGGAGGTCTTGTCTCACTTTCTTTTCCCAGAGAATCCTTTAAAAATTGTCTCTTTGAAGGGAGTCACTGTAAGAAGTAAACCACCTTTACTTCTTACTTCAATGATCCTGTCCAGAGTCCTACTTTTGTCCTACTAATTCAGAATATAGTGATTGGGAAAAAGTCTTCACCTTCTAGATCTGGTTGCTCTAATCAATGACCAAACATAATTACATGTCTAGGTCAAAGTGATGAAAAATGTGACATTATGCTGCAAACTCTGCCCTTTAGACATCATGGGGCATCATGATGCATGTTTTATTGTTTGATGATATCATTGGCTTGTGGAAGATGCCCTTCTTGGAAATTGGAATTGGAAACCAGTGTGATGGATTCAAGATTAGTCACCTATGGTTCCTAATCAGTACCCCAATACACTTTATGTTATTTGAAGATCCTAGAAAATTTTCAGGAAAAACTCCAATTTACAACATATTGATTTGGATAAAGTAGCGCTAGCAGATTTAGACTGCAAAAATCCAAACAACGATTATAAGGTAGCAAAGAGTTAGATTTCTCTTTATGTTTTTGTTGCCATTTAAATATTATTAAGATGGGTTGCTGCTGGTTCATCCCTGATCAGGTGAACCAGTAATAGCATCGGTGGGAAGCTCCACCCACCCGCCTGGATGCTTCTGCACATGTACAGAAGTGTCGCACGCACACCTGAACTGGTAGTAAAAAAATTGGCAACCCACCTCTGATTGGCAGGGCAGATTTCATAGCCCTAGATTATGACTGTTAATCAAATTCATATTTCCAGGAAGACACACACTATGGATACCACACTGAAATTTGGTCAAATATATTTTGGCTTTCTAATGTCTGGAAAAAAAATAGGATAAAGAACGGTCCTAAGCTGCAAATATTAGAGCTTTAAAACAGATCACAATGTTTATTCTGAATCCGAATTCTCTACTGAGAAAAAAGGCTTTATTTTGTGTGGACTGAATTTCATTTTTGTTTGCTCAATCTCTCACGGCAACCACACAACATTCAGGATGTAGCTTCCTGATCCACTGACCACAATCAGGTTTGTATTTAAAAATTTCCCCTGCCTAGCAATACGGGAAGATGAGAAAAAATGATTTATTCATCACAACAAGCCCCCAATTTATGCCACCACCTAGTAAGCATTCTGCTTCTGCCCACAGGATATCCGAGTATATGCAAAAAGAATTTAAGAAAACACAACTAGAGGAAGCTTTCCTAAAATCAAACTAACTACTAACTTTTTAAAACAACCATTCACCTAAGTAGTAAATTATTCTGCAGTTGTTGTTTTTAAAGCACTGAAAAGTATGTCTATTTTCACTGTTCTTTCTCTCCCTGGGTTAGTATATAAGCTATGAGGTTGTTGGTATTGACAAAGAATTTAATCTTTTTTGATTTTTCTCATTTGTAGAATGTTTGAAAATACATATGACTTTTCTCTGATGAAATTCTGCCCTGAATTATTGAGAATTCGAAGATGTATAATTTACAAACAAAAAACAAAAAACAGGTGTTTCCATTTTTGGAGGTTTACACACATACACAGATACACACATATTCACATGCTACACTCTACAGAGCATGAGGAAATAAATATAGTCTTTCTATGCTTTTGCCTAGATTTCTGTTTAGTCATAAAACAGCAATAAGATTCAGAAAACTAAAACAGCATTCTATATTAGAAAAGTCTTAGTCTGGATAAAAGATACACAGTATTAGAAAATAAAATTTGTTCTGTCTCCAAAAAATCTTGGTCTGGAACAATGAAGTGTGTTTAGAATGCAAACCTCTTTTCTTTATCCCTCTTCAGCCATCCATGAATGTATGAATGATCCTGTACTTTTAGTGCTTTATGCCCAACAGTATATATTAGATTCTGGCCACTCCCTTACTCTTTCCTTGCTACTTCACAGCACAGCTCAGCATATCCACTCAGCCAGGGAGTTGTAACTCTCTGAAAATATGTAGGAAGCTCATTGGCTTGTTCTAGAAAGTATCCAGTAGTACTTTGTCTATTAGCAGTGGCTTCTGCAATGGAAACTAGGATAGTAGGTAATGTAATCTTCTGAACCAGAACTATATTATCACAGGATTTTAATAACAGTATGCCAGAAGTCTGCTACATAATTCAGGCAGCATATTCTGTATCTAGAGGCATGGATCTTAAAAGAAGGATTACCAGGGAAGTGTTTACACTTGATAGGGCAATTATGCCAAAACTAGGCTTCCTGAATTCTTTATTTATCAGATTACAACCCACATAATTCACAGTACTGCCAACTGCAGATCATGGAGTTGTAGCGGAAGCAATCGGAAGGTTGGAGAATACAGCCTAAGCCAAGAAGCCATGGCTAAGTTAATATGCAGCAGTGAGCCTGGTAGCCTAGGGTGCAAAGTCCAAGATGCAAAACTCCACTGAGCCATGAACTTCATCAGATAAACATAAACCAATAACTTTGTACAGACTGACCTACCCCATAAGGCTGTTGTAGGGATATCATGTTGTGGAACTACAGATGGTGTCTAGCTTATAATAAACATAAAAGGAGTAACATGCCTACTGAGCAGTCATTTTCACAACACTCTCTCCCCTACAATGGGATAGTTGATGGTAAAGGTTCATTCTCCAAACTTGTGGGTTTGTTTCCAAATGTTTCGTTACCAGCTTCTTGGCTAAGAAGCGAAATGTCTTCAAAGAGAAACCAGGAAATCCAGCTGCTTATTGAAAAAAGCATCTTTGGGACTACCAGGCTAGGTAACATCTTCAGCTGAGTTTCAAACTCCGCTGAAGATGTTAACTAGCCTGATAACAAAACATTCGGAAACCAACCCACAAACTTGGAGAACAAGCCATCATCCTAAATCTGAGCTACAAATATTCACCACTAATGCAATGGGATAGTTACTGGATATGGATAAATGTTTTGACACTAAGACCTGCCTAGCCTACAATGTAGAAGTGACTAGTTAATGTTGTTCAGGAATTAATTAATTGGACAGGTAGACCTCAAAAAGTCAAAAAGAGAAATGAGTAACTTTCTTGTGTGCAAATAAAACAGGTGCTTCTGACATTACCTGGCAGTTATTGTGCCATTTCTTTGGAGACTCTTGTCACTGTTAGTATGAATAACTGTAATCATCAGTTTTCATTAGTGGCCCTTTGGATATCCTTAGAGCATCATTCTCTTCAAAGACATCCCCATGGTCAGATGTGGCCAAAACAAGCAAAACAACCACACTCCACTCCCTGTCTGGCACTGCATTTCTTAGCTGATTATCATCATCAGAACCTACATGAAGGAGTGGATGGATGGGTGGCTAGTGTCAAGTGGATGGAACCAGGAAGAGGGTGTTTAGCAAACAGTCCATTTGGGCTGCCCAAAGATAGTCCAGCAGGGTTGATAAATTTGCTTCTTAGCACTAGGTGCTTGATGATAACAGAGCAGGAAGAGGAAAGAAGCTGGAGGTGGCACGAGCAACAACTCTCCTGTGATTTTTTTTAAATTCAAAACTGTATGTTTGCTGTTGCTTTAATGGATGTTGTGATGGTTCAAAACTGAGCCAGTCAAATCACATAGCTTTCTGCCAAGAGTGGGCTCAAAACACCCACATAAAGCTGGGTGAGGCAAGTGACTGTTACTCTGTTTCCTTATCTTGAGAGCAACTTGAGATAAAGGCCTGGTGCAGTGTTTGCTCTGGCTCAGTATGGAGGCCACCTTCCCAAAGGGAGTTTTACTGCTCTTGCAGGCGCCAGACAGCAATGATTGCAGTTCTCTCTTCATCGCTCCGGGAACTAAGTACTTTGTCTGCAGGGAGAATGTTAACTCTTGCTCACAATGGAAAACTCCTGAGAATTGCTTTTGCACTGATTTGAGTTACAGTGACACCTGAAGCTCAACGTTATTTAAGCTGGCCTTAACAAAGTAGAAAACAAAATCTCTCCTCGCCTCTCCTATTTTTCCGTTTCAGGAATCAAAATGTGGAAAGCTGCATTAAATAGAAACAACAGACGAGACTTAGATTAACTGAAGAGTTTTGTTTGTTTATCCCACATTTTTTATTCTTAGTTTTTGGCAAGAGAGGTGAACACATAGCAAGGACTTTCTCACTCACTGCCTAGAAGTTGCAAGGGTCTGGATGAAGCAGAACCAATTCAGGTCAAGCTGAAAGTAAAACCAAGCTGATTTTGGTCCTACACACACACACACACACACACACACACACAATGTGCAGGCACTTACTACCTTTGGCTCTCATTGGAGCAGGGATTCCCCACATTGAACTGATGTGCAAGGTGTGTGTGTAGGGGTGTCCTCCTAAATTCTCAAGAAACAGCCAGCAGTCATGGGTAGAAGAGCCTTTGCACAGCTTCCTCTTATCTGCCAATGATGCCCATTCCTAGATCAGAAGGTCTATTATTCATTGTCTGGATCATCTATGGAATTGTATATTTAAGATTCAGATGACCAAACTTTACCAAATCTCCATTAGTCTCCTCTCCCAAGCAATAGGTACTGGGTGAGCCTTAAAATTTGCTTCTTTGGATTTTGCTTCATGAGGGTTTTTTTATGGTAATTGTGGTTATTTTATTGTTATCTCCCATGTCAATTGGACAGTTGTATGACTATCTATAATAAATCATAAGAAGTTGAAAACATGCTTAGGATAGCTTCCTCAGATTTGGCAACCTACTGATTTGACAATTTCAGCTTCTAGATTTGGCAGCAATGGTCATGCTACCTGGGGATGTCTGGAAATTGAAATCCACTCTTTTGGAAGACACAGGCTAGAAAAGGCTGATCTAGAGAGTTCTGGGGCACAGTGTCATTTTGTGGTTGGAATCAATCAGATCATAAGTTGCACTGAAGTCTGCAAAGGAACAGCAGTTCAACTTCTAACATCTTGAAATGTACCTTCCCGATCAAGTCGTTTTTATAGAAGAGTGTTTCTCAACCTTGGCGACGTTGAAGTCCTGTGGACTTCAACTCCCAGAATTTCCCAGCCAGACAGGGAGTTGAAGTTCACAGGACATAAAGTCGCCAAGGTTGAGAAACATTGTTCTATAGAAGGAAAAAGCCAAGCAATTCCATCAGGTAAAAGAAATTGTTCAATGTTCAATGTTTATTACACTTGTATGCTGCCCTATTCCCGAGGGACTCAGGGCGGCTAACAAACAACGTGGGATGGAGGGGGAATACAACAACAAACAAAGACAAAAACAAATACAAAAAACAGATTAAAAACAACGCAACGGTCACAACAATTCAAGTGGGGCTGGGAACTCATCAGCCCAGGCCTGCCGGAACAGCCAGGTCTTGATAGCTTTGTGGAAAGCCTGAAGGTTGGTGAGGGTCCGAATCTCCATGGGGAGATCGTTCCAGAGGGCCGGAGCAGCCACAGAGAAGGCCCTCCCCCGAGGGGTCGACAGTCGACATTGGCTAGCGAATGGTATTCGGAGGAGGCCTAATCTGTGGGATCTAATTGGTCGTAGGGAGGTAATTGGCAGGAGGCGGTCTCTCAAGTACCCAGGTCCAATACCATGTAGGGCTTTAAAAGTAACGACTAGCACCTTGAAGCGCGTCCGGAGCCCAACAGGCAGCCAGTGCAGCTCGCGGGGGATAGGTGTAACGTGGGTGAACCAAGGTGCACCCACAATCGCTCGCGCGGCTGCATTCTGGATAAGCTGAAGTCTCCGAATGCTCTTCAAGGGCTGCCCCATATAGAGCACATTACAGTAGTCCAGTCTTGAGGTCACAAGGGCGTGAGTGACTGTTCTGAGGGCCTCCCGGTTCAGGTAGGGACGCAATTGGTGCACCAGGCGAACCTGGGCAAATGTCCCCCTGGTCACAGCCGACAGATGATGTTCTAAAGTCAGCTGTGGGTCCAGGAGGACTCCCAAATTGCGAACCCTGTCTGAGGGGCGTATAATTTCACCCCCCAGCCTGAGAGATGAAATACAAGGCCAATCTTTGGGAGGGAAAAACACAAGCCCCTCGGGCTTGTCGGGATTGAGTGCAAGCTTGTTCACACCCATCCAGACCCTGACAGCCTCCAGGCACATCACTTCAACCGCTTCACTGAGTTGGCACGGGGCGGACAGATACAGTTGTGTATCGTCCACGTATTGATGGTATTTTATCCCGTGCCGACGAATGATCTCACCCAGTGGCTTCATGTAGATGTTAAACAGGAGGGGGGACAGGACCAAACCCTGTGGCACCCAATACTTAAGGGGCCTAGGGGTCGACCTCTGCCCTCCGACCAACACTGACTGTGACCTGTCAGAGAGGTAGGAGGAGAACCACCAAAGAACGGTGCCTCCCACTCCCACCTCACGCAACTGCTGCAGAAGGATACCATGGTCGATGGTATCGAAGGCCGCTGAGAGGTCAAGGAGCACTAGGATGGAGGCATGGCCCCCATCCCTGGATCTCCAGAGATCATCAATCAGTGCAACCAAAGCAGTTTCCATGCTGTAGCCAGGCCTGAATCCAGACTGAAAGGAATCCAGATAATCGGTTTCATCCAAGGACTACCAGAGCTGAAAGGCCACCACTTTCTCAACAACCTTCCCAACGAAGGGGAGGTTGGAAACTGGACGGTAGTTACTTAAGATGGCTGGATCCAAAGACGGCTCCTTCAGGAGGGGTCTCACCACTGCCGCCTTAAAAGGGGCAGGAAAGATCCCTCCCGAAGAGAGGCAGTAACTATCGTCTGGATCCAGCCACGTGTTACCTCCCTGCTGTTCGCGACCAGCCAGGAGGGGCACAGGTCCAGTACACAAGTGGAAGCACTCACCGCTCCCATGGCCTTGTCCACTTCCTCAGGCGTGACAAGTTGAAAATCAATCCATAAATTCCGCTCAAGACCCTCCCCGGTACCTCGGCTGGCTCTGAGCAATTGGAGTCCAGGTCTGTCCGAATCCGAGGGACTTTATCCTCTAGAAACTGAACAAACTCCTCAGCTCTACCTTTAAAAGGTCACCCGCATCCCTCCCTTTCAAGAGGGAGCGGGTTATTCTAAACAAGGCGGCTGGGCGCAATTCAGTGGACGCAATCAGAGCAGCAATATATGTGCACTTTTGACGCCCGTATTGCCACGAGATAGGCTCTGATATAGGCTCTCATCAGTGCTCGGTCTGACTCAGACTTACTGGCCCTCCAGCGGCGCTCTAGGCATCTCTTTGGCGTTTCATCTCCTGGAGTTCCTCAGTAAACCAAGGAGCTCTCCTGGATCCGCTACCTCGGAGAGGTCGTAAAGGCGCAATCCGATTTAGAGCCTCCGCCGCCGCTGAGTTCCAAGCAGCAACCAAGGTCTCCACCGGACTGTGGACGAGAGTATCAGGTATAACACTAAGTGCCATCTGAAAACCCGAAGGGTCCATTAGGCGCCTGGGGTGGAACCACCTAATCGGTTCCTCCTCCCTACAGTGGGGGATTGGCTTCCGAAAATCAAGCCTCAGTAGGAAGTTGTCCGACCATGACAGGGGCAAGATCTCAGTACCCCTCAAACCAAGATCACAACTCCATTGCTCTGAGAGGAATACGAGGTCGAGCGTGTGACCCGCTGAGTGAGTCGGGCCCTGAATTACTTGGGTCAAGTCCATGGCTGTCATGGAAGCCATGAACTCCTGTGCTCCATCAGAGTACCCGCCGAGAGAAGGCAAATTGAAATCCCCCAGCACCATAAGCCTGGGGAACTCAACTGCCAGCTCAGCTACTGACTCGAGGAGCAAGGGGAGGGCTGTTGTAACGCTGTTGGGAGGCAGGTATGTTAACAAGAAGCCCACTTGACCCCCAAGGTCCAACTTCACCAATAAGGACTCACACCCGACAAGCTCCGGAGCAGGGATCCTACGAGGAACTAGGGTAAATTGGGTAAAAGTCATGGGCATCTTTCTTCTAGTGAATGCCAGCAACTTAGTCTAAGTAATAAAATATAAAAAACTAGATTATTGTAATAAATGACTTCTACTGACGACTGCCACTATGATCAAAGTTGCAAATTACAAATAACCTTAAAGGATTAGTCAGATGCTACAGAACAAGTGTATCACATCCGGCCACAAATCTACTCTCAGTCAATAAAAAAAAGTTTAGAGAAGTGCCAAGCCCTACAGTTTATATTATAGGCACGCCCTACAAAAATGCAATTTTTGAAGCCAGTATTGTAGAAGTTGTTTTCAGCTACTAGGATTTTGATACTTTTTAATGGGCAAACTGATGATTCAATCAGGACAGGCAAGCAGTGAAGCATTAACAGGTTCTGTTGAAATACTTTATTTTTCAATATTCAATGAATGTAAAAGTAAGGCACTGCTGGAGCCTAATGAAGCTTACAAAATCAGTAATCATATCAGAGAAAAAACATTTTCCAGAAAGGAAATTAGATGTAATTGCAAGCTCAATTAAAGCAAAGGAAGTGATTGCAATTGAACCAGACTTATTTAAAATAAGATGAGAGGGATTGCTTTGCTTGGATAAATTAATGTCAATCAAAGTCCTATAGAAGAGACACAGCTTTTTAGTTTTTCAAATGCCAAGGTATCTGGTGATTCTATGTTTTTTTTTAAAAAAAATAGTTGTTTTGAAAAAAGAATAGGTACATGTTGATTTGTGAGATAACATCTATTTTCCACTTAATTTCTTAGTGTTCTGGACAGATGCGAACCTAAAAAAGGAAAATGCATGCCAAAACTTCCAATCCTGGAAGACTATATTTATCGGTTGTTGAGGAACTAAGAGTTATTCAGTTTTCTTTTACACAATTAATAAAGTTTTAGCTTTTATTTAGAATGGGAAAAGAGGAGTATTCCTGGAGTGTTGACATACCTATAAAAAGCAGTCTGGAAACCTTAGCTGCAAAGACATAGCTTATTTCATGTAAGTTTACTTCTAAACTGAAAAATAGCAATAGGAAAATAATCCCCAAGGAAGTATCATCAACAATGAACATGCTTTTATGACATTTTCATTTTTTTCATTATTCCATTGCTCTATCATCAATAGATTGAAAAAAAAATACAACTTAGTTTACTTGAAGTATTAAGCCCACAGAATCAGGAGTACATTCTGGTGTAAAGGTAGTTTAGTCTCACTGCAGCTGCATCTTTAAGAGGCTCTCAGTAACTGTCAATTCACATAGCATTCTCATTATAAAGTAATTCTGCATTAGTATGAGAACAACAAATGCAATGAGGTATGATTAAATATGCATGGAAAGGTACGGTATGGTTATAATGACAAAGCATGTACCATTTCTCAGGATCATTTTATCTTTGGATTAGTTCAAATGTTTGAAGAAAACTCAAAAGATTGTCCAATGCTGTGGGATCTTGCATTGGATTGTCTTCAATGTATTATCCATCAGAGGCTTTAAGATATTTTCTCATGGATCAAAATTGCTGTCTTTATAGATAACCGGTCTTCTTATTAAAATGCATTCCAAATTATATTTACGTAAATTGGATACTTCACACAAAACTGAACCCCTTGCCAACCTCTATTGAGGAACTGTGATTAAAATATGTACATCAATTTATACAAGATTTTATAGAAATTTCTGATCAGATTTGGCATGCACATATTCAACCATTTTATGCCAACTGAAACTTGAGAGAGCGAACTTGTACTGAATTTAAGTATGAAAATCAAAGATGCAACCATTCTTATGCAAAGTTTTCTGAACTTTGATGTAGATCTGATTGTGAATTAGTGATATCTGAAATACTGTCTTAAATATAACACATGGCCACATTCAGGGACTAAATATGATTATCTGAAAATCAACACTACTCGTCATAGAACATACAGCAACAAGCTGATTAGATGTATAAATCTTCCACATTAATACTTTCTAAGTGACAACGTTTGAAGACTTTCCTTATAGAAAAATAATTCATTATAATAGAATTTTAGAATTTGTGTAGAATTGTAGAAAAATAAGGTACATACATTTTTTGAAATATTGAAGGGCTAGCTCTTTCCGGTTATTCTACTTAAGGTTTTTTCCCCTTATAAACAGGTGATAGGAACAGGTACAAAGTGATCCCTGTTTTACAGTTTGTTAGATTGCATCTATTGTATTTCCCCAAATATAAACTACCACAAGGGCAGGAGAGCCCTCACTCTCAGAGAATGAAAACCTGAAACTGGATCACTAATTATAACATTTATTTTAATGGATTGCACATATCACCAATTGAATTGCAAGCATTGTAAGACACAGAGAATTTGAAGACGACCACAGAGAATCAAATCAATTTTGGAAGGCATCACCCACAGAATCTATCCATCTTTATATTTTATGCATTAGGTTTATTCTCCATCTTTCTTTAGATCATATGTAATACATCACCTTCAATTTTACACCCCCCCAAAAAAAAATACTACTATGAAGTACTGAACTCATGTGCTTCATTGAGCCATGTTTATTTAAGTCCGCTGATTACTAGCCAATATGCTAAACTATAAACTGCAGTTTACAAGCCACAATGTCTGGGTTTGCACAATTCACCAATCAAAAGCAAACAAACCACATTTGGCCTAGAATGATACAATAATCCAATTAATTCCATAGCTGAATCCAGTTTGGATTCAACACCACTGCTGCCATATATAGAATTAGTATTTTTAATGTAATAAGCAACCATAATAGATAACCAAGTGATTAAATAGGAGAACCTCAGGATACCATAAAATGAACCATTTTCACTAAACTTTGGTCTGGTGGATGTATTATCAAATAAGGCAATCATTAATTTTTTCCCCCTAAAGGTGACAAACAGTATATTTAGATTAAAATGTAAATTTGTATATCTACATGACTACAATATATGACCATAAAACAGATTGTCTCCCAAAGACCAAACTTTACCTATAGGACATAGCAACAAGCTTTGAGACCTATTCCTGATCAGCATGGCACTATTGCAAGTAGACTCTGGTATTCTATCAAGTTCTACATGCTGATAATTTGGATACATTGGGGGAGAGGGGGGAGAGAAGGAGAGAGACAGAGGGATGGAGAGGGATATATATATAGGGAGGGAGGGAGAAGGAGAGTGGGAGAGGGAGATGGAGAGGGAGAGAGAGAGAGGGAGGGAGGGAGAGGGAGGGAGAGTGAGAGAGATCGTGCCAGTAGCAGTCTGACATTTAAGTTCTGGGGTGGCTTCATTCTCCCCCCCAAAAAAAGTTCCTTCCAAAATTCATTCTGATTCTCTCTAGCCAGTGATTAATAATTTGTATCCCACACATCAAAAATGCCATGCAGCTTCCATCACCTCAGACTTGGAGTTGATTGAAATTAAAATTCTCTAACTTCCTGAGGTGGCGCAGTGGTTAAATGCAGCACTGCAGGCTACTTCAGCTGACTGCAGTTCTGCAGTTCGGCTGTTCAAATCTCACCGGCTCAGGGTTGACTCAGCCTTCCATCCTTCCGAGGTGGGTAAAATGAGGACTCGAATTGTTGTTGGGGGCAATATGCTGACTCTGTAAATCGCTTAGAGAGGGCTGAAAACCCTATGAAGCAGTATATAAGTCTAACTGCTATTGCTATTGCTATTCCTGAGGGCAGCAGGGTCATTAGACAAATGCATACATAACTAGTAGCTCTCAGCAACTGTTCAAAATTACAATGGCACTGAACAAGAACTTACAACATTATCATAATCACATGATTACAATATCCAATATTCCTTGTTGTCTTCCCACAAGCAAAGTCAGTGGGGAAACCAGCAGGAAGTTGAAAGTTGCTTCAGTTTTCCCTGTGTTTTTGCCCACCTGCATTCCCGTGCCTGTGGTGTTCTGCCCACATCAATGCCTTCCTGTGCATAGGAGCACAGTTTACAGAATCCCTCTAGCCTTCTACAACACTTGCGTATCTGCCTGAACTTTGGAGAACCTGTCCTGCAGCACCTCTGGCACTCATGCACCTGCCTGCATTCTGCCTGCCTTCAATATCCCTTTCCCCGATGCCTGCAGCTCTCACTGATGCCCATCACTGTTGGGCTGCTTGCTTGGGACTCCCGTCTCTTCTCATTTAAAGACTCACATGGTCCTGGGGATATGACAGGGACTGCTAGGATTGCTATTGCTAAGTGATCACATGACATTGCACTACATAGCCAAGTTGCTTGACAAACAGAAATTCTGGTCCCAATTGCTGTTGTAACCTGAGGACCACCTGTAATCATAGCACATGCATTCCTTTAAAATAACCTCATTTTATGCTTTCTTGCTTTCTCTTTCTTGCTTCCTTCCTTCCTTCCTTCCTTCCTTTCTTCTTTCTTTCTTTCTTTCTTTCTTTCTGATGTCTGATGTTTTAGCTCTATCGTGGGCACTCCCTCTCAAACTAAGGGTTGCATAGGGATTGTCTACACCTACACAGAGCAACATACACATTTCATGTTACTGTACAAGCAATGCATAGAATCAGTTCCAGGTGTTGAAAAACCATGATGTATAATCTTATATTTGCACCAACTGACATTTATATCATTCAAGGCACATAGTATTTATACTATGAGTAAAAACAGAATTGTGGCTTTGAAATCAGATACTAACTTCTAACTTAAGCATAAATTCCATTTTGGAACAATATTATCTCTAGATAACATTGAAAATTCTAGACGAAATGGGTGCACTTGTGTGTGTGTGTATTAAGATTCAAGTCTCAGCACATGCATCATAAATTTAACACATCTGTAATTTAATTTCTCATAATCTTACACAAAAATATTTGGAGTCGTCTTCCTCCATTCTTATGCTCTTCACAACTTGTAGACTTTATATCAACCTGGATAAGTCTGTTTTAAATATTAATTGGAAGCACACTAAAACTTCCAGTCCTGTATCTCAACCCAGAGAAATGATTATCACAATGTTTGTAAAGCTAGAAAGCAGGTTAGCATAAGTACTCACTGGAAGATCTAGTTTTACCTTCAAGTAAAGTGAGCAGCATCCCTCCGTAGTTTGGGTACAAGATCTGTGTTGTCGTTGTTAAATCCCTGTTATCACGACTGACGCGACTCAAAGGTGGAGACTGGAAAAAGACAGTTTGGGAACTTTCACCAAAGAATTTAAAAGAAAGAAGAAAGAGGGAAAGAGAAAAAGAGCTGTAACAGCTCCTTTCTTCACCCTAGCAGATCCGTCAGCAAAGAGGCAGAGGAATATCCAAAGGCTGGAAGGAACTGGCAGGGTGATAAGCTAGATCTGAAATCTGAAACTGCAGGTTGGGTCAGTTATATATAAATACATACACACCCATTTACTCGCCTCTCTCTCACCACCCCTCCGTGTTTCCTTAGTATTATAATAGGAGGCAGCCCTCTAGCTGTGCTACTGCAAACTAAGAATGCTTCATATATTCACAAGAGGTAAATAGTTAGCTCCGTCAAATACAAACCTGGAATTTTATCTGATTAATAGAAACCATATGATGAAAGCTTATTGAATGCTCAGGCAAAGGACAGAAATCTAACATTAAACAATACATTTTACCATCTTGAAGAATTTCAGAATATGTCAGACTGTTATTCTAGAGAATGTATAAACAAGATTGCAGTAGAGGAAGCACAAAGAAGATTTTCATTCACCATTTTTTTTCATTCACCAATTGATTGAGGAGGTGGGGAACAAGCAAGTGAGCGATATCTCATGATTTAAGTTTTTTAACACATTTTTAATTTTAAGTTTTTAGCATGAGTAGGTTTTTTTGTAATTTCAAAAACAGTTGTCAACTTTGAGGATATGCAAAATACCCCCTATCTAATTCAGTGATATACTTTAAAAACTGTGCATGATTTTGTTTTAAGGAAAAGGTTGATTGTGTTGTGGCTGCATATGCCTTGTAAGAAATAAGCCCCATTGTTCACTGTATTTTTCAGCTGTGCGTAGAGGATTGTAGCTTTATTGTGCAACTCTTTTCATGATAATAATATCTGAAGCAAGTCTTATTGTATTTAATAAGCCTCACTCCCAAATAAGTGCTGCAGCTGTAATTACATATTTGATAAACAGTAATTGGATTACTTTACCATGAGCTTAAACAATCAACAGTGTCAGACAGATGCCTTTTTACACAACTAATAACATGCAATAGGATGATTAATAGGTTTGTTCTACTGGATTGTCTTAACAGCAGCACCCAAGGAAGTCCATCATCCTATTTGTAACAAACTGTAAGGTGGAAGTGTGGGAAGGAAGTATTGTGGAAGACTTCGAACGTAGCCTTCCACATTTCATCCATCCAAACCCTATCACATTCTCTTTTCTGACCCTTCCCATCAGGTGGACCCAGAGATATGGGGAGGAGGATTCAAGAACCCCTCTGTGTTTGCCAGCCTCAGAGAGGGAAATCTGATGCATGGGGTTTTTTTTCTTTTTATTTATTTTTATTTATTTTTTATTACATAAACCACACATACACACAATAATAAAATAAAAAAAACACACACACAGACAAAAAAACCCATCATCACATACAGCATGTCGTTTGGTTACAGGTGTTTTAACATTTATCATTCTTATACATTTATTATTTCATTTAATAGGTTATAATGTACTGTTTGGGTTGCTTTATTTACCATCCCTTCCTCCTATTGTAACACCACCTAGTTTCCCCGTTTCTTTTCTCCCTCCCTCCCTTCTCTACTTTCTTCCTTCCTCCTCTCCTTTCCCTCCTTCTTCCTGTACCTTTCTCCTACTCCCGCTCTTCCTCTTTCCCTTTCTACCCTCTCTCTTCCTCCTTTCCATCCTCCTCTCCTTACCTCGTTTCTTTTCAACCCTCTCTCCCTTCTCTACTTTCTGCTTCCTCCTCTCCTTCCCCTTCCTTCTTCCCTAACCTCTCCTTTGCTCCGGCTCTTTCTCTTTCCCTTCCTACCCTTTCTCCTTCCTTTTCTCTCCCATTCCATCCTCCTTTCTTTCGTTTCCCTTTCTCCCTCCTCCCTTCTCTACTTTCCTCCTTCCTCCTCGCCTTCCCCTTCCTTCTTCCCGTACCTTTCTCCTACTCCTGCTCTTCCTCTTCCCCTTTCTTCCCTCTCTCCTCCTCTTTCTCTCCTTTCCATCCCCTCTCCTTATCCTCGTTCTTCTTTCCACATGGTTTTTTTTCTGTTCATGGATGTTATCCTAGGACAGTGATGGCGAATCTTTTTGGCACTGAGTGCCCAAACCAGAACATGTGTGCATGTACATGCATGAGTGCACGTTGGAGCACCAGAAGCCCAAAGACCAGTTGGCCAGTGCGGGCATGCCTGGTTTTTTTTTTTTTTTTTTTGCTGTTTTTGGCCATTTTCAGGCTGTTTTCTGGCCATTTGGGGGGGGCATTTTTAGGCCATTTTCCAGCGCTCTAGCACCCGCGAAGACCAGCTGGCCGGTGTGCATGTGCACACTGGAAACCAGACGATCTGCTGGCAATGGCACGAGTGCCCATAGAGAGGGCTCTGCATGCCACCTCTAGCACGCATGCCAGAGGTTCACCATCATGGCCCTATGACCACTGAATTACTTCCTTAATTATTAAGAAAATAGCATGAACTAAATTGAGTGAGACAAGGCTGCATATTCTCCCCTTATTTATTCAGCTTGTATGTTGAACATATATTAAGAGAAGCTAGCTTGAAAGATGAGCATAGATTTAAAACTGGAGGAAGAAATATTAATAGCCCGAGCTATGCTGATGACAAAAGGGATGCAAAGGGATCTGTAAGCTGTGGTAAGAAAAGTCAAAGAGCACCTTGAAACAGTGGAACTAAAATTAAATGTAAAGAAGACCATGCTAATGACAACAACCAAACAATCAGCTTTAAAATTGACAATGAGGATATTGAAGTGGTTGATAACTTCTGCCTTTTAGGATGAACCATTAATTGTAGAGGAACAAGCAGTCAAGAAACATACCACAGACAAGGACTTGGTAGAACAGCCATGAAGGCCTTATAAAGGATATTTAGATACCACATGGGTGTATACCTACAAAGATCAGAATAGTCCAAGCAATGATATTCCCTCTGACACTTTGGACTATGAAGAGGCAGCCTAGGAAGAGGATGGACTAACTTACAATGGTGATGAGTACACAATTGGGAGACCTGAAAGACCAGGTTAGGGAGAGAGCATCATGGAGAAAATCTATCTATGTGGCTGCTAAGAGTTGACATTAATTTGATGCCATATAATTAATGTACTAAATTAAACCAAAATATATTGTTACTTAAGCAGCTCTGATGTTATGTCTTTGTGGAGGATATAACTGCCTGAGATCCACAGAAAGGAATTGGATGGCACTAATGTCTTTTTGTCACAAATGTTCTATTAATATCTATTAATCCCAAAATTTCTGCAGAAGGATCTAACATAATTTTTAAAGAAAAAGATGTTTGCAACATGATGTCCTAAATCCAGGTAGTCTTCAACATATGGCCATAATTGGGGCTGGAATTTATTTTGCAAGTTATAGGTTCTAAATAAAGTTGGATCAATTTATGACAATTTTTACAGAAGTTGTTAAGGACATTGTACTGTCATCAAGTGAATCATGAGGTCATTAAATGAATCCATCATCTCCAATGGTGGTTTTTTTTTTTTGTCAGATAGTGGCAAAAATGGTCATAAATTGTATCACGTGATTGCAGGATGCTGCAACTGCTTATAAATGCTCCCCAGTTGCCAAGCACCTGAACTGTGATCACGTGTGAATGTAGGAAGGATGCAATGGCCCTAACTAGATATATTGAAACATTTTTTCCAAGGACACTGTAACTTTGAACTATTGTTAAACCAATGGTCGTAAACTGAGGACTATGGTAACATACATCTGCATGATTAAGATGCAATCCACATATGATATAAACACACCATTTAGTATATTGGTGTCATCATTATCATCATCATCTAAACCAGTGATGGCAAACCTTTTAGAGACCAAGTACCCAAACTGCGGGTGCGCATGCCCAAACTGAAAGGTGTATGAGTGTGCACGCAAATGCATGCATGTGTGGACATGCACATATGCAGACATGTGCGAACATGTGCATTTGTGGACATGCACGCATGCACAGCAGAGACCCAAAGATCAGCTAGCTGGCGGGAGGCAGGGCATCTCAACACTGGCAGCATGGCAAGAGGTAAGATCTTTTTATTTCATTGTTTGCAGGGAAACAGAAGCTCATGAAAGAAAAGCCATAGAGAGCTGCGCTGGGGCGATGGCACACTTGCCAGCAGAGAGGGCTCTGCATGCCACCTATGGTACATGTGCCATAGGTTTGCTATCATGGATCTAAACCTTTCTGATTTCTGGAAACAGTAAGTTCCTGATATATCATACCAGCAAGAAGATTCTGCATAGGGAGTGATAGACACCATTTGCCAGACTTTCCATCTAACTGAAAGTCCAAAAAAAAAAAAAAGATGTCTGGTAGCACCTTTTTAAATAATACATTTTACTAAAAGGCATAAGACTCATCTGATGATATCAGGTTTGGCTCACAAAAGCTTATGCCTTTTAACAAAATGTGTTAGATGGAAAAGGTGCTTACTGAACTCTTCCTCCTATTCAACTAACACCTCTCTCCACCTACAATATCTCACTGAGCTAATCAAAGAAAAGCTTTTTTTAAATTCAAGCTAGTGGTAGTGAAGGGTCTAACCTCTGGCAGCACAGAGCAATTCTGAATTAACAGATTAATATTAACAGATTAACAGAGTTGGAAGGGACCTTGCAGGTCTCTAGTCCAACCCCCTGCCCAAGCAGGAGACCTTACATCTGTGATTCCATATTCCTGTTCCCAGAATGCTGCATTGGTAAAAATGTACTCTGCTGTTCCTATTACATCCACTTCATATTATGTCTACCAGCAACAGCAAATCTGGAGGCTTTATTTCGACAGAGAATGAGGTGGCTGGATGGATTCACTGAAGCAGTAGGCCTGAGCGTAAATGGACTCCAGAGGATGGTAGAAAACAGGAAGGCCTGGAGGAACATTGTCCATGGGGTCACAATGGGTCGGAAACGACTTCGCAACTAACAACAACAAATAAAGGTCTTCATATCCAGTTTTGAGAATGTTTATCCTAGCTACGAATCATTTATGCCAATCCAAATATGCAATATTTCACCACTGGGTATTGGAAGAAAGTATATTACCTAGAAGGAGCAATAATAGTCAAATCTATATGAAATTTTGAACAGTTTCCTCTGACATGCTTGCATCCTCTGTGCTGATTGCACTGTGTGGGCCAGGCCTTTACACTTGTTTCTCTTGGGACCTAGGAGAAAATCCTATGCAAACATAAACTTGGCGGTGAGTCATCAGAAACAGTGCAATTCACAATAGCAAGTTCTTTATACATGTAGAAATACATCTCTTTTCCTATATATATATTCAATGTAATGCTATAGCCCAAGTTTCTGCATTGGCATTTTGGGTGCCGAGATTACAGCAGAGAGACTAACTACTAAGTGGATAGGAACTGGGACAAGTAACAGAAGCTTACCCAGTTGCATGGCGCTTAGGTCTCGAAGCTGGACTGTCAGCTTTCCAGCTGACAAACTTAGCATCTTTAACTGCTGAGGCATCGTGCCCCCCCCACATTAATCACAAATATGCAATTCTATTTGAGTTTTAAGTCTAAATGAGGATTTATTCAAATAATCATCCTAGTTGATCAGAATCTGAATCGAGTCTTCTTATCTCAGCTTTCCTAGTTATTACCAATACAGAAGTGTTACAATATATTACCTCTCCCTGTTTTTGTCTTCTACTTTTGTTCAATCCTGCCCAGTTCTTGGAAACTGTGTGAACAAGTCCCTGTTGATGTTGTTGTTTTTAGTAAGGTTTTTCAGAAGTGGTTTGCCATTGTCTCCTTCCTAGGGCTGAGGGAAGGTGACTGGCCCAAGGTCACCCAGCTAACTTTGTGCCAAAGGCAGGACAAGAAGTCACAGTTTCGGGTTTTTAAGTTGATGCCTTAGCAACTGCATCAAACTGGCTCTGGACTGTATATTCTTTCTCCCTATTCTGTCATTGCAAATCAAAAATCATCCACGCTACACCCAGCATGTGAAACAAAGCGTAGCTGCCCCTGTTGTTCTGGATAGATGTTTACAAGCTATTCAGATTGAGAAAGCCTGGTACCATTTGAAATAGGTCTGGTTTTCAGAGAACATATTGCTAAAATTATTTTGACATTTATTTTCAGCCAAACAGCAAACTTGTTTCCTCCATGGGTCTAAAGTCACAGAAACAATCCAACTATTGTAAAAGGCCAATTAATTCATCTGAAAACTTTTTGGAAGTGTTCTTGCTGCAGGCTGCAAGTCTTCCATGGTGAAATGGAAATTAAAGTAGCTAACTTAGGAAGAAATCTCCAGAGTTTAATTTTATGGAGTAAAAATCTTGATACATTTTCTGTTAGAAGCAGTGGGGCATTTTTAAAAAATAAGAAGCCATTTGATTCAGAGCCAAAGACATTCAAAGCTTTTGTTTTTGTTGTTAGCTATGTAGAAAATCTAGCAGATATAGGTTGTTTTAAGTTCTAGCATATTTTGCTAAATTACTGTTTTAATCATTACTTGAACAAACTGCAATGGCTAACGAACTACAGTAAAGTTTATCACAAGGCAATAACCTGACAAAATCTAAACTTGTTATAGTTTTAAAAATTTTGATAGAAGAGATATTTGTAGCTCAGAATTGGGATCCATGGTGCTATCTGAGATTGGTTGTTTTTTTCCAGATGTCTCATTACCAAACAAGGTAACATCAGTGCTAGAAGGGTGGGAAGTTTACTCCATTTTATACAGTACATTAATGGCTTCAGTGCTGATGGGAGTAGTCTTGGTGGTTCCTTGATTGGGCTGTTGTTTAGTATTAGCTTGTTTGTCTAAATTGGCAGGTCTTTGACTGGTATATTATTTGCTTCATGATTGTTGGTCTAGTGTTAATCTTGGTGTTAATCTCCGCTCATCTGGGTGTTGATTTCTAATGAGGTGGTGTTTTGGCATTTTTGTTTTCTTTTTGGCCTTTTGATTGTCTCTTTTGAATGGTATTCATCAAGTCTTCTGATTGCTAATTGGTATTCATGAAAAACTCCTTAATTTCATGAACAGACTTAATGGTAGTTTCAACTGGGAAACTGTAAGTATCCTAGGCCAAACCAAATCCAAAAATCCTAGAGAATTCCTGGAAGCCTGGCACCCTGACAAATCAACCTTCAATTGGCATATAAAGATAAACAAGAATGAAGTTAACCCCAATGTATTTGTAGTAAACACCCCTTGTACCCCCTTTTAAACTCAGTGCTGGCTAAACTACAAAGTCCATATGCTAACCCTGTCACAAATCAATTAAGCCTACAGTTTAAACCTAATGCATGGGTATTTGAAGTATCATCCTAAGGAAATTGAGAAAAAATCTATTGAATTTGAGGAGAATTAATTCCTAACAACCTGATTACATTCCTAGGCCTACTTTATATAAGACACTAAAACCAAAGCATTTTTGATTTAGTGTGAAGTACTAGCTAGCTCTGTAATCACGCTAGACTGACACTGGGCTCATGGATCATGTTATTCCATAATGTGATCTGAGGGTTAGTGAGCTCTATGAACCAGCCACTGTTG
Source organism: Thamnophis elegans (assembly GCF_009769535.1). NCBI lineage: Eukaryota > Metazoa > Chordata > Lepidosauria > Squamata > Natricidae > Thamnophis > Thamnophis elegans. The sequence continues at coordinate 52,768,345 of NC_045545.1, forward strand.
TCTACTGATTGAGCCATTGTTAAAGAAATTATCCCACATTGCAATACATGCAACACAGTTTGGAATTTACAATCAAATCAAAATGAGGGCAGTGGGATTAAATTAATTTTTCACATCATGAGGCCAGGACTATAAATTACTGGCTCCCTGAAGAATTTCTGCCATCTTACACTGAATTTGTTACCTTACTGTAATAATTGCAGCATGATCACCACACCTGTTGGGCCACTGTTGACAGAATGAGATTAGATCTGGGTTAAATATACAAAAATATTTCCAGATTGGAATGTGGACTCAGGAGGCGGCCAAGGACACCTCCAACATTTCCTCCTGCCAGTTTTAGGAGGATTCTCTCTTACTTCCTCTAAGAGAAAAATGCTTTGGCTAACCCTTTGTGGGGTTTCCACAAAGAAGAGGGAGTCAAACTATTCTCCAAGGCACCTGAGGGTAGAACAAGAAGTAATGGGTGGAAACTAATCAAGGAGAGAAGCAACTTAGAACTGAGGAGAAATTTCCTGACAGTTAGAACAATTAATCAGTGGAACAGCTTGCCTCCAGCAGTTGTGAATGCCCCAACACTGCAAGTCTTTAAGAAGATGTTGGATAGCCATTTTTCTGAAACGGTATAGGGTTTCCTGCCTAGGCAGGGGGTTGGACTTGAAGACCTCCAAGGTTCCTTCCAACTCTGCTATTGTATTGTATTGTAATTCCCTCTTTCGTCTCATCTTTAAACAAAACACTCCCAATTGAGGGGAAGACTTGATATCTTATACAGTACAGAGTTTGGCTCAACCTCCCAAGCATTTGGCATGGTACAAAAGCTAAACACATTTGGCAGAATCTTTCCTTTTTGTTTTTTTTTAATGTGTAGCTTATCTACTCCCCAAATCTGGAATAACAACCTGCAATGTAGACAAAGCTAATGTCAGGTTTCAAAGGTCTGAGAACAGATACAAACAATACTGCCAAGCAACAAATTGAGTTGGCACCACAGTTGCTTGTAGAGTCCATTTTATATTAGTTTAAAATAGGCAAGGCAATATGAGTGGACTACTCATGGCAATATAGGAACTACATTCAGGCAGGTCACACGTGTGGTCTACTCTTAAAGAGTACATGGCCATTGCTTCCTTACAGATATATGTGAATGTACAAAATGCAAAAAGTAGCAGCGTCATTCCAAGCAATCTGCCCCACATTAACTCTCACTATTTGCTTTTCACTTATTTTGAGATTTGGATACCTATATTCCTTTTTGAACTGGTTACAAAAGATTTATAAGAGCCTTTGCTTTGCTATTTTGACACCCAGAAAGAAGGGTGATGAATCTTAGAATCCCAGATGAAAGAAGAAGGTAATTATTAAATTGCTTTTCTGTAGGCAAGTAAAGTGCTTTATTGCATATCTTGTCTGTGAAACAGGTTATTATAATAATCATTTTCACGTAGAGAAAAATGTGGTTCATATTAATTGGAAAATGTATTTAATTCTTCTTCAGAGGTGGAGGCCACCCCTGAATTGGAATGAAAAATAAATTGGCTGGCCCGACCAGCATGTTAGAATCTAGGATCCCTTCTGATGATTTGCATCCACAAAGTCTACTACTTTATTATTATATCTACTGGTTTCGATCAGTCAAAGAACAACAAGAAATAAAGCAGGTGTATTAAGTCAGGCACAAACAAGGCTACTATATTGCTGCAGTATTATGAGAACACAGCTATTAATCAATTGTTAAATATTCATAGCCCACTCATTACCCTAAGGATCTCAAGATAGATGGCAGTTTATCAGGCACATAAAAATACAAGAACAATCAAAGTACATCATAGCTTGAATGAATAAAATAAGTGATGATAGGGACACATTTTCATAAGCAATAATACATCACAACTAGCCTGTGGCTGTTGAGATCCAAATGCTAAGCAAAAAGTCTGATTTTCATCAGATGTTGAAAAAGCAAAGCTCTGGGAAGAGGGATTTCAAAGTCAGGATGCCACAAGCCAGAGAAGACTCTGGCTCATGTGTAGAATGTATGATACCTCTCCCAGTTGCACTGCACTGAGATCCAACCAGTAGCATAGAGGCAGCTGATCCACTTATATGATCTCTTATGGGTATGCCAATCAGTCTTGCTATTCTGTACCAGCCGCATGAAATACATTGCAAAAATCTCATGAACTGCTTCCATCTTATTGAGGCTTAACCTCTATTTATGGCTCTCTTCCAGTCAATTATCACAACTACACATCTGTTCAACATGTCACAGCTCATCTTAATGCCAGGGACAGGGACATCAACAGCAAGTTTCATCTACATATTGGTAACCCAATCCCCTTTAAAACACAATCCAGTTCTGTATCCAGCAAATGATGGCTTTCTCAGTAAACCATAATTCAGTACAAAATGCAAAGCCAGCCACTCTTTTTTGTCCATAATGGATTTTCTGTGGCAGGAAAAAAAAAACACAAGGGAAGAGGGGTACAAATGGAAGATATTTCATGTTGACTTGCCACCAACACACACACACACACACAAAGACACACACACACACACACACAGGTAACTTGGTACTCAACTGTTTTGAAACTTATTGACTCACTAAATTATTCCTTATGGGAAAAGATTGTTTGGTACGCATTGTTTTTGATATTTATTGTGCCTCCTGGAACCTATTAACAATGAGTATCGAAGTACCACTCTGTGTGTGTGTGTGTGTGTGTGTGTGTGTGTGTGTGTGTGTGTGTTAGTGATAGGTTCCGAACCCTGCCGGAGCTGGTACACTGAACACTGGGCCGGGCATCACCACCCTGTGACACCCAGCTGTTTGGCGGAGGTCACGCAGGCGCCAAATGCTATGCAATGGGCCAGTCATGTTATAAATGGCCATGGAACATGGCTGGGCGGGTGGGTCAAATGAGCCATCGCACCGGTACATGGCCGCTTCTCCTGGCTACTACCAATACGGCTGTACCGGGCCATACTACCTGGAACCCACCACTGGTATGTATATGTATACACATACTCTGTGTTAGGGATATGTAGCACTTCAGATAAGAAGACAAAATGATCCTCATCTTAGACATACTACACTTATTGGTGTCTTTTGGAAAAAAAGAGTTTCTGTTACTGGGTTTGCATGAGAGGTGCAGGATTCCAAGAAATACCCATTTGAGTTTAAGGAACTACAGACCAGATGTGCCAAGATGCTTCAGAGGAGGCACCCACACTCTGAGAGCACCTCCTTAGCCCAAATGGGCATCTTCCTGAGTCTGTGTGTTTACCATGCAAGCTGAAGGAAAGGTGCAGCTTCTTTCAGGAGATGATGTCAGGTGTGCCTTGCATTCCCACTCCAAAATATTTTTATCTTTTAATCTAAGCCCTATATATCCCAGGTATAGCTGGATGGATATGGGCCATTCCCAAGCTCACCTCTGTCTTAGTTTTTTACACATGTGTTATCTATTATTTATTTGATTCATGTGCTATCTTTTCTCCAGGGGCTCATAATGGCATACAAAGCAGTCCCTCCTGATTTTTCTTTATATAAATGATTATGTGAAAAATTGGAAATGTGAGATTGGCCTAAAGTCAGACAATGAGCTTCCATGGTTCAGAGTGGACTTCAACCTGAGTTACCAATCTTCCTCTAACACGTTAATCATTCTACTAGACTCTGATATTTAAGAAATCTTTTTTACCCTTCCCTCCAATTCATGCTTTATCTCAGCAATGGTGTAATGATGCTCCAGTGATATGTTTTTCCCAAGAGATGTTTTGTGGCTCTCACACTGTTTATTTTTAGAAGCCCAGACTGCTCATCCCGGTCCAGATTGCCTTTAAGAAGACTCTCTCTCATTCATTCTCTCTCTTTACCTCATTCATTCTCTCTATGTTCCTGTGTGTGAGAGGGGGGAATTTAAATTGTGATTTTGGTATTTAGCCATCCACAAATCTATGAGGAGTAGCCATGAAAACTGAAATAATTTAAATAAATACTTTCATGTTTGTTTTTAAAATCTGTTTATTTATCTTTAAAATTACTGGTTTCCTGAAAATACGACCTACCCCAAAAGTAAGCCATAGCTTAATTTTTACACATGTGCCCAATATTAAGCCCTATCCCCCAAATTAAGCCCTAATTAAGACCCCACCCACCCCAGGGTGCAGAAGGTGAGGTGAGGCACACAAGTAAAAATTAAGCTGGGGTAGGGATGGGAGGGGTGAAGTTGTCCTACTTATCAGGCCTTGCACACCCCGACACCTGCCTCACTTTGCAGCCCCACATCTTCTGTGGCCGCTTGCTGTTGTTTGCGTGTGTCACCTCTGACCTCCATTTTGCCATCAGAGGTCTTCCGGAAAGCCCTCTGCAACCAAGAAATGAGGTTTGAATTAATGAGTGTGTTGTCCCAAGCCTCCATTTCACTGTCAGAGCCTTCTGGAAAGCTAATCTTCAGCCAAGAAATGAGGTCCAGATTAACGAGGTCCAGATTGACGTGTGTGTTGCCCCCGGCCTCTGTTTTACCATCAGAGCCTTCTGGAAAGCCCTCTGCAGTCAATAACAGAGCTCTAGATCAATCGTGTGACTCGTGTGAATGGCAGCAAGTGGCCACAGAAGTGGGCTTGCAGTGGGCTCCTGATGGGTGGGGCTCTTGGTGCCACCACCCCAAAAAGAAGCCCTAGTAATTTTTTCCAGCGATCAAAAGAAAATAAGACTGGGTCTTATTTTTGGAGAAACAAAGGTACTTTGTTATAAACCAATCAGGGCTATGAAGGAAGTATAGAACGGAGGGAGGGAGGGAGGGAGGGAGGGAGGAAGAAATCTCTTGTTGCTGAAGAAAAATAGAATACAGCCATTTTATGTAACAAGTCATTTTCACAATGCATAAGTTATAACAGATTTAATTCTGGCTTGATAAATGCAAGCTTGGCTTATAAAAAATCAAAATAAAATTTCTCAATTTTTTCCTAATGCCTTTGCTGGAAGAGAAGAGCCTGAGGAACCCAGTAACATATCCCTGACAAATAAACCATATTTTATTGTGGTGTTTAAACCCTACTAAAAACACCTCTATGTATTATTAGAGTACTATGTTAGCATGGTAATTTAAATATGCCAAATAAAATTGATTCATATTTGCTGTATAAAACATTGTTTTTCTCTGGAACAATATGTGATGTGAAAGCACAGGCTTGACAGCTATTTATTCTCAGCAGAAGGTGTAACTTCATTAAGACATTCTTAGAAAACAAATAAAACATATTGGCCTGAAAGTGAACTCAAGGCTGTCTGTCTCCACCAGCCTCTTGCAAACATGGCCAATATTTTAGCTGGAATGCCTAGACCTGCAGCTCTTATCTCTCAGCCAGAAACAATTTTAGCAAACTGTCTGCAAACCCTCAGCCAAGGTTACAGATCGGCATGCACGGTCTCACCTTCCTGACCTTTGATTTCAAATCTAAGAAAGAGATTGCTTCACTTATTTTAGTTCACATATGGAAGTGACTGTCTGAGAGAGAAGAATTTATTGGCCTGAAGAGCATTTGCCTGCAAATTCCTTCAGGAAAAACAGCTTCTGAACATGGCAAAATTCCCACCTTCAAACATCTCCTGCTAACCTTTGAATAGTTTAAAGCTGGCTCTTAGCACATACTGCATAGCTATAGCATAATGAGCTGGTAAAATATGTCAGTAAGGATAGCAATTTCTGTGAGGAAGAGGTAATTTCAACTGAACAGGTTTTCTCCTAACAGTCTGCTCGAGCTTTATTTTGCCTAAACATTTATCTGGAACAGAGCACATTCAATTTATAATCATTCACTGGTGCTCATGGTCTTCAGAAAATAGGATAACCACATAAATCCTGAGAGATTTTGCAGTATTTCAATTTACACACTACTTTTAAGCTCAAATTTTAATTTTTAAAAAGTGCTCTTCTGAATAATAACACATCTATACTCTGAATCTTCCACTGGAAACACATAGTCGGCCTGCTAAATAGGTATAATCAGCAAGTATGTGTTGAATGTTTCTATATCTATCCATTAATACACTGTGTGAATTGGTCCTGAGTTAGAGACATGAAATTTCACGATGACTCTCTCTTCTGAGAAGTTGAAGAAAGTTGCACATTTCCATTCCTGTGTGTCTTCGTTGCATATTTTTATCACTAGCACATTGTTTAATTCTACACAGTTCTTAAAGGACAGGCCAATTTAGATTGATGAAAAGGTAGAATGTGTTCTATCTGAAATTCACTGACATGATTCAGCAAGAAAGGGGATCCTGAAGCTAGACAAGAATGGAACAAGAGTTGTGAGTGACTTCAAGTCAACCATCTTGACTCTGACAGAGTTCTTGCTGTTTCCTGCCCATATTCTCAGTCCCGTCTGCTCATGAGCTCTACACAATTCATTGTGCTCCCAGCCCAACCATTCCAAAGAAGAAAACACCAAAGTAAACAATTTGTCTCATAAAGAACTGGCAGAAGTTTCCCAGTGAACTCAAAATAAAGGGAAGATTGGGGAAATAAAGCTGAGGAGGATGAATGAGCTAGGTTGAAAAAGAAGCATGGCTTTGCCCATTGGTTCGTTTTCCAACCTATTAAATGGAATTTAAATGGAACTTGCAATTCATTATTCTAACATATCTCAAGGATACCTAATTGGTAAAGGCTGATTTTACTGAAATAAATACAGTACTCATAAATGTGTTTACAAGACATTTGTGAAAATAAAATATTGGTATGGTCTCTTCTAAAACTCTAATCCTGGTCTAAGTGTATGCCAGACCTCTAACTTATATGTTCACTAAAATTACCCACTTGTTCCTGTTACAAGAATAGTTCTCGTTCAGTGGTGGGTTGCTACCAGCACTACTGCCAATTCCGTGGCATGGTCATTTGCACCTAAAAAGGTCTGTGCATGTGCCCAATGTTAGAAAAGGGGAAAAAACAAATTTTTCCAATGAAGATTGTTCTGTGCATGGGCAGAACTGAAAATCAAGATGGTAACACTGATGATAGAACCAGTTTGGGGGCGTGGCAGGCTGAGTTTCTACCTACTCGGCCGAACTAGTCCGAACCAGTAGGAATCCACCTCTGTTCTCGTTGCTAATGTACTGTGGTGTTGACATTCACCCCAAGAAAAATATTTTGATTGATAAACCTTTTTTATAATCTGAGACCAGCCTGTAATGATCAAAATGGACAGTTTCTGCAAGTTCAGCATGCAGAATTCCCAATCTGAACTGCCACTGCTGGTCCATATTTCTGCTGGGCACCAGGGAGCTGGTCCATATTTCTGCTGGGCACCAAGACTAGAAACGTCTGAATTGGAAAGCTCCATACAATTTACATAAAACTTCTTGGGGGAATTAAAGGAAGAATGCCAATATGATTGACAATTAATGAGAAATCCTGACATGTGTTTTTAGGATATATTCCATATTGGAAATATTTCTAGAGATCCCTTAAGGTGAATGCTGTTGGAAAAATGAACAATAGTTTCAAAAGATTCAGGAAGTAATGGGTGTCACAGGTTCTTTTTTAAAACCATTAACCAAATAGACTCAGATACACGAGAGAGGCAAATGCATTGGATCCTGGACCGAGGAGTTTGATTATTTGTCCCTATAAGTAGAGAGACTTTTAATTTTGTAAAACAAAGGGATTTTCTTTTATAAATTGTGAGGTGTAATGCATAAAAATATGTTTGCAAGTGCTTCCTATTACCTATATACTGCACTGTATTTCTATTCTATTACTGCACTTCTATACCCTTATACGACAATTACCTATATAGTATATTTTATTGCTATTACTTCTATACTATTGCTATCATTATTACAATTACCTCTATAGTACCTCTTCTATACTATATACTCCATACTATAGCATAGCCTGTTCCATCTTAGTCTTTCTGGGATTTCTTTCTCTTTTTTTCTTCTCTATTGTTGCTTTTTCATGACTAGTCATCAAATTAGATGACAGCAATTGTTGTGATGAATTCTCATTATTCTTTTGCTAGGAGGAAGAGGGGGAGGAGGAAGATGATGATGGTGATGCTGAAGATGTTTCGCATCATTTTGAGGCTATATAATTATTAGCGCTAAACAGATGGAATTTTACCTGCAAATTTGACCTTCTTTCCTCCTGTTATCCTGGACTCATTATGTAGAGCAGGGTCAATTATAAACATTTAATTTCCCTTTATCTGATGTTCAACTTCCTTGCAGTCATTAACATTCCATAAACATAATTAATGGATATCTAGCAGAAGAAAAAGATACAGATCCATGTTTTGCAATTATGTTTGCAGAGGCTTTCTAATTTAGTGCAATTAATGCTCAATATTTAGTTGTTCTTTTTTATGCAAAGATGTTTTCATCTGAAAGGAGCAAAGCTGGTGTAACAATGTCATATTCCTACAGCACTCAGATGGCATCATGTCCATAGATGGCAAAAGAGTGCTATTAAGGGAAGAAATCCTGCCCTAGCAATTCTCCTTCATTTCTGAGCACATGCAATTATTTCTCGAGGGCAGTATATTTATTTCACTATTAAAACATTTATCTGCTGATTCTCCAGACTAAAATCAAGTCTTTAAACGTTAATAAATACTTTTAAAATAATCAATAGCATTTGATTAAAATGGATGGTAAAAAGAGAACATGAAATAAAATCTGTCTCTACCACTTAGCAGGGTTCTCATGTGTAAAAATATGACCTTCGGCAAATGACTTAACAGGAACAAGCAGCATTCAAATATTAGGAGAACACAAAAAGCAAAAAAAAAAAAAAAGGAAATAAATATCTATTGAAAAGTAGCTTTCAAAAACAATATTGTTTCCTTTTTCTTCAGGCAAACATCTGATTAGATGTAACTTCCAAACATACAGAATTATCTGCACAAGATAATGGAAATTGGGCCAAATTCCAGCAAATTCAACAACTAGCTTAACATTCCATGGCATTTAAAGAGCTTGGATTCCACCAGAGCATTTGTATATTGGGCAGAGCATCTCTTGAATGCCCTACAGTGACATTTTGAATATTCAGAAAGAAATTTCCTTCCTAGCGATCCCCCCAAGGGCACCCAATCCCTGACCGGACATGGCTTTGGATATTGAGACTTGGATAGCTCCTAAACACAGGATATGTTCTTGGCAGGAAGTAAAAGATGTGAGAATAGGAAACTTAACGGGACCCAAAAAAATCACTGCCAGCAGGGAGTGAAAGAAAGTATTGACAGAAAAGACTGGCATCTTGCCCAGCTTAAACCAGTGTTTACAGCTAGTATTAAATGGACAAATGAAATAATTCAGCATTTCTAGTACTTAAACCACTTTATATAGTCTCCTTTATCTCTTTATCATTGATCATTTTTATCAATATCCCACAAAATATTTTGTCAAGACATTGGTTAGCTAGCTTGATTTATATCAGCTTTTCATATTCAATCAACACTAGTTATAGGAAGAGATATATTACTTGCATATGTGCAGAAGAGAAAGAGACAAATAATTCAGAAGTACAAGTTTGCCTTGTCTTCTGTACATAATGATTCTGGTTTATCAGTACATTTAAATCTGCACATTCCTTGGACAGCAAAGATGACAAGCAAGTAGTGGAGCATATAAAACAAGACATTTCACTGGAAGGCAAAAGTCACAAAATCCCACCTTACTTATTTCGGCCATGACAGACAATCAAACTCACTGGAAAAGGCACTTATACTCGGAATGGTCAACAGTAAAAGAAAATGAAGCTACCAAAAATATGGACACATCAAAGCTGACATCAGCCAAACTTGAAACAACTGAAAGAAGCCATACGTGGTCAGAAAATGTGACAGCGCTTGTCCAGAGAATTGTTGACAATTGGCCATGATTGAACAAGTAGCATCAACAAAGGCTTGGTTCAGATGCAAAACCAACTATAATTGACAGTAAGGCAAGAGTATGAGTAATCTTCAGACATCTGTGCTCCTCCTCTTCCTACAGTGACATTTGATCCTGGCTTGCTTGAAACAAAATGAATAAATAGATTATGAATTTCCAATCTGCTTCTTGTGGTTGACTCAGGGGAAGAGGATATGTATATAAATTCAAGGATTGCTGTCACTTGTGCATGTTCTGTGTGTTTGAATAGCGTCAGTGCTTTTTTAAAATTTAGTGCAGACAATTTAGGAACTAGTAGGCAGAATTACAGTTACACTTCATATGGCTCTATTTTAGCATTCCAAAGTTCTCATAATAACGTAGCATACAATACATATGATGGCTGCTAACTTGGGTGGCTTTAAAAGGGTTACTAATGGAAGATAGGTTGGTCAATGGCTACTGGTCCCAACATTACTTCTAGTTTAAAATTAGTGGAGCTCCAAATCCTAGTTACAGGCAATGGTGGGATTAAAATAATTTAACAACCGGTTTTCTGTCCTAATGATTTCTTCAAACCAACAGTTCATCAAACTGCTCTCCCGAAGTGGCGCGAACTGACTGAATCCCACCAGTGGTTACAGGAGATCAGTGCTAAGGAAAGAATATGACTCCACCTCTTGCTTGTGGGTATTCCACCATGACAAATAAAGTGCTAAATAAAGGTGGGCCTTATGTTGTTATATGTTCTTATGAAAATTCTAGAGGATCTTAGTTCCTTACTGAATATCACCTTATTCAGATGCACACTTAAAGCATCCCAAAATAGGTATAAACCTAAGAGAATTCACAAATCAATCTTTGCAGAGGGATATTTTTGAAATGTCACGTGATCATAAAAATAGCACTTCTATGTTAACTATACTCTCCTAATCCTGTTTATGGAATATCTCCATGATGCTTCATAAAACCTTTTTTTTTTTTGCAAAACAAACAAAGAAATAATGGAACTCTTGATTAATGTTAAATCAAGTGCATGTAGCATCCAGCATTGAATAAATTAAAACTTCTAGCTTGATACAATCTCAGTATCTCTAATTAAAAACCTAAATTAGATTTGAAGAAGAGGCCATTCCTCTGTGGAGCATGTATGATACCAACTAGAAAGACAGAGTTTCATCACTACTGAAATGAGTAAGAAGCCATCTCAGCAAGAAGTAATCTCAAATGGCAGCTATCTTCATGGTTTGGCAAGAGAATGGTGAAAAAGCAGCAATTGCTATAGACCAAATGCTGTCTTAACAAAAGCAGCTAAAAACGCAGCTATGTAATACTGATATTTTCATAGTACTGAAGAAGCATCAATTTAATGCATCAAGAAATGAATTAAGACATTTAACTTTAAGAAATGAAAAATTAATTAATGCAACTGTTGAAAAAAAGTATGTCAAACCTTTGGCTTAACATTACAGAGACTGTCTTCCAAATTACAACCTCGTTCACTAATAGCTGTCTTCATGACAAACACAACGAAGTTTGTCCATGAACAGGAGCAATTTAATTTTTAAAAACTTGGCCAAAAGTCCATCTATTTTGATTCTCAATTACATGCAGTTTTTCATCTATCCTTAATTTACCAAACACAAGCAGGGTTTGTATATTATGTTAAACTAGATCTTCTTAATCATAGTTTCTTAACCAAACCCTGGTGGCCTAGTTCACAAATATTTAATTATTTATTTGTTAACATTTTTATACCACCCCAAAGCCAAACATCTCTGAATAGTTTACAATCAAGCATAAAGCTAAAGCTGCCGAGAATCACCATGGGTTAGCGTTAAACATATATATCACATTAAATTAATACACAACTAAATGTTACATAGACTGTAGGAGGCAACAAGGAGTGTAGCTCTGAAACTGAATATATCAAAACCCAAGCTATTATGTATGACAGGAAAAACTAAGTAAATGTAGGCGTTATAAATAAACAGCAAAAAATAGAGGAAGTAAATTAATCTATACTACATACAGTGATGGGTTTCAAAAATTTTTAGAACCTCTTCTGTAGGTGTGGCCTGCTTTGTGGAAGTGGCTTGCCAGCCATGTGACCGGGTGGGAGTGGCTTGCCGGCCATGTGATTGGGTGGGCATGGCCAACTTGTAAAATGTGGTGAAAACTCACTTAACAACGTTCTTGCTTAGCAACCAAAATGTTGCCTCAGAAACTCTGGTATTTGAAGCATACAAGTCTTAAAGCTGTCAAGTTGCAAGACCATTGCACCCCTAACCCTTTAGAAAAATATCCCCAGGGGTGTTCAAACTTGACAGCTTTAAGACTTGTGGACTTCAACTCCCAGAATTCCTCCTCCAGTCATGTTGGCTCAGGAACTCTGGCATTGAAGTGTGCAAGTCTTAAAGCTGTCAAGTTACAAGACCATTGCACTCCTAACCCTTTAGGAAAAAACCCCAGGGGTGTTCAAACTTGATAGCTTTAAGACTTGTGGACTTCAACTCCCAGAATTCCACCTCTCACTCTTCATCTTGAAGAGGTTAGAACTGGCAGCAACCCACTACATAGATGAAATGTTTATTAAAAATGTATGGAGAAGTTTTAAAACATGCAACTACTGACAAAAAGGTGTTGGGCATTAAGTCATTCATTGCAAAGAGTGACTTTTAACTTAATGAAAATGACTATATATAAAGTATGTTTTGCTAAGTGCTATATGGAATTGAGAGCTAGGCATGTTAGAAGTATAAACCTGAATGAGAAAGAGTGTATGTGTGATAAAATAAGAAGAGATAAGTTCAAGAACGTATGCATGCTAAATGAACATGAACTGAATTTCAGAGTGAGTAATCAATACAAAATAAATACATTGAAATAGTTTAGCCATATAGAGAATAATATTTTGAATTGCAAAACAAATAATGAAAGAAGAGTGAGTGGATTCAGAGAAAGTTATGGTTGGACGGAGGTGATAAGGTCCTTAAAAAGAGAATCGGTAAGAAGTTTAAAGAACAAAAGGCAGTTAATGGAATAGTGCACTTGGACAAGCAAGATACAAAGGCACGAGGAGATATAGTGAGTGTTATTTGGGTAAATTAAATTTAAATTTCTTTCATTTTACATTTTACTTTTTTTGCTTACTATTTCTTACTCACATATTCTATTTGCATTAAGAATGCTTGCCCCAAAAAAGAATAGTATGATGGGTATGTCAGTATGTACTACATTCCCCAAAGTTACTCCCCAGGAGTAGCCACCATATTTATACAAAGTATAAATTGCCATGATTGCCAAAGCAACTCTAGGTGAAGTACAATAAATTAATAAACACCTTATAAAAACAAGAGAAAATGAATAATAATGAATAATATTAAACATCACTTCAGGGAAAACAACACCATCTCTACAATTAAAAAATCCAATCTCCTGCTGGCATTCCTCAGTTCTCAATGCGTGTAGCAGAACCATACTTGATAATCTCAAATGACGAATGTGATATGTAACAGTGAAGGTAATCTAATATTTATCTGAAAAATGTATTCACTGTAGTTTCATTAGGATGGTGAACAGTTGACTGAATTAAAAATTCAGAAGGCAAAATAGCATTTAAATGTAATCAAAACACTGAAGTCTAAATTGTCAATTAAATGTATATGTATAAATATAGAATTTAAAATATTCAAAGAATATCATACCATATCTATTTTGGTAGCTTTCAGTTAGTTTTGACTCTTGGAAAAATCTTGGCTGCATTTTCGGAAGGAGTTTGCTATTGCTTTTTTCCTAAAATTGAGGGAAATTGACTAGCTCAAATCCACCCATTTGGCTTCATGCCTAAGAACTCATAATATATCTGTTTCCAGCTTGGTATCTTCAACCATTACACAAAACTGCCTCTCATAACTTTGATGGTATATGTAAATAAGTTTTTTTTAAAAAATACTGTTGGAAACAGTTCTAAAATTAAATTATCTTATAATCTTGCATTCTAATCTTGCATTCTAATCTTAATGCAATGAGTTTTTCTGAGGTCTCAAATATTATGCTAACATATCTTGCTAGCATTAATAAACATATCCCAACATGTGTGCAGCATGCAGTATGACAGTTTCAAAGCCAATCTCATGTATCTGACTTACCATACGTGAGAAGTTAAAAAAGATATCTGTTTTAGGAAATCCCTATATAGGAATGTTTACCACCACCACCCTCTGTCTCCCTCTCCCTCTCCCCCCCTCTCTCTTTCTCTCCTTGACCCAGCCATCCTACCAAGGAATTAAAAAAAACCACAATTGTATCCAAAGTAATATTAAAATGACACCACTGTCTTTCCAATATCTTGTATAGAAACATTTTACCACCAATACAGGTTGGCCTATACATTAGTACATAACCACAAATCAATCAATCCAGTTTTCTCAACCTCTTCAACTGTTAACACAGGAACCAAAGCTGGCTAGAAAATTCTGGGAGTTCAAGTCCACACATTTTAAAGTGGCTAAGGTTGAGAAACACTTGATCTAATCCCTACCACTCTGTGAGCTACTGATCCTAGTCTTCAGAGCTATCAATAGTTATTAGCCCCTGAATTCTGGTCAGTGAGAGATGTAAAAATGGAATTGCCATGCCATTGCTGCAGACCGACCACATGAACTGTTGCTTTGCTGTATAAACTAACTATTGGGCCCTAGATGATAATAGGGATTGAAGGATTATAACCCAGTTAGTTGTTATCTCATTCCTTGAATGGGAGCTCCCAAGGTTTTGGTATAAGATGGGTGGCTATGTAAATGTTTTAAATAAATACATAAATTTCCAACACCTACCCAATATACCGTATTTTCTTGAGACTGAGTGGAAAAAAACTGGTGAGCAACAGTGGCCAACTCAAAGTCTGCTGCAAATTATTCATTACCCAATAGAACATATATTGCTTGCTTAATAGACTATCAAGTGTCAAGATCTGAGGACAAACTGAGTCTTGCCAACTTGCGTAGTGTAGGTAATTTGAACAGCAAATGTTTGCCACACATTGTTTGGAGGAAACAGCCCTACAATCATGCTGAACTCAGCAGGCATGCAGACCTTCAAAAGCAATTCTCAAATAGGTGTGTAAAGGAAATGGGAAAACCAATGCTATGTAAATGTACCAGTTCATCATCGTACAGGCACACCTGACTCATCTTCTATCCATTCCTGGATTAGCAAAACTGTTAAATCTAGACTTACCTTGATTTAGAGTAATTTTTATTACATTAGTGTCTAAAAATTAGCATTAATATTAATGTTAGTGTCAAATACTAAGCCAATGGTTTCCAGAACATAAGATACTTTGCCCATTACAAAGTAAAGCAGATTCCAATAAAATTTTATTTCAAGCTGCAATGTATTAAGCCACAAAGCCATGGACTTTAGACCACCAGAATGGCCAGATGAAACCAAAAGGCACACATTATGCAGAATTCTGCAAGATCTTCAGCAATAGTTTACCTGCCTGTAGATTTTAATAATACAAAATCTTTTCATTGAGTAGTCCTTAGCTATCTAATATTACACTTTCTTCCGTCAATGAAAAAATCAAAAGAAACAAAATTCACAAAAGAAGCATAAGAAAATAAGGAATGCAACTGAAACAAAAACAATAGAAAAGCATTTTGAGGAAGTGTCATTAAACACATTAGAACCAACAATATAAATCTATAATGAATGATGTCAGAAAGAGGAAACTAACAAGGGAACCAACTGTAATGTTGGATGACAGTGTAGTTAAAAAAACTACTAATGAGATTGCAGTAGGTGCAGGTGATGTCTGCAACAAGAGAGTATGAGGCACCCAGTAACTCCAGTTATCACACATAGAGATACACAAAGATTCAGTGAGGTGCTTTGTTTTAAAAGCCTCTTGAAATTCAGTGAAGAAAAGAAACCCTTTGCTATTAAAACAGCACAACATTCTACTTGAGAAAAGTGTTTTTTTCACAAAGGTGGTCAAATGATATTGATTAAACTAATAGAAGCATTAAAATAGAACTCTCTGCCTCCATGAGGCACTTCGACAAATGCCTTGTTGAGACTGGTGTATCACATTTTATATATATTTTAAATACAAAGGTTGGAATAATTTTATTCATTTAGCTGCTTCTTTGGAAGAGCTAATTACTGTGTATCTGACAACTTCAAGTTGATAATACATACATTTCAATGGCTCACTGCAGATATATTTTAATATTTCTTTGTATCATCCCAAATGGATTTTTTCATATCCACCATAATCAAGCAAAAAATTACAAAAAAGTTTGATCTGCAAATATGAATCAGCTCACTCCTACTTCTCCTATTCACAGGGCTAGTCTGTTTACAGGACAAAAAGAAAAGTAGGCAACTTTTTAGAAAAGGAGTGGACTAGAGACTTCAGGTGGAGGTATGTTCAATTGAAGACATCTCTGTGAAAACAAAGCCAATGACCTTTGGAATGAGAAATCAAATCCTACAATGATATCTAATTGAATTAAGACTGTTAGAAATAAAAGGAAGGCATATAAAGTTGGTTTATTTCATCAAGTTTAAAATAAGACCCGTTTTTGTAATGTTGTGGCAACCTTTTATGGATTTTCTGCTGACACTAGGATTGAAAAATAAATGTTTTATGGATTTTCTTATAGTTAAGAGAAGGAATATTGGATGAAAAGATATTTGTTTTTAACCTTATAGGGGGTGAAGAGTTACTCTACATGTAATGAAGGTTAGAAGTCACTTCTTCATAAATTTCTTTTCCTTATTGTATAGGTGCTGAAACTCACAAAAGACAATTGCTAAATGTTTAAAATTTCATTTATTCTTTTTTTCCATTCTCTTTTCTTTTTTCCAGTTTTGGTTGGTATTAGTTTTTACTATTGTAATTAAAATTCTTAAAATATATGTTATATTAAAAAAGAAAAGAAGTGAGATGGTTTTAGATGTGCTGGCGAGAAACATACATTGGTATCACCCTACCTCATTTTGCACAACTTTCTTTCCTATACTTTCCAAAAGCAGAGTATCATTGATGTTTTTATCTCCAGGCTCTCATTACTATTCAATCCTTCTGGATATCTCTTGGATAATTTTCTAATTGTGCCCAGCTGTCTCTTTTTATTTCCCAAAATCATTGCCAAATTTGATTGAGCCCTGTCTATTTCGTTTTACCTGTGATTCAAGGAAAGTGCAGGAAGGACTTGATTAAGGAATACTGATACTCTTGTGAAACAATGTACTATCTCATCCACTTTTTATCATAAGGGTGCCTTTAAACAACCTTTCTCAATCTGGTGTTACCAGAGCTCAGCTACAAAAATCTGGAAGGAAGGTAGCAAATAGAAACTGCAAGATCTAATCCTGCTGCCACCCTATGATCAGGCCAAGTCCTGCAGATATGGTAAGTCTACAGTAGTTATAGTCAGATACAACATATGGTGTAAGAACTATAACCGCCACTACAGTATGTAGGCAGAGTGCATGTAGCAGAGTGCATGTAGCAAGTAGTAGTCACAGGTTACAATGAAAACTCCTTTATCTCATAACACATGGGCAAACTCAACCATAAACAATTGGTAAACTCTAAGCATACTAAACCAAATTAAATCCAAAGATGCTGTGGAATTTCTAGAAACCTGACAGACAAATAAGTCATCAATAGGCACATAAAAATAAACCATATTTATACACCATTCAAAAGAAACAATTAAAAAGCCAAGAAAGAAGAATGTCGGCTGTGACCAGGGGGGCATTTGCCCAGGTTCGCCTGGTGCACCAGTTGCGTCCCCTACCTGAACCGGAGGCCCCACAACAGTCACTCGTGCCCTTGTGACCTCAAGACTGGACTACTGCAACATGCTCTACATGGGGCAGCCCTTGAAGAGCATTCGGAGACTTCAGCTTGTCCAGAATGCAGCCACGCGAGCGATCGTGGGTGCACCTCGGTTCACCCACGTTACACCTATCCTCCGCGAGCTGCACTGGCTGCCTATTGGTCTTCAGATACGCTTCAAGGCGCTAGTCGTCACTTATAAAGCCCTTCATGGAATTGGACCTGGGTACTTGAGAGACCGCCTGCTGCCAATTACCTCCAATAGACCGATTAGATCCCACAGATTAGGCCTCCTCCGAATTCCATCCGCTGGCCAATACCGACTGGTGACCACCTGGAGGAGAGCCTTCTCTGTGGCTGCTCCGGCCCCTCTGGAACGAGCTCCCGTGGAGATTCGAACCCTCACCACCCTCCAGGCCTTCCGCAAAGCCCCTTAAAACCTGGCTGTTCTGACAGGCCTGGGACTAATGAGCTTTTGTCCCCCCTCGAATGGTATGGTTGTTGTGTGCTTTTAAAATTGTGTATTGTTCTGTTCATCTTTTTATTCCTTATTTGTACCCCCCCCCCCGACTTGGATTGTGAGCCGCCCTGAGTCCCTTGGGGAAAAGGGCGGCATAGAAATATAATAATTCAATTCAATTCATTCAATGTGGACCAGAGTATTTCCTCTCCAGATGCCAACACCCAGATAAGCAAGGTTTAACACTGGGCAAACAAAACAAGCAAGCACAAAACAATATCTTTATCTAGTAATATCAAGGAGAAAACCATATCCTCACCAACGCTTGAGACTGTATATAAAAACTGATTATCTTACCTAGTTGGGTAATGAATCATCTAGAAATAAACAACCAAGCTCAGAACATTAAGGACTTCACAGCACAAACCTGAGCTATCTATCTTCTCTTCTATTGGAACTTCTACACCATTGGGCATTATGAAATTGAAGTCTAACACTTTTGGACAGCAGTACAGTAGGCTGAGGAACACTGCCTTTAAATGTTTGATAGATAAAATTTCTATATACAAAACAGGTGCAAATGTTCACCATGGACACCAGGAGTTTTGTGCGTCATCACATTGCTTAAAGTATCTTTACTAAAATAACAATGGAATGCATAATCAAACAACAACAAAGGATGGAAAGAATTTCCTAAGGATTGACCAAATAGAGAAATATAAAAGAAATCCTTCTTTATTTTATTGTAATGGGATTTTTTTTTGCTCTTGTTTCTTGCTTTGGCCTTGACATATCTTTTTCTCTGTTTCTTCTATCCTTTTCAGTAAAGGAGTCAGTTCTCTTCCATGCACTTACACATACAAACATAAAATACTTGAGAGGTAAATGTCAAAGTTCAGTAGTTTAATGTAGTTTAATAGTTAACTGTCTAATAAATACATGGATTTTGACTATGTATTTTATAATTGTGAATAAACTAATGTAACCAACATATGCTTCTATCAAATGGTGGAATGCCCTGCTACACCTGAGTTTGTCCCATATTTTTCTGATATAGGATATAAGGAATAGGTTAGTATGAAAAACTAACAAGCTTAGGTTACTAGTTTTAGTAATTCGATGGGGAGTTGAACCCAGATGAAGTCTCTGATATCTGTATCATTCCATTCACCTATGGCTTCTCTAAGCATACTTCTGCTTAGACCACTGGTATCCCTTGCAGATCCATTGCCCAACTAATGCTAAGGATTTTCCCTCTAAATTGTTAAGTGTGATGAGTGGCTATTTGTTCTCAGGTTCTGTATTGTCCAAAAAGTATTTCACATCCTATATTTTGATAGTTAATCTCCTAAATAATCATCAATGCATGATCTAGAACCATTTTCTAATACTGTAATATACCCAAATTCTCACCACTTCATTTATAGATTTCTAAATCTCTTTCAGATCTTTCTGCTAGCACTCACTTGTTTACATGTCATATGAACTGCATTTTTAAAAAATGCAAATAACGAATCCACTCCCTCTAAGCACCTTTCACTCCTAATCCATGGTCGCCACCAAAGATGATACAGTGTTGATAAAAGCAAGGCTATAGATATGCCAGAATATGGCTAAAGATGCTTCTTCCTCCAACTCAGTAAGATACTCTTTTAAGGCCAAGACACTATAATTCATAGAAGAACTTGAGGCATCCCACATCATCCACCTTATAAAAGCATAGTTTTGACATATTAACATTTTTCTGAGCTATCTCCTCTGTCTCATAGATAAGCGGGGCCCAGACCAATAAGGTGCACTATAAATTGAACTCTGGCCAAAAACATTCTTCCCTTTTGCTTCAAATGAAAATTAGCACTTTAGTGTTTATTAATAAATATACCAAAAGTTTTATTTTGTTTTCCTTAAAAATTGATGTTCTTCTTAACTTTGCACCTTAGATAACCACCTAATATCCCCAGGAGTGTTGCTTAATAAGCATTCCAGCAGCAATGTTCTCTTCTTACTGACCACATGCTAAAATATCTCTGAACCAGTAAAAGATTTCTGAAAAACTTTACTTTTTTTCTGTTTGGTTTATTTAACTAAAGGCTGTGCTTTGACTGTTGCTAAATTTCATGCCAAAAATTAGAGCCAAATGAAATCTCTTGTTGCAGGAAGATGTCTCCCTGAATAGATAAAGCATTGGCACTTTCACTTTCAAGGAGCAGCAGGCTAAATGATGGATCAAACAGGACAGGCTGTCAGCAGGAATAATGGCCAGGAACCCTTAGTCCATCACAGATTATTCTTGCAGTTTCCACTTCCGTTGAACTAATTGGTGGGTTGAGGCACAACAAGCTTTCACCTCCCCTGCCCCTCTTTGCTAGCCTGATGTTGAGGTCTCTGGGGATGGGCTATGTCCACTTCAATCATTATCAAGGGCATTTCAAAGTGAACCCAATCCATCCACCAGTGCATCAAAATGTCAAACCCACACAATCATTTTTGGATAGGGAAAAATAAATAAAGATGAAGGGAGATGTAGGCATACAGTTCAAACAAGATGACACTGCTAGAAAAAGTCATTTCTGGATTATAATCCTCTACTATCTTTTCAATATTATTATTTGAGAAGAGCATCTGTAGCTGCATGTACAGTAGTTACTCACTATCAAATGGGTGTGCTTTAGTTCTAGGTTTTAAATTTAGTTCACTTATTTGTATTTACATTTAAGGAAAGAGTTTCTTTAAATAGCAATTTTAGACCATTATTCAGATGATCTAAATAATGTCATCATAAACATCATTTAATATATTTATAGGTACAAATAAAGTTTTCAATAAAGGGAGAAAAAGAAGAGCATACCACATCTGATGAAAACTGGGCAAAAATGCTAAGTTAGATCTTCAGGATTGCCTTCTGACAGTTCATCAAAACTAAGGAGATCTGTCTGATCATCAAGTATGTATTATTGCTACATATTTTAATAATGCAAGCTACAATATAGAGATCACACATGCTATAAATTCAATCCGAGCCATGCAGATTAGTGAAGAACAAGCTACCCAACAAAATCAATAGCTTTAGAAACAAGATTTTACTCAGCATTTCAGCACATTCTGGAACAACTTTTGGTCAAGTTTAAGCTTTTCCATGAAACTTTAATCCCCATTCTCATTGGAATGAATGATGCATAAAAAGAATATGTAAAAAAATCCCTTTTAAAAATAGTATATAGTCTGCCTTTTCTCTACTTAGGCTATATAATTCTTTAACCTTTTCCTGTGTTATCTTTTGAACCTCCTCAAGTAGACTGAGAGATCATGAGTGAGCCAATGTTATACAGCAAACTTCACAATCAAGATAGGATTTGAAAAATTCATAAGAAAATGTGCTTTGGGGATGTTTTCAATCAAATGTTGGATTCAGTGCCATGCATTGCTAAAGATAACCCAGTTAATCCCCATTTTCATTAAATCATGTCAATAATATGCTGGGTAATCAGAAGCTTTGTGCTGCTTTATCAGATTACAAAATGTATAATCAATATAATTAACAGTTGAAAAGTTGCCCAAGATTAATAGCATTAGAAACCTTTAACAAAACTATCTTCTTAGAGCTGATATAAGAGCATGTCTAATACCAGAGCTCAGTTACAACAAGGAGGCAACAGACTGAATATCCATAGCAAAATATCCATAGCAAAATAAGATTCCTTTTCTCTAAGCAAGGGGACCCAGAGGTTTTCAACAAGTTGCACTAGCAATTGCCATTGATTTAGAAACAAGTACAAAATATGTACTTTGTAACTTGTTACATGCAACAAATTATTTTGAACAATAAACAATGCCTATAAATTGCAGCCCAGTAAATGTTTGAGTTAACAAGTTTTAATAATGCTGTGCTCCCAGGGTTTGTAATTGAAAGCTATACTAAATGATAGAAAAGATTAGAATGATATACAGTGGGTATCCAGACAGAAAGATTCAAAAGAGTTCAAAAAAGTTAAGAATTTCACAAACCTATTTGGCATTCAACTGCAACAATAAATAATGGATTATATTTATACGACATAAGTTTTACTTCCTTCCCCTTTCCTAACCTGCTTATGGCATGGCTGTTAGGACAAAATATTGACTTCTTATTTACATTTTCAATTAACTACAAAGCCAAACTACCCTATTTCCCTGAAAATAAGACCTCCCCGGATAATAAGCCCAATCGGGCTTTTGAGTTCATGCACTAAAATAAACCCTCCCCCAAATATAAGCCCTCCCCGAAAATATTGCAACACAGCAGCAGCCATGAGGTGACCACACTCGCCACCTCCTGCACCTCAAAAATAATAAGACTTCCCTGAAAATAAGGCCAAGCGCTTGTTTTGGGGATCAAAAGAAAATAAAACCCTGTCTTATTTTTGGGGAAATACAGTAATTATTTTTAACCTCAATCTATAGAAAAAAGTTTTAAAATTTACTAGAATTCAAGCCAAAATTAGTTTAACCCAAGGTGCAGATATAAAGGTAAAAACAGATACAGTATATTTCTATTTTCTTCCTTGCACTGAACTGGGGAGATTACGAGGAAGAGGAAACAGATAAATTATGCTACATCTTAGTTAATCCAAAGGTGTCAGTTTTGCCACCACCACCCCCAAAAAAAGCCAACAGCCTTAATGGAAGACAGATCCAGCTTCATGAGATAAACCTATTTAACAGTTGGCATTTTGGAATCATCTTGACTGAAGACCTAGTCCAAAACTATGATTTGTCAGGATAGAGTTTTTCCCAAATACAAAGAAGATCCAAGGGAATTTTTTTTCCAGACGTCTTCTAGTTTCTTTTTTTCAAAATAGATCTTTCGTACTTCAAAATAACAATGACTTGGAGCTTATGCCTTTCCACTGAGCTCTAGCCCCTTTTACTAAGATAGATGAATCATTAGGCCAACTCTATCTTTATTTTATTTTTAAAATTTGCTATTAAAACACTAAGCATCAATGAAAAACAGACCAAGAAGACAAAGTTATTTCCAAGAAAACATACATTTATCCGTGAAAAGATAAGGTGCAGACTCCTTTTCACCTCAATAGGGTTTTTTGATTGTGGTTGCTGCTATTGTTATTTTTTAATAGCAAAAAAGGAACAAATGAAGGAAATTGCAGGAAACTTACAAATGGAATACATTACTGTCATCTCTCTCCTCCCTGCCCCACCTGCTCATACTTTCTTTATTCATATATCATATGAATGAAGCTAATAATTACTTCTTACCTGATTCTCAAATCCTCTGTGGATCCATCAGGGTTATCTGTCTGGGAGGTTCCCCCCCCCCCTCAAAATAAGATGTCGTCACAGACGTAGTCAATTTGTGGCTCCTGGACTACTTCATAAAACCCTTGACTTAATTTCAGAAGATCTCTGCAAAATCAGATCACTCATAAGAGTTAAAAGTTCTTTCCCTATTATTTTTTGCTTGGGAAAAAAGGAAAAGATTTTATCACAAAGTGAAGTGTTGCAGATAAAGCGGGGGGGGGATGCCCTTCTTGGTCTACTCTGTGTGAGTTCAACACACTGGCTTAAATAAACCCTGAAAAACCCTGAAATAAATTTGCTCTACGACCTGCCCTTTACCATAACAGCAAAAGCTAAAATGACTGTGTTGTCATATAAATGCAAATGTTCTTAGCATTTGAGTGTCACACGTGATTTGACTAAAATATGAGTATTCAAAAAAAAAAAAAAGGTTGCGCCCCTATAGGCACCGGAGGAATCTTACTGTTTTTCAAGATAAGACCAGAATTCCACCCAAGCCAAAAATGCTAAGCATTCATAATTCAAGGAGAACTATATACCACAGAGGAAGTTAGATGGCTCTCTGCCTTGCTGAAAAATAAAAATCACAGAGGAACTGAAATGCAATGACAGACTATTCAGGAAAACTATGAGCTACTGTAGGCCAGATCCCCAGACAGCTAGATAAATTGCTGAGATGCCAGAGGCACCAGAACCAATTTATGTTGTGCATAAATGTGAATAGTTCAACAACAGAGAGCTTGCATATTTTAGAAAATCATATCCCAGGAGAATGACAGGTAACACTTGCTCCATAATCTTCCTACTACTTCCCAGATGTTTGCCATATCCAGGTAGAGTCTTTGGCTTCCACATCGCATTGTCAAAAGATAAATGTTGACAATTTTCCAGCATTTGCCCCCCCAAATTCCAGAGGCAATTCCCACTGACTTTAGATATTTATATTACATAGATGTTAATTCTAATGGTCCTTCAAAAGAGCATCTCCAAGGAAGTTTTGAAGGCTAGAAGAAAATAAGTGGGGTGAGGGGCTGTATGGTGCATGAGGGGCACCAGATCCTCAAGAGAGCATCACTGCCCCCATGAAATATTTTTAAAAATCTTTGAAATTTCATGAGATATTGCATGGGAATGCCAACATCTGAAAAGATGACACTGAATTTATATGAGGTTTTACTTATTACAAAACACTGTGCAAAAGATTGCCGAGGGGGAGGATTGTTTCTAGAAAAATCCTGTGTGGAGGATAGGCAGCCTGTAGCTGTGGGATTGTAGGAAAATGCAGCCTCATTTCATGCAGCCCCTGGACTAATTTTAAAAGCTTTCTTCTACTAATCAACTCATACTGCTAGAAAGTGCAATGTATTATGCTGCGTGATTATGGAAATAGACCCTCCATGAGCCCTCCATAAGTAGTACTTATGCTAATCTGGATTGATTTTGCAGTACTGTGTTCCTCCCATGATGCCACTGGGCTTGGATAACTGATTGGTTGTGGTTGACCTGATTAACGTCTGGCTTTAAGATAGAGTTATGAACCAGATGGTTTCCCATTGGCAAAACCTTTGCCTCATTCCACTTCTCAGTTCTCTTCTTCCCTGCTCAAGTCAAAACACCACCACACATTTCTGTATTTTCACCATACTTCTTTAAATTGAACAACCTTAGTTTCTTTTTTCTTCACTATAATAAACAGGAGACAAACCTGTTGCGCACCAACTTTTGATCTCCTCCATGATCAGCTAGAGAGGGAACTGATCAGGTTGCATCTAATCAGACACTACAAGCACAAAAGTGGTGAAAATAATTGTTGGGCAGCATTCAAAATTGCTTCTGAAAGGTTTGGGGATGATGCTATTAGCTATAATAAAATTCAAAGAAAAGGGATTGCCAGAAAAGAAAGGTTCAAAAAGAAAGCAAATGGGTGACTCTCCTACATTTCACTCTAACTTTTTTACTTCTGCAAGCAAGCTTTGACTGATTAGTCCAAAAGCAGTCCAATTTTCAAGAGAAACAAATTGGTCATTCTTGCTATCCTACTAAAAGATTGCACTGCTAGCCTCTCTCTTTGAAATTTCTTTACTGCAGCTAATATAAAAAGACTTGCTAGGCAAGAGGACTCTTCACTCTATTACAGGGAAAATTAGGAGCTCTCAACACATTGCCCTCAGGCAGCCTTTATTAGCTAAGACAAATTACAGGTAGTCTTCAACTTACAACAATTTGTTTAGTGATTGTTTGAAGTTACAACCGTACTGAAAAAAGTGACTTATGATCATTTTTCACATGACCACTGCAGCAACCCTGTGCTCATGTGATCAAAATTCAGATGCTTAGCAACTGGTCCATATTTATGATGGTTGTGGTGTCCCAGGGTCATCTGATCACCTTTTGATACCTTCTGATAAGCAAAGTCAAGGGAACAGACAGATTCGCCTAACAAACATGTTACTAACTTAACAACTTCATTGGTTCACTCAACAACTGTGGCAACAAAGGTCATAAAATGGGGCAAAATGCACTTCAAAACTGTCCCACTTAGCAACAGAAATGTTGGGCTCAATTGTGTAGTAAGTGGAGGACTACCTATACTCAGGAGGCAGAACACAGAAGGAGTACGGATACACCTCAAAGTTTATTTTATGTCTACAAACAGCATATAACTAATTTGATCATTTATCTTTTGAGAAACAGAAAGGCCAAAGCATCCCATTTTCCAAATGGGTCAGTGATATTCAATGAGAGGGAAACCAATTGTTATTGTAAGCTGCTGACTGAGTTTGGCAAAGCATGTTGTCCTAATTGGAAAACCTTGGGCACCAGCAGTATCAGACGTTACTTTCTCCAGTTCTTTTTAATATTTCTTAGATACCATTTGTGGTGCATATAGGTATCACTTAGACTGCTTCCATCCACTTCCATAGGAAGCCACAGGGATACTGAAATAATGACACAGAGTGACATCATTACCATCATTCCATACTTCCACCCTCTATTCTGCTACAAGTATATAAGTTGCGGCATTTGTGAGACGACGTCACACTTATTTCATTATGCGTCCTCCAGATGCCCATAGCTGCTTCCACCTTTCTAGAAATATTAGTTTAATTGCCGATGCAGAAAACAAAAGGGCATATTGTCAATTCAGAGCAAAATGCCTCCTATCAAGCAATGCCAAAGCTTCGTCCAGTCCTGCTAAGCAATGCTGTGTGCTTTGTTGTGCTGCAGCCTTTTTCTTCCTGCCCCCTCTCTGGACAGTACTGATGCTACTTAGTGAATGTCTGAGCAAGGTTGAGTTTCTTGACCCAAAGAAAGATACCCGTATAAGAGAGCAAAGCAAGAGAGGAAGGTGGGGCTGAACAAAAGATTTGGTTCTCAAGAGACTGTCCTTTAAAAGCCCTTGCAAAGAGGCAGATTCCTGAAAATGGCTTTTAGATGGCTTTTTGGGGAGAAAAAAACAGGCACATTCAGGGGAGATTGGATCAACAGCTATTAGCCATTATAGGTTAAATGGAACTGCCACTTCACAATCAGGATTGCAGGGACAAACAGTAGGGAAGCAGCAGCAGGCCTCTTAGAAAACACTTTAGACTAAATGGATCTCACTTCAATCCAACAAGATTCTCTCATCCCTTTTAATTATGTAGGAAGGATAGTGCACTGACTTCATTGCCAGGGGCATTGTTAGGAACCAAGAAATTGTAATGTTGAGCAAAAATTGTCTCTTCATATTGCAGGGATACTGAGGAGAAGCTTCCTGGTTTCAAACTTCTTATGTCAATATTATATTCATTCACAAGAGTTCATAATCAAAATCTTTAGGTAAACAGAGCATATTAACTAAAACGTTTCTGATATTCCTGCTAAAAGTAAAGAACAACAAATCAATGCTCAGCCATGCGATATACGCTTATCTCAATATTCCTTAATTAGGCGGTAATATTACTATATGAGTCCTTTTAAATGACTTGTTCATACTTTTCTTTTGGACCACATTGTTTTAAGCTGCAGATGAGTACAGGTAGTCCTCGAGTTATGACCACAATTGAGCCCAAAATTTATGTTGCTATGCGAAACATTAGCTGTGAGTTTTGCCCCTTTTTACGACTTTTCTTGCATCAGTTGTTAAGTGAAACATTGCATTTGTTAAGTTAGTAACATGGTTGCTAAGTGAATCTGGATTCCCCATTGACTTTGCTTGTTAGAAGGTCGCAAAAGCTGAACATGTGATCTCAGGACACGGCAACCGTCATAAATATGAACTAGTTGCCAAGCAGCTGAATCCTCATGGTCAGCATGGGGATGCTGCAACAGTTGTAAGTGTGAAAAATGGTCATTTTTTCAGTGCTGTTGTAACTTTGAACAGTCACTAAATGAATGTCGAGGACTACCTGTATTGCATATTTATGTATTGCCCAACAGATAAAGAAAACGTATTTCAGATAGAAAACAATGAAGAAAAGAATAAGTTAAGATGCCCTTTCTCTAAGAAAAAGCATTTACAACTCCTATCTGCATCTGGAAGTAATATCATCAAGGTATCACCTCACCAAGAAACAAATATGTTGTTACATGGGAAGAGAGACTTTCTGGTGCCTTATTTGGGTCAATGTGTCCTATTCATCTGGAAAAAAAGCCCAATTTGTTCTATGGTTTGTATTGGGTTAATTTTACCTTTCATTAATTTGATCTAATCATCATAATACTTAAGTAATGTGGGTGGTTGGAGCTCAGACACATTTTTTACAATGCATGTTTAACGGTCCTAAATCATCACATAAATTTATTTTGTCTAAGGCTGTTCTACAGTATCACTAAATATGTACACAACTCTTTGAAATCCATCCGTAAATCTGACTGCTGCATTCATCCCAATGAGCACTGTTTACATCTTTTGTCTAGAACTATTTGCAACAATGGGACTTGAATATCATCTACGTGGAATATACTGTAAGATAATCTATGTTTTTATCTATTGTTATAAAAATAAGTTTTTATAGATTGTTAATCACTGTAGTCTGACTAAAGTGATCTGTATTGTTTATGGTTTATAATGCTTTGTAATATGCATCGGTATTCAGCAAAGATTAATACTCCTGTCACTAGATACTCATAGCTATTTCCTGAAATTGTGGTTTCTGGCCAAAACAACAGCTGATCAGAAATTTGTAGGAAAATTGCTTTTGGGATTTATTTCCTAAAGTAAACTTTGAGGGAAAGGGGGCAAAAAGGCCACCACTTCACATTTTATTCCCTTTAAAACAAACATATTTAATGGAATGATAATTGTCAGCATCATCAGATACATGTCAATATTTTCTTGATTTTTTTTAAATGTCCAAGTCAACTTTTGGTGCTTTAAATTCCATTGTTCTTAACTTTGCACTGATAAACCAGATATTTCCTCTAAAACCTAGCCTTTTAACATAATTTTCCAGTATCATGAACTCTTTAATAACTCATTGGATCTACATTTGTTGTATGAATTGGTATCTTAACTGTATATCATTTTTAAAAAATGGTTTCCATTCAGTTATCTCCCAAACCCACCTCCACCAATTCCTAGCCAAGATTTTATTCTTTTTTAGCTTATTTGTTTAAGACACATATTTCTCATTTCTACATTCCCGTTAAAGTGCATATTATAAGAAACAGATGTTACTAGTGAAAATATTCAACATAACTTATAGAAAGTATGAGTATTGTCCTTAAGGCTGTTTTCTTTTTCAGAGACATGATGAACTGCTCTTGGTAGCATAATAGAGCCTGTAATAGGATCTTGTAACATTTTCAGGTTAAATCACTTCAAGACAATATTATTTTAAAAAAATTAAACACTGAAGCTATTAAGAATAAACCCTGGTATATAAGCATAAAGTTGAAAATGCCTACTTTCTACTGATATCGGTTCACCGGGATAGATAGAGGTTTTGAAATTTTAATATGGTATATTAGTGTTTGTAAAAGTTAGTTATTTCTAGGATTGGTAATCAGGATCCTAATAAAGCAAACTGGGAGAGTTTTACTTGCATTCAAGCTAATGCAGGAGCATCTTTGTTTCAGGCAACAGCTGGTCCTTAACTTACAACCATTTGTTTAGTGACTGTTAAAAGCTACGGCAATAAAACAAGTAACTTACAATCATTTTTCAATTTATGACCATTGCATCATCCCCATGGTCACATGATAATTCAGGCACTTGGCAGCAGGCATCTTTTTACGATGGCTGCAGTGTCCCAGGGCCATGTGATCATTTTTTTGCAAATTTCTGACAAGCAAAGCAGTGGTGGGTTCCGGATCCTGTCACAACTGGTACGCTGCGATGGGACCGGGCATCCATCACGTGTGCTGTGTGCAAATGCATACCCACCACCCCTAATGCTCCAGCTGCTCAGCAGAGTGTCATATGCTGCGTGCATGTGTGCAACTGCTCCGGTCGGCTCAAATAGAGGTAAGGAGGGCGGGCGGGTGGTTGGGCCCTACAAAGAACCGTACTGGAATGTTGCCTGCTGTTCCCAGCAGGCACTGGTACGCCCGTACCGAGGCATACCGGCCGGAACCCACCACTGAAGCAAAGTCAATGGGGAAGCCAGATTTACTTAACAATTGGGGCAAAACATATTGTGCCTTATTTAGCAATTTTTGGATCAATTGTGGTTGTAAGTTGAGAACTTACTGGACCTGGAAGTCTGAAGGAGAAAGCAGGGAGGACAATGTGTGTGGCCCTCTTTATTCAATTTGAAGCTCTCCTGTGCTAAATGGCCGAAGGATCATTTGGCACTGTTTTGAAAAAATAGGGGTCCTATAAGCACTCTCTGTGATTACCTCTTTCACAAAACCTCATTCTGCATTATGGGCTGCTTTTCACTACGCCAACATTTAGTTTAATGAAAAGAAGGACTAGGGGGTGACATGATAGCAGTGTTTCAATATCTAAGGGGTTGCCAGAAAGCAGAGGAGGGAGGTAAACCTATTCTCCAAAGCACCTGACAGGTAGGACAGGAAGCAATGGATGGAAACTAATCAAGGAGAGAAGCAACCTAGAACTAAGGAGAAATTTCCTGACATAACAATTAATCAGTGGAACAACTTGCCTCCAGAAGTTGTGAATGCTCCAACACTGGAAATTTTTAAGAAGAGATTAGACAACCATTGGTCTGAAATGGTATAGGTTTTCCTGGCTGAATAGAAGTGTTGGACTAGAAGACCACCAAGGTCCCTTCCAACTCTATTATTTTGTTCTGTTATTTAGTGAATTACTGATCTTGTATAGAAACTAGTGAGCACTACCAAATAAGTTATCCTGTTACTGTGATAACAAAGTGCGATTCTTGGGTTTCCTATAAGTCACTGACTGAACCAGTAATGCTACTCACAGATATGAGCAGGCAAGCAGGGACTCCATGGTTGACGTTTCCAAGTTTATAGAAGTGTACAAAATGAGAAACCGCTAGGAAAATTAATACCTTAAAGGAAGTAAATGGCAACACAATCCCATAAAAGTACTTGGTGGTTATGAAATGTAAATAACTCTTTGTATAAATATAAAAATGAGACAGCATAGTGAATAGACCGAGTATTCTAGATGATGGGATCTCTGGTTGATTCCTTGGAATTGGGAACATACACAATGTAATCTTTTATTTGCAAGTCCTATTTATATAGTCATTGTTTTCCCACCTGCTCTGCATATTTTATATGTTTGCGTTTATTCTTATAAGCAGTTGTGGATGTCAGAGTAGGAGGTACATTTCTTGGTAAAATAAATGTAAACTGCTAGTAAAAGAGCAAACATGCACTCCATTCTCATACTAACAAACCAGAAATAGGGGGGAAAAACAAAACCCCAGCCTATGTTCAAAAAGATATATGACTTTATAAACACATCAGATCACTTTTAATAATATCTCTCCTTTTAGAAGTCAGACTGTGAATTTAAGCACAGGGATTTTAGGTCAAAGGCAAAAGCCTGTAAATGTGTGGGAAGGCATGTGATAAGTGAAGAAATGTTCTGCTGAAGGGAAGGTGGCTGGGTTTATATTTGTTGTCCTGCTTGCCTCTATTCACCGAGTGGAAGCTGAACTTGGATCAGCCTTTCATGCATTTCTGCAGAGTACAAGCTTACCCAATCACTTCTATTCACACATTGCATTGCATGTGCACAAACTTTTATTTGATGACAACCCATGTTCACATACCAGGATCAACTTCATCATCAGTGCGTCAGCTCTTCTATTAATTTGTTGCATCGCACAAAGGGACAAAGAATTTAAGGCACTTACAAATACCATTGTAGAAAGTTAGCACCCATTCCTCTCCTAGAAGAATGAAATATTCTAGGAAATATTAAAAAGGCAGAATATTTCCCCTAAAAGAGAAATAAAAATCTTAAAGAAAACAGAAACAAAAGATCCCCAGCTCCCTGCCCCCAGAAGATATTTTGGTGCCAGGTTATCTACAAAACAAAAGACTAGGCTAGTCTATCTACAAAAGACCTCAGTTCCAGGGTAATAGGATTAGCCCTCACTCAAGATCCAAACCAGGGCAAAACCATTAAGCCATAATAGGAATTGCCCAACACCCTTTCAGAAGACAAGTAGCTTCATTACATCATCGCCCAGCAAGATTCAACCAAGCCTGGGACTCAGAAAGCCTACAAGGTTGGCTGGACACCCCATAGCCCCCTGGGAGTCTGACAACCAATAGGATACATTTCTTGCAAGGCCCAAGAGAGGGTATAAATATATCTCACTCTCCAGTCCATGTGCTCAGCTGCACCAGGACAATGTGCTTAATGGTTCTGCTCCATTAAACCATCCTTCCAAGCAGTCTCCATTGTCTTCCTTCCCACTTGGAACTGAACCCAGATGGAGATTTCTTCCAACGTCTTCTTCTGTTGAAGCAGAAATATTATATCCTAATTTACATATCAGTATTTCAAATACCCCAAGGCTGCTGCTAATCTGAAGCTATTTTCTAAATTGATATTCCAAGTTAAAGGTTTCAGGGTAAGAATGTCAATTTATTTATTTATTGATTTTTTTATAGCTGCCCATCTGTCCCAAAGTGACTTGGGCTGGTGAACAATTATTTAGAATTAAACTTAGTAATTTAAAAAGGCAGAATACATTATATATCTGGTAGATAGAAAGATAAAGAAATATCAGAAGCCATGATAAATGCAAACTATTAGTGACAATTGATTAAAAGTTGCTTTGCCCTCTTTCCTGAACTTATTTCAGTGCCATTAATCTATCAACTTTTGCAGTGGGAGTCAAATACCTTGTTTCCCTGAAAATAAGATCTCCCCGGATAATAAGCCCAATTGGGCTTTTGACTGCATGCGCTAAAATAAGCCCTCTCCCAAAAATAAGCCTTCTGTGAAAATATTACAACACAGCAGCAGTCATGAGGGGACTATGCTCGCTGCCTCCTGCACTCAAAAATAATAAGACCTCCCTGAAAATAAGGCCAAGCACTTATTTTGGGAGTCAAAAGAAAATAAGACCCTGTCTTATTTTCAGGGAAACACAGTACTGTGCTAAGACATGCATTATTTTAACCATGTTGTCTTGAAGAAAAGTACAAAGTGATTGATTCACATATAACACTAAGCCATAAACCATGATTCACAAAGTGGCAAGCCACGCTAAGCCAATGCAAGTAAGTCATATCTTTAGATAATGTGGAAATGCAGTTTTTTTCCTTCTTTTATTTATTGACATTGGCATTTTCTCAAGCTACTTTCACAAGTGTGCTGTGCAAAGGTGAGCTGGAAAAATATAAGCAATAAGAAGTCAGCCAGAAGACAAGCATATGCCATCAGCTTCAGGGAGTATGGTCTTATCCTAAAACTGTTCAAAAAATATCACACCCTTAGAAGTTCTTCCCTTAACTCTTCTAGTAGCAAAACTAGTTGTTGAGCATTGGCCAGCTTCCAGGATGTTTTTGGCTGATTGCATCAGCTCCATTTTAGGCCAGCAAGCTAAGCCGGTAAAGAGGACTAACTGGGTGTTCAGCACCCAAACAGCGTGTTTGCTGACATGGGCATAGGACGCCCAGACTCACACAAAGCTTTCCTCATTATCTCTTAATTATTGCTTTCCTAGCACCTACAATTAACGCTAAGTCTAAGTGGCTGTTGGTGGGGCTGTAGAATCATTAGAATCCATCAAAGAACTGAAAGGAGGGGAGGGCGATGGTTGAGTGGGTGGAGGTGGGATGAAGACAGGCCAGAGGTCAAGGCACAAAGCTTTCCTAGAGCTTAAGCATCTGTCTGAAATCCATCCACAGGACTAAATTAATGCAAATTCTGGCACACTTTCATTTGGCACATTGGAGATGCCAATGAAAAGATTGTCAATATGTGAATTCCCCCCCCCCCCACCTTCCTGGGCCAGTGACAGTTATCTTTGATTTAAACCTATATTGACATTTGCAAAGGCTTGCAAATTAGAACCTTCTAATATGAAAAGAGCTTCAATTTGTCATAAACCTGTGAAAAGCTTTCTCTTTTTTTCCACATCTGGTCACAAACTAGTACATACAATTCTCCCATGCTTTTTCCTCTCCAGTGCCTAGTATTGCTTATATTTTCATTGAATATTTCATATCTACCTTGTTTTGTTATCTAAAATTCCAAGGTTTTCTGCAAAAGAGCTCAGAGTGGAGTTTAGATTTTTTCCATTTTATCCTCACACCAACCTTTTGAAGTAGGTAAGGCTGAGAGGTTCTGCCAGCTCTCCAGTCACAAAGCCAGCTTTAAGCTTGAGTAGGGGCTGGGCTGTATTTATTTATTTATTTATTAGACTTATATACCGCTTCATAGGGCTTTCAGCCCTCTCTAAGCGGTTTACAATTTTTTTAGCAAATTGAGTCAGCAACTTGCCCCCACAATCCGGGTCCTCATTTCACACATCTCGGAAGGATGGAAAGCTGAGTCGACCTTGAGCCGGTGAGATTTGAACCGCTGAACTGCAGATCACAGGTCAGCTAAAGTGGCCTGCAGTACTGCACCCTAAGCACTGCGCCACCTCCGCTCTTTTTATTCACACCCCAGTAGATAAATAAGGTAAAAAAAAAAATACCCAGACATTTGCCAATACATGTAACAAAACAGAGTCCCATCCAAAATTCTAACCGCATTAATTCAAATTCATTTCTTTAACCGATAAAATCACTTATCTTAGTACTCCCTTAAGGTTGAGGGGCTCTGCTGAATTATTAAAGTCCATGAATGTATTAAATCCTACACTGTAATTACTTATTTTATACATGTCTCTGTGTGGTCATTGACCCCAATCCAAATATTCCTGTTCCTTTCTTCATGAAGAAAACACAATGTTATTATGTTATTGTCCAAAAAAATCACAACCTGCCAAATTTAAGATGCCTTTTTGTAGTCCTACAGCTTTAGGCCAAAGAAGGGATTCAAGGCCCCTTCATTTTACTTTTAAATGCCTCTCAGAGTCAGTTACTAATAATCTCTTGTGGGGGAGGGTCAGTGGGAATCCCATATGCTCAAGACAAGCTTTACCTTGATTTAGCAGCTGAATTTTTCCCTTACTTATTACTTAGTCATTCACAGCAGAGATAATACATTAACAGTGAGATACGAAAAATTTGAAAGCAAAACAGTGCACCTACTGCTAATCGCAACTACACAAAAGACAATTATTGTTATCACACAACATTCTGTGCCAAAAAGCATACCATATTGTGCCTTAACACAGGTCTGGATTCACACAACAGGCTAAGATAATGGCTAGGTCTTCACTTATTACAGTGAACTAGAAACAATTCAGCCCCATTTCATCCTGGTTTAGTTTGCTGTAAGAATTCAGTATGTATGACTTGAATAATTCAATACAGCATTACTTTTAGGTCCTGGCATTTTAGGTCTTCAACATTTTATCATAGACCTTATCACAATGAAACAATGAAAGTTTAATTACTTCAACTTAAATGTCTTTCACCTGCATTTCCCCAACAGGCTGGACTTTTGGAAATGCTGTCAAATAATAAGAACACTGCTATTTAAACATTTAAACTATTTTGCATATGACATATATATCTTCTTTTTTTCCAAGCTATATGCTTGTCTTTTATTCAAAGATCAATTCTTTTTGATATTGTAATCTGGAGGCAATCTAAATCTCAATCACTACATCTAAGATGAGAGCATTTTAAAAAGCAAATACTTGCACAGAGTCAATTCACCCAAGTTTCATCTGGCTCCTTCCTGGTGCATTATCCTGAATAATGCATCCAATTTTCTCCCAAAACATTGAAGTCACCCTTGTGCAGAAATCTGTCTCCAAAAGCTCCTGCTTCATGCATGGTGATGAACTGCATTCAATACATGCAAACCCAATCAGACTCTTTCACTAAAATGCATGGACCTGGGCTGAATACCAAACAATTGTAAGCCAAGCTTTTTAGAAGAAACCACAGTAGATTGAGGAGGGGGGGGGGTATTTAGAGGATACAGAGCTATGTTTCTTTTGTTAATACCTTGGGGAACAGAGCAGCTTAAACCCATGTTCTTTTTAAAGATTCAGTTCCAACATATATTCCCACATTGATATTTTCATAATTTGGATGAAATAGAAAACATGTTTCTGTGGAAGTTTAGATCTCATTTATGCATTAGATGATCATTCCAGATATCCTTTAGCAAAGTGCATAATAAACAAAAAAAAACAGTTTAAGGAATTAAATATTGGGGGACCGGAGAAAGAAACAGGGCATACATGCTTTAAAGCTCTATGTAGGTCCACTACAAAGTCCATTTACCAACAGGGCCAAGTAGAGTTTGTAACTTTGTATTATTGTAATGACAAAGCCCAATGGCTGTAATATTTCTTGTCACTTGCTCCCAAATCTTTTATTTCATATTTTAGCAGCATTAGCTTAGAGCAATCACTATTTTAAGAATGGGTTCATTAATATTATGTCAAAGTTTATTGTAGAAGTCACAATTGCCTGGATTCATATACAACTCTAAGTTCTGTCATAGTTTACAAATCATAATCACTGAATTTAGGCACGCAGCTCAATGAAAACAAAACCAACTACATTATTATTTAGAGAGCTGCAGGAACATAGTTGAAGTCTCTACAGACAACAGTTCGAATAGAGCCAATATAAGTTGCTGAATCTGAAAGCATGAAGTAAAGGCCATGGTTAATGTGAAAAATCTCAATATTGAAATTGTGCACTTGAAAAAAAAAACCTAATAGCAATGAACTTCCAAAGAAAAATGAGGGAATTCTTCTTTCTGGCGGCATTCAGGGAAGATTTGTTCTTTTTGTTACCAATTCATTATGACTTTTATTTCTTTGAATAAGTTATCATAATGTTAGATAGGTCTAATGTAAATCCTGTTTACACCATATACAGGAGCATATGCAGTCTATCTATTATATGTTATATAGACTATGGGAAGCAATCTAATTTATCTCTCATCCTAATGTGGTGAAAGATCAACTGTCTGAACCGCCTCATCTAAAAAGTGAAATACACTCCATTTTGACAGCCAAATATGCATATATGCCTGTATGAGAAAGTGAGTTTGAACCTGCACATATATGTGTTTTTAGTAACATTCAAGGATTACAACCATCATCCAGTCACAAGGGAAGATTAATTCGTAAAGTATAATATCTGGCAAGTGTTTGCCAGAATTACTTGTTGCTTGATATCTGGCATGAGCTGAAAAATGAGCAGATCTAGAGATAAAGCTGCTCCTGATCTCTTGTTTTTCATATTTTAAAACTACACAATTACTTGGTGAATCTAAGTGATGTACAAATTGTAAATCAAAGAAATAAAACAAAAGAAAACCAAAAAGGAAGATGGTTGTCCTGGTGGAAAAGACATAAAGACACTTCACCAAGGTTGCTCATAACCTACCCTGACCCAAAGGCTAGAGAAAGAACCAGGCTCAAGCAAAGAAAAGCAGAATTGGAGCCATTGGAATCTCTTGGGGGGAGGGAATACTGTTCTAGAGGGCAGGCGCTATAATAGAAATGTAATGATTCCTTAATCCCACTAGATGGCATTAGTTTAATGAATGGGAACCAGTGGTAGGATTCAGCCAGTTCGCACCACTTCAGGAGAACTAGTTGTTAACTTTCTGAACAGTTTGGTGAAGTGGTTGTTGGAAGAAATCATTAGGGCAGAGAACCGTTGTTAAATTATTTGAATCCCACCACTGATGGGAGCCATAGTAAGATGATTACATCTGATATTATAGGATAGTAAGATGACTATGTCTGATATTATAGGATGAGCAGAAACAATTGAAAGATAGTCCCTCAAATAACTACTGGTAGGTCCTATGCCATGTAGGACATTGTAGGTGAAAACACCTGAATGTTTATTTAGAAGCCTTCAAATAACCAGGGCACTTTATAAAGTAAAACTGTTCAACTGACATACTCATAATTGCACAGGATGCTGCATTCTAGACCAGGTAAAGCTTGCAAGTGGTCTTTCAAAGGCAGTTCCACATAGACCACATTGCATTAAACCACATGTAAGGTAACCAACACATAATGAACTAGCACAGTGTTTCCCAGTTCAGGAATAGGTGCAATTGGTATACAAAACAAAACAACAAAATTGTGTTTTGTAATTATTAAAAAAGGCATACATCAATGTTCAGTATTTCAAGATAAGAGGAAATACAGAACTTTGTCACTGATATCCAACAGATTCCGTTCTGAATTCATAAGCAGGATCACTTCAAAGATTTAAAAATATTTATAGTAGGTTCTTGTTTATCCTCAGACTTTTAAAATGATGCATCTCCAATTAAGTAAAACACATCAACGTGTGAATAACACAAGGTAACCGTTCCTTTGTCTCTCAAATAAGTAAATCAGAAATCAGAGCATAACTACACAAAACTGAGGAATAGAAGACGCCATTTTGATAAAATATATCAGACACAAATTGATAGTATACCTTGTGCTTCTATATTCCCTTATAATTCTGCATAGATACAAAAACATTTGATTACATGTTATGGAGTAATAATTCATTCTCAGGGTTGCTGGAAATAAAAGGAGCTGTGATACTCTTAGAAATAAAAATGAAGCTTGTGCTTTACCAGCAGGTCAGGCTGAGCTGAGAACCTAGCAAGAATAAGAGAAAGTGTCCACAGATGCACTGATTGCTTGACACAATGTCATTTGCATCTGCTGTAGTTCCAGAAAGCAACTGCAGGCATGTCTAAAATTAACAATAGGTTTCATTTTATAAATTTTTCTGAATCTTCATTTTATCTCTAAGCAGTTCTACCTGACTTAAATGACACATGGAAATACTGCTCAGGTCATCTCACTTTAATGTCTTGATTAGCTCTCCAGCTCCACAGCAGCTTCAGATAAACATTAAAAAAGAGGGAGGATACTATAGTCTTGTAGAATTGCATTGTGCAGATCCACAAAATGAGTACAAAAAAAATGTCACTAAAAATAGGTATATATGTGAGAAGAAAGCTAGTCATCATAATGCTCCCAACATATGACTTCTTTAAGGCTTCTGAGAAGAATAGGTTTGATCTACAATCCAATCAAGATACTATTTTGGAATGAGAATAGCAATAGCACTTTGACTTATATACAGCTTTACAGTGCTTTATAGCCCTCTCTAAGCGGTTTACAGAGTCAGCATATTTCCCCTAACAATTTGGGTCCTATTTCACCCACCTCGGAAGGATGGAAGGCTGAGTCAATCTTGAGCCTGGTCAGATTTGAACTGTCAAATTGCAGGCAGCTGACAGTCAGCAAAAGTAGCCTGCAGTACTGCACTCTAACCACTCTGCCACCATAGCTCATACATTGGGACAATTTTTGAATTGAAACATAAAGCCTAAACATGTGCACCAGTGGTGGATTGCCAATTATTTTACTACTGGTTCAGGCGTGCTCCCACATGCCCTTGTGCATGCACAGAAGCATCTGGGCGGGTGGGCAGAGCCTCCCACCACCGCTACTACCGGTTTGCCCAATCCAGGCCAAACCAGGAGCAACCCACCTCTGATATGCACCTGTCATCTAGCAAAGTGCTGCTATTTCCACAAATATCTTATTTGTTGAACTATATGATTATAGTACTGGGCTTAAATAATTTAGTAGGCATCAGGGATAGCAATTGCTTGAAAGTCATTTATCACACAGTTTTCTGTCCTTATTTCATTTTTCTCAGATAGAAGAGTGGATGTCTACAAGTTACAGAAGTAACTCCTAGTTTCTATGTATTTAATATATTTTGTAGCTGTTTAGTATTTTTATTTAATATTTTTCTATTATTTTATTTCTCCTTTCTTCTACTTTGTTTAGGATTTTTCCTGGCCAGGAGACCCGGAAAGGAATTGTTAATGTTTCTTTAATCATTCCACTGTTTACCTTGGTTGTGTTCTATTCTATTCTCTTTTTTTTGTAATCTTGCTATAACATATACTAAAATGGAGAAGAAAAAAAAAAAAACAGCAGGGCAGAGTACTCAGAGGGAGGGAGCAGGCAATAATCATGTGCCATAGTCCTTGATGGCAACTTGTGTATTGTAAAGCAATATTCTTCCCTGTCAATGGTGCCTTGCATTGAAAACTCCAAATGGGAAAATTAATTTTGACAGATCTAAGGCTTGTGGGGATATAAGGTGTAAGTGTGTGTGTGTGTGTGTGTTTGTGTGTGTGTGTGTGTGTGTGTGTGTAGATGTGAATGTGTTGTGCAAATGTACATCAGTATTACAAAAACAGTTCACCTTTCCAAGGGGACTCATTTCAAACAGACTAGAAAGTCTGGGTCATTGTTAGCAAGCAGCAAAACAACATGTGTCCTTACAAATTCAGCATGGAAATCTTTCCTTTGATTTCCTTTTAATACACAAATTTTCCACAGACATACTTGCTCAAAGCCAGGGAGGGCATTTTCAGGGTTGTTTTTTTGTTTTTTGTTGTTGTTAATAAAACATCTTTGATCTTATATCATCACATGCTTTTTGGCATTGCTTCAGAAAAATTTAAACCATTAAGATCAGTATGCAATGAACAGTATTACTATCAACTTTACAAAAACTCATGCCTGTGTGTATATTGTTCTTTTGAAGAATCTCAACCAAAACCTGCTTCTGTTTATTTTCATGAACCTCTAGACACATTACTATCTTATCATCCAACAAAGGTTATGTGTCAACCCTAGCAGAAATCTAAGAGATAAGTTACAAGCTTAAAGTGTTCTGAGTCCAGGGGAAGGTGTCCTTTCAGATACTTGTGTTCATCTGTTGCTGTGAGGGCAAACCTATGGCACCCATGCCAGAGGTGGCACGCAGAGCCCTCTCTGAGGCCACATGCACCATCGCCAGCTGCTCTTCTGGTTTCCAGTGTATAGCCGCCCTGAATCTCTCGGGAGTAGGGCGGCCTACAAGTTGAATAAACAAACAAATAGTGCACATGTCTTTGCGAGTGCCCGAGCGCCAGAAAACGGCCTGAAAATGGCCCCCAAAACGCCCCCAAAACAGACCATTTTTCAGCCTGGTTTTGTGCTGTTTTATGGCCAGTTACTGGGCCAATTTTCAGGCTATTTCTGGGCCTTTTATGGGCTGTTTTTCAGGCCAGTTTCCAGGCTGTTTTTTCAGGGCCGGAAAACTGCTCAAAAACATCTGGAAAATGGCCTGAAGAACAGCCAAAAAACAGGCATGTGCACTGGCCAGCTCATCTTCAGGTTTCCGCTTGGCGCACTCACATGTACACTCATTCATGCGTGTTCCGATTTGGGCACTCGGTGCCAAAAAGGTTTGCCATCACTGATCTATTGTGATACATTGTAGGAAGTTATGGCTCTCTGATCCCTGGCAAGACTTTCAGTTAGCACAAAGTCCTGGGAACTGTCAGTCCTAATAGATTAGACAGCCACAGTTTGGAAAAGCTGCACTGTGCCAAAGTGGCTTCAAAACATGTTCCAGAAATACAAAATTTCTTGGAAGTTTATCAGACACTTCAATAGATTAGTGTTGGTGGGCGGACTTCACTTCTATAACAGCCTCAGCATCCAGAGTAGCACACAGCCACCCAACAGTAGCAGGAATTACATAGACTTCTATCTCAGCTTACTACAAACAACCCAGGCCAGTGCCCAAAGCAGAAATAGAGTTCATAAAGAGTCCTCCATCAAATACTTTGCAATGAGCAAGAAACTTTTCAACTCATCCACAGATAAGAAGTTAGCTAATGAAGAAACTTAGAGGATTAAAAATAATGTTTTTCAAAAAGTACAATTTAATGAAAGAATGCCTTAATTATACAGAATGATAGTCAAATTGTATTATTCTGCAAAAAATATGTATCTGGAAGAAAACTTATAAAGTGTCTCAGTGGTGGGTTTCCATTTTTTTTTACTACCGGTTTGCACAGAAGCGTCCGGGCAGGTGGGCAGAGCTTTCCGCCGCCACTATTACTGGTTTGCTCAATCCAGGTGAACCGGCAGAAATCCATCTCTGAATTGTCTGCACTTTATATGTTTTATAAAAAATTCAGAACAGCTTCCTTCCATACATAATAATAAAATTTTTATGAGTCTCCAAGCATTGTGTCCTGCTGTTTGTGGCTAAGCTGCTTTGCCATTTAAATAGAAAGCCTGATACTTAATATTAGAGATGTGCATTCTTTTATGGGATAGGGATGAGGATAGAAAGCCCTTTCAGTAAAAATTCCCAGATTCTTTTCTGGTTCCCCCCCCCCTCCCAAACTTTCAGTGGCCCTTTTCTGTAGCCTTCTGTTTTCCCCCAGAATGTGAAAGTGCTTGTGACATTCACTCTCTACACTACTACTTTTATTTTGAAGAAAATTTCTGGGCCTGCAGAAGCTCCATCACCATTCTTTAACAATATAAATGGTGGATAGGCAAAGCTAAGTATTCCTTACTCGAGAAATGTGTCACCTGGCCAGGAAAAAGGGACAGGTAAACTGGGTATTAGTGCAGGTGAAGAGATAGTGGGTAATAGTTCACCAGACTGACCTCTGTGAAAATGAGTGTTACCATAGTAGACATTTTATGATAAATATTAGGGACAATGTATTCTCAAGTGTGGCGCCATAATTGTGAAATTTGTTTCCTTAAGAAACCCCAGTGTTTTTCCTTTCTTCCTATTTAAAAGATATTTGAACACCTTTTTTACCCAGAAAGTATTTTATTTTATGAAATATTGGCATGCACTTTCAGTATATGTGAGTTTTGCGTGAACTTTTATCTTTTAAGGTTTTCTTTTTTACATTCTAAGCTTTTTTGAAATAAAAATGAAAAAGAAGACTAAATCTGGCAAAGAGAAAAATATCCTTAATAATGGACAGAAATAGGAAAATTAACTTCTTCAGAACCAAAATAACTCAAGTATGAAATGAAGTATACTTAAAAC
This sequence comes from Thamnophis elegans, assembly GCF_009769535.1. Lineage (NCBI taxonomy): Eukaryota > Metazoa > Chordata > Lepidosauria > Squamata > Natricidae > Thamnophis > Thamnophis elegans. The sequence continues at coordinate 52,811,263 of NC_045545.1, forward strand.
ATATATAATCTTAACCCAACATCACCAAAGTTAAAACTGAGTCAGAAAACATAACTCCCCAAAGATCCAAACACTGACTTATGTGGATACAGCAAAATGGTCACAACATCTTGTTGGGGGGGGGGGAGCAGGGGCGGGGAATAGTGCTGCGGTTCAGCAGCCATAAAAGGGCTCAGATATGACAGAGACTATGGTCAGAATCCTTCATTTATGAAATTTTATACAATAGATGAGAAAAGATTTTTTCAAAGTAGTATATGAATGGTTACAAATAGGTCTGCAAATGTAACAAAGATAGATAGATAGATAGGTAGGTAGGTAGGTAGGTAGGTAGGTAGGTAGGTAGGTAGGTAGGTAAGTAGGTAGGCAGGCAGGTAGGCAGGCAGGCTGGCTGGGTTTTGGGCTTAAAGCATGGTTGGAGCTGCTGTCTTTCTATAAATCTTGGTGGGAGTGTGTGGAGTGCTGACTTTCAATAAGTGGATTGATTGGCTGTGTGGTTGTATCATGATTGGTAAATTGATTGGTGCTGATTGGTGCTGGCTGTGTGTCTGTTGTTGTTTTGTGTTGTAACGGCCTGGGTGGTGGGTGGGTCACGTTTATTCATGTTGTGGGGGTGTTTCTCTATTTCGATAGCTTAGAAGAATAATTATGGAAGCTATCAAAATAGAGAAACATCCCCAGAACATGAATAAACGTGATGTTACCTCCCACCTACCAGACATCTGGAAACCAGCCCTAGCCAACAAATGAGCCCCACCCACCACCCAGGCCGTTACAATACAAAACAACAATGGACATACAGCCAGCACCAATCAGCACCAACCTACCAATCATGATACAACCACACAACCAACCAATCCACTTATTGAAACAAAGCCAGCATTCCACACACTCCCACCAAGATTTATAGAAAGACAGCAGCTCCGACCACGCTTTAAGCTGAAAACACCAGCCTGAAGATGGTGAGTGAGACCTCGCTGAAACGTTGCCAAGACAATCTCAATCTTACACGGGAAAAGACCCAAATACAACAAGACCAGCATACCTACACCTGTGAAAATCTACGAAAACAAATACACACACACACACACAAATAAGACTGCATACCCAAATGGCTTGTATTAGTCACCCTGGAGAAGTATTCTTTTTTACTTAGCAAATGTTTCCTGCCTAGTTACCTGGAGCCGATTTTATTTATTACAGATAACACATAGATCCTGGACTACATTATAATTCATGCATAGGTAATGTGCAAAGATGTACAAATGTTTGCAAATCCAAAGCTATCAAACCAACAGCATTCAAATTTATCCAAATTTTGTAAAATAAAAAAGTCAAATACAAGATATAATACACACGATTGTGTTTCTAGATAAACCCCATGAGTCAGAGCACATTTTTGTGTTTTAATTGCAAAAATATTTTTTGTGGGTTCAAAATAAAGGATCGGATTTGACTTATCCAACCTGTGTACTGCATTATTATAACTGAAATGTTGAGTCTATCAAGTGTGATTCACCAAGCAGTTGTTCAAACACAATCACATATTTTGACCAAACTCATGACATAAACATATACATACAAGATTCAATGGAGTTAACATTATTTCTATATAATGATTTTAGGATTGGAGTGTTAAACAATACACAAGAGCTAAACCATCTTATCATTTCCCCTGTTTAATGTGCTTGTTGATTATGTTTTGTAACCTTGCTCCCACCCTCCCTTTCTCCAATTCTTGGAGACTGGCTGGATAAATCCCTGCAATTTTCTGGCAAGATGTCAGAAGTGGTTTGCCATTTCTTCCTTCCTAGGGCTGAGTTAAAAGTGACTGGCCCAAGGTGCCCAGCTGGCTTGGTGCCCAAGGCAGGATTCGAACTCACAGTCTCTGGGTTTCTAGCCTGATGCCTTAACTATGAGAACAAACCAGCTCTCATTTTGCACAGGATTTCTAATAACACATAAATTGAATCTTATTTCTTCTCCTTCTAGGAAAAGGGTATCTAGTTGTTATTTTTTTCCCTGGTAACAGCAAGAAAGAGAAAGAGAAGCAGCTACAGGAAAGGATTTCAGCCTCAACCTCATGCTATACAAAATCACACTGTACTATGTTAAAGCTGCAGATCTTGAAACCTTAACAGCAGCTCTGAGCAAATGAAATGATTTATTCAATCTGCATTGGAGAGGTCAGAAGAAACCCTGGTTTTCTGTAGATAGATGCGAAGCAGGTTACTAAGATCTCATGACAGGGAGCCCAGAGCTGCGATCCTGCATCACAAACAGACTGCTGTCAATTGGAGTTAAGGAGACTCCTGTTCTCAAGGCAGCTTAATTTACTAGAAGACAACTGTTCCTGTTGATTCTTGCAGCACTGATAGTTAATAGAGCTGACTGCTTAAGAAAAATGATCAGATCAAAAGAAATACTTTCTAGAAAGAGGAACTTCTCATCAAGCACCCAAATTAAATCGGTATTTAATCATGTCTGGGTCCTGTTCACTGCTTTGAGTGAGAACTATATGCTATGTCCCCTTATGACCAGGCATAGATGTGCAATGAACAAATCTGGAATGGCACTGATAACATTCAAATATTTCTTGACATTTTGTCCACCATATCTTACTCTGAAACACTAGTGAGAACATTATAAAAACCAGACACATTCCATTGAGAGACATGATGGCCTGTGCTAGCGTGGACAATTGCTCTGCCACACAACACAATGAAGCTTATAACCAGAGTAGATTCATGCTGATGCACATGCATACCTAATGGTGCACAACCACATGTGCACCCACATTTTGTGCAATACTCAATAACCCCCTATATTAAAATTGACTACTGGATTAATTTTTGAGAATATATTTCATGACTGAATACCACCTAGATTCCTGTTATCACAAGACGTGACAACTTTCCTGTTCCTCTGTCGTCTAACAGCAAGATATGACAATCCTTCCAATGCAGACATACATATCACTGCATACATGCACACAACAGATACTCAGAGCAATAGAAAACTTTAGACTTTCATAAATCAAGCTTTACAGCACGATCCAAAAAGTCACGAGTAAAACCCATGCTATTCAGTGGGGCTTATTCACAAAACAGCATACAGAGCGCATTGCAATTATAACCTTTACCCAATGCGGCTTGACTTCCTCTATCTGCTACACATATCTTGTGAAGGATTGTTATGTCTCTCCCACTTCTAGTCTTTCCCTCTTGCTAGACACAGATATCTTTCCACTACTGTCTGTGAAAGGCAACGAGCCTAAGCAATCCAACTGGACTGCTTCTGTGTGCAAACTCTTTAAAAACATGCACTCAGGAAACCTTTTGGTAACTGCTGAGATCCCCGCCTTGCTTAACCAAATCAAATCTCCATCCCTAATTACCTGCCCAAACCTAATTAGGGAAGGGCGACAAATTTATGGAAGAATTCCAATATCAGGAATATGATACCATATCCGAGCGTTTTCTCTCTTTCACAAATACCTGCATATGTACATCCCTGGGCCATGAAGGCTGCTAATCTACCTGCATGTTCAGAGCAGGACATGCTTTCTGGCACGTTTACCCAGTGACAGTGCCACTCAAGCTCAGCATCATTCACAGCCCAGCACAGTAGACTCCTGTGCAAGCAAAAAGGATGGGGTATACAATGCAAGCAGATTCCCCCCCCCACACACACACACATACACACATTTAGAGGCTTCCTCTTCTGCTTTGCAGGAAGAAGTAGCCTTCAGTTCAGCTCTCGCCAACATCCTCCATAAAGCTCAAGCAATGCACCTGTCAATGGCTGGCTAGCTGCCTCTACAAATATAAGCATCCAGCTATTTGATGCCTTGGAGATACAGAGACACTCACTGTGCAGTGGCTTTGTGTGGCTCATCTCCAGGTGGGCAGATTCCAAGCCATGGCGATGACCTCCCCTGCCTCTGCTCACTCCACCAAGAGCCTTTTTTCCCCCTCCTCCTGCTGCTGCTGCCACCTCTTCCTCTGGTAGAATGGCAGCCGTCCCTCTTCCCCCTCCCTTTCTTTCTCACTCGTCCGCTCCTCTCCTTCAATGCTAGTCAATCTTTGCCGTGTTTCCCCCCCTCCCCAATTTATCGTCAGAGCTCAGTAGGACAAGGAGAAGATGCTATGCTGCTACTGAATCTGGCATCCTGCATCAAGAGCCAGAGCTGGGCATGCTCCATGCGCTCTCAGGAGATTTAAAAATCACGTGATGCCCGTTCTGTCATTTAGCGCAAGGAGTAAATAGTACCAGGGTGGGATTAACTCTTCCTGACCCAAATTTGAAAAGATGCTTTGTCAGCATCACCCACCCTGCTTCTAGGAGCTTCCTTGGGTAAGGATACTTGGTGTGCTACATTTGTTAGATATGGGTCAAAGATACCTTTCCTTTATGTACTCAAATATCTTATAAATGTTATTTTATGCTTTGGGGCTACCAATGTCAGGCTAATCAAGGATTTATTTTTCTCCCCCCTTTTTGGAGGGGGAGGCTAAGCTGTTTTCTCCCATATTCATCCACATACACATTCACACGATTAAAAAGTCACACTTTAATTGCACACTACCAACAAAGATGGTTGCAGCAATGCAGCTGCATTCATGGGCACCTACAAAACAAGTTTTCTGCATAGATCAGCATTCGTTAACACAGTAAAGAAGTACAGATGCACTGGATTATTAATCCTATTCCCCCCCCCTCCCAAAGAGAAGTACATTGAAAGGAAATCATTAGGAATGGAGTGTGTGTTTTTGTGTGTTTATTAGAGTGTAACTAAGGGCTGTATGTGAATACGTAGTCATTCCCTGGATAATAATCTCTACTGTGAATTCTCTACTATACTTTGCAGCTTTACTGCATATAGTAGAAAATGCTCTACTATAGTCTGCAGTCTTATTAGCTACCCAGTGATTCCAAATAACTGAAAGGCTGGTAGTACCTTTTAAGACTAATCAGATTTTTTTAAAGATGTAAGCTTATCACTCATAAAAGAATGTACTCCAAATCTTTCTGATTTTTTGCCTACCCTACACAAATGTGACTCTCTTCTTACGATGCTGCCAATTCTAGAAAATTCAAAAGAAAGACATGATCAGAGAACTCTTTACAGGATTAAGTCGCTTTTTTTAAATGGAGAGGTTCTTTTTCTGATGATACCATTAGTTGAGTTTCATGACAGAAATTTGGGAAGAATTTTAAAATGTCATTAATATTCAGAAAGAATTGGAAAGCTCAAAGCTATTTTCTTCTGTATCTGTCACCCCCAATTTCCTTTTGTAACACTCTTGAAAATTGATAGCATACTTTTCTGCCATATTAAAGTGAGAAACTCGTGAAAATTGCAATATAAATCTCAGACTTATTTTTTAAAATGTGAAACACAGTTCCCTAATCCTGACCTTGTGTGATGATGTCACTTATTTTGTATCATAGCCCCATCCACTGTGACCCACAGACCAGCTTCCCCATATTATTAACATGCATTCCTTGCATGTTTATTCAGAAGTAATTCCTATGTATTCTCAATATAAAATATAGAGTTATGGAACTCAAAATTAGTTCAAAAAGCAGAATTCCCTGTATGAAATAAAGTAAAGGCAGTGATATGCTGGAACAAAATCATACCAGCTTACAAAGGGAGACTGTTAAATTTTCAGGAATTTTGTGATCCAGCTGAGAATGGAGTGACAACATCTAGCATACTGAACAGCTGTTTGGCAATTAGCAGCATGATGTAGTGATAGTAACTGAGATGGCACAGCTAGTTATGAAACATTTTCTGTTACACCTCTGAGGCAGGGTCTTATTGAATTTTATCATCCACCAACTTTCTCTATAGATCATATTAGGTAGGCAAAATGAAAGTTAGCACTGAACAACATCTGGTGGCTGTATGGAGGGTTAGATCTCAAATTGTATAGGCTAGTATAATCATGACTTACCATGATTCATCAGGTGCTTCTAAGCACCAACAAAATAACCTCTGACCAGCTATTCCATAACTAAACCTACCGGTAGAGAAAAATGTAGGGATATTGTACACAGTGAAAACAGCAAGTTCTTTTCTCGGATAGAAATCTAGGACTCTTAACAGCAACAACAACAAAAAAAAACCATACATTTTCAAACAACCAATACAAAACCCATTTCCATTTAAGTGGTAGCTCTTAATGCTTCCACTTAAGTCCAAAATCACCTAGCTGCATTCCCAATCATATTGTGGTGCTCTTTCAGTGCATCTGAGCCTCAGAAACTCCCTTTGTAGAAATAAATGACTGAGAAAACAGCTGCTCCCTTAGAAACAGCCATAGCCAATGAGAGATCTTATGCCCAGCCCAGAATGGAAAAGGTTCTCATTAGCTACTTTCAGATGAATGTGCAACCAACATGCATGAAGAATCTGATTTTACCTCAGAGAGCACGGAATCTTCCCTAGTAGTCTTAATATCCTCACTAGGAAGAACAAAGAATCGGAAAACTGAATGTGAAGGAGCTTATCAGAAGAACTGAAGAAGGCCTCAGGAGTAGAGCAGAGCAACATGGCCAGATTCTTTCTAGGGGCCTTTGAAACCATATCTATCCATACAACTCAATTGTGGGAATATATCATATTCCTTTCTCTAGATCAGTGATGGCTAATCTTTTTGTCCTTGCGTGCTGAAAGTGTGTGTCTGTGTGTGTGCCCACACCCATAATGTAATGTGCGCATGACACATACACATATGTGCACCCTGTCCCCCCTGTGCATGCGCATGCAACCTTCCCCTTGCATCCCATTTTTGGCCTACCAGGCCTCCTTAAAGCCTCCTGGGACCAAAATGGGCTATAGGGGGGGCACCACACCCCCACACTCCCCCACATACTGCATATGTGTGCACATCTCCCGCATGCATGGCAAAGACCTGAAAATCAGCTGACTGGCAAGAGACATGCAAGCATGCACGATGGAACAGAGTGGGGGCAACAGCTCAAATGCCCGCAGAGAGAGCTCTGCATGCATAGAATATAATAGTTGGAAGGGACCTTAGAGGTCTTCTAGTCCAACCCCCTGCCTAGGCAAGAAACGCTACACGACTTCAGACAAATGGTTATCCAACATCTTCTTAAAGACTTCCAGTGTTGGAGCATTCACAACTTCTGGAGGCAAGTTGTTCCACTGATTAATTGTTCTAACTGTTGGAAATTTCTCCTCAGCTCTAAGTTGCTTCTCTCCTTGATTAGTTTCCACCCATTGTTTCTTGTTCTACCCTCGGGTGCTTTGGAGAATAGTTTGACTCCTTCTTTGTGGCAGCCCCTGAGATATTGGAACAGTGCTATCATGTGTTCCCTAGTCCTTCTTTTCATTAAACTAGACATACCCAGTTCCTGCAACCGTTCTTCATATGTTTTAGTCTCCAGTCCCCTAATAATCTTTGTTGCTCTTCTCTACACTCTTTCTTGAGTCTCCACATCTTTTTACATCATGGTGACCAAAACTGAATGCAGTATTCCAAGCGTGAGCTTACCAAGGCATTATAAAGTGGTATTAACACTTCACGTGAGCTTGATTCTATCCCTCTGTTTATGCAGCCTAGCACTGTGTTGGCTTTTTGGCAGCTGCTGCACACTGCTGGCTCATATTTAAATGTTGTCCACTAGGACTCCAAGATCCCTTTCACAGTTACTACTATTGAGCAGGTACCACCTATACTGTACCTGTGCATTTTGTTTTTCTTGCCTAAATGTAGAACCTAACTCTTTTCACCATTGAATTTCATTTTATTAGATAGTGCTCAATGTTCAAGTTTGTCAAGATCCATAGATTCGCCATCATGACTCTAGATCTATGGCTGTGATGCAAAGCTAGCATGATTATACATTGTTTGCGCTGCAAAGAAATAATATGGGTTATTTTATTTCTTTAGGTCATTATACCAGTAGAGGAATCATGTACCTCATCTCTGTAGGAAGGTTGAGCAAAATAGCCGAGGCTTTGTTCAGTGCTCTTTCTGGCAGGTCTGTGGATTCTGTGCTCTTTTTAATCCTTGAAATTAGAATCATTTTGGTCTCTAGCCTTGGAAGAAAATAGTAAGATACGATTTGACATTCTTTTTACTGGTTGCATCCCTGCATTGTTGATGATTTGGGGAAATGGTTTAAGTGGAGTTATTATAGGCACTCTTCTTCAATCTTTTATTCAGATTTGCTGGATTATTAATTCTTGGAATTCTCACTAGCATAGCTTTGTTAATACTTTTGGAACATATCAGGAGACCGTAGTTTGCAAAAGGCTAATGTATAGACTGGAGTTCATATAACAAATTAGAACATGGTTTACTTAACCATGTCTAATTGAATAAGTAACTGTTATACTCAAAATGGGTTTGTTCACTCTCTTAGACTGCAGTCCAACCATACTAGCATGCCATAGGAATGCACATGTTCAAACTGGTCAAGTGCTTCATGAAGGCTTCCAATATCTTGCTGGGAGTCACACTTCCAGAGATTGATGGGGGGACACTATTGGGAGGGAGATTCAGAAGTTTTAGAGGAAAGGTATGTGCCCTCACCATTTTCTAAGTTGAATTAAGGCATCCATCCTACCTTTTTCCCTCCAAAATTCCCCCAAAGTGTTTTTTTTATTCCTTTCACTTATGTGCTCTTGGCTCAACTCTAGGAGTAATTTCAACAACAGTCTCTTTTACAGCCTGGAACCTCCCAAAACATGCTAATTTATGTAAGCTGTAAAATGTGGGACTGCTGCAGTTCCATTTACAGAATACTCTGGGCTCTGTCTACTCGCCCTCAGACTACTTCTTCTGAATGGGTAGTGCTGATGCTACAGATGGCTTGGGGTTGGGAGGGGTCTCCAGAAAGCAGAACAGCCTATAATCCTCTTATAGTTTTGCTCATGATGCTTTCACTGGTGCCCCACATTGCCAAGCCCCTCCCAGGCAACCGATAAGCTGAGGATGAGAATTAACTTTCCTGCAGTCAAGCTGGCCATTAAATAAAGCTAAAGTGAATTAAGCCCATTCCCATCTGATATATAGGCAAATGTATAGGGCTTCCCGTCCAGGATTGCTAAACATTATGCCCTGATTATGAGGAAAGTATGACTGCCTTTGCTATAATGACTTGTTCAAAAGAACAATTGTCTTGCCAAATGACTTCAGAGAAAATAATAATTTCGTTTCACTAAATTATTTTGCAATTGTTATGAACTTTGGCACCACCTTGTGGTAAATAATATTACATGTGGAATATATTGCAGACAGAGAGAATACGAATGAGGACATGGTGATGGGATCTAAATGTGTTATTTATAACCTGCCCAGTTGAATGTATGAATCTATAGACATGGCCTTAAATCAGGGAGTGAAAGCCACATCTAAAAAAAGCTACAAAAGGGCTTACTTGAATAAATGAACGTATTTATCATATGCAGTTTAGCTGATAGTATTCAAGGAATCATATATCAATAGAAAAATAATTTACAGACACCCAAAAGTAAAAAGGTGTGTGTGTGTGTATTTAAAAGTAGCATTATAGTACTAAATAATGGTTATGTTTAATATGAACAAGATATTTTGTGGAAAAAATATGTTCATGATGAGAAAAGGGGTCTTGGTTAATATACTGTATATGAGAGAGAGAGGGAGTGACATATTGCAGCAACCCGGGCCTGCCACGCCCCCAAACCAGTTCTTCCAGCGGTGCCGTAGGCACCACAATCTTGTTTTTTGCTTCTGTGCATGCGCAGAGCAATTTTTATTGCAGTGCGCATGCACCTGCCCACAAGTGAACCGGGAGTAGTCCTTGCCGGAACCCACCCCTGATGTATTGTATGTCTTAGCAGATCTCAATACTGCAGAACAGGGATGTCAAACTCACAGCCTGCAGGCAGGATGTGTCACGCACTGGCCATGCCCCACCCCAGTTGTGAAGGGGGAAAAAGTTGTGATATGTCACATGTTGGAACCCTGACAACAAGATGACAACATGACACCACAAGTTTGACACCCCTGCTGCAGAATGTTTTTCTAAAACATTAACACAGCAACTGAAAAAGGCCTGTCTTAAGTCATCACCAAATAAATTTCAAAGACTGAAGTAATTCAGAGAAAGTTCCCTGGAAGAATACAAGATTCAGACAGATTTATATTTAACATGGCCCACAGCCCTTAATCACAGTGCTCCCCCTCACAGTTTTTAAGCAGCACACCTTTCCAGATTTTGACGTAGTTGCTTAATAGAGGTACCTACTAGATTAAACATTGACCTGTAGTTTCTCCTAGTCAGCAATTTAAAATGTGCAGCCTCTAATTAAGTTTTTTTAAACCCTCCCCAAATGCCCACAATGTTCTCAACTCATTTATGAACACCAGTAACCCTACTTTTGTGTTTGCGTATGTTGCAACTACTTCCAAAATCCACAATCAAGGATCAGGGTTTCCAGTGTTAGTTACTGTATAATCATGTGACATTATTCCCTGCCTCTGCATCTGCTCTCCATGGGACATTTTTGATCTTTGGCCAGCCTGAAGTAGTAGATGGTGAAAGGCCAATTGTTTCCTAAGTTGCTGCAATCTAATACACATTCACCAATGCTGAGAGAAACAAAGCAGAAGGAAGTTCAGCTATTAAGCATCTCATTCAATGTGAAGGTCAAGCTTGAATACCACGATATTACTAGGAACAGGTTTGCTAGAAAGACTCTCAACTGCTTTTGGAACCAGTTCAAATAAACATACCAACCCTCTTCCCAAAAACACTTCAGAGAAAACTAATTCACATTAAGGCATCACTTTCTTTTATGTTTGGTTTAGTTTTCAATATTGGTACTATTTGAAAGTTACTAATAATTTGATATCAATATTTTAGATGATTGGTATTCATAAAATGCATTCAACCTCCATTCAGCACTGCTTATAGGCAGTTCATAAAAACAATATAAATACTGTATACAAACCACAAGTCAGCACACATACTTTAGGTCTGTTCTAGATAGCCCTTTAACCACAATATTAGGATTATCTTGTTATTTAAATTTGAAATACTGTAGTTGCCATTGGAGATTTACGGAAACCAGAATTTGGAACCCACAACAATATTTGGTTAAAAGAAGTGCTGGTAGCAATATTGACATATTATCACTTTTTCATTTGGTATGTACTAAGATGTAACAGTTGTACTGAAACAAAGTACAGTTTGATTCTTAGTGTATAACACAAACCTAGTCATTATTGCTTTAAACCATACTTTGTAAAGTAGTGGGTAAACCTAGGCATTGTGGCTTATTCAAGAAATGATGGCTTATTGTGACACAGTTAGCATTTGAGTAATTCAAGGAAAAGGAAGCCAACCTTTTATTTACCAATCTTATAATATTGATCATATGGTTAATTATGTAGAGAAGACAAATAAGACAGATAATAAATAATATTAGTAAGTAATAATGTATCAGATAGAACCAGGCTTCACTTAAAAATATGAAAAGCTAAAAAAAATTGTTTTAATTTTACATTAAACTGTAACCAACAGATTTTTGAAAATATATAGAAAAGCCAGCAAAACTGGTGTTCACTCTTTACATTAAAATCAATGCACACGAACACACACACACACACACACACACACACATTTTGGTTACCACAAAATACAGATATTAGGGTAACAATTATAAAAATATTGAGGTTTCAGATTTTCAAGATCATTTAATTAGACAAGAAGTCACACAGAGTCTGATGAGTCGTAAGGTTGATAACAAGATATATTTTTGCATGTTCAGAATTTAAACAGATTATGGGAAGATGCACAAGCATTCAATTTAGGTTGCAACTGCTTCTACAATCTTCCTTATTCCAATCTGTTTTTATAGGCAGAGTCTGACCTTGATTGCAGCCATGAACATAATTTCCAATTAATTTAGACAGAGAGACAGAGACACACATAGTATGCTCCCAAATCATGCTATTGCATGATTAATTCCAATTCAGTTTGGGAATGGGGAAATGGAAAAACCAATATTCAAACTCATATTATTTTGATTGCATTGAGATCTGCACTGCTACATAATTGGTGATAATTAATGTTCTAATAAGAAAAGCTATAGAATAGAGGACGTTCCTCCCTTCCTCCCAGGCTGTCTACACATAATAATACAGCTGTGTATGTGGATTCTTATTTCTCATTTCGATGATTATAGACTTTAAAAATACTGAGCATAGATGTGTAATGGGGGAGGGGGGAGGAGAGGGGGAAGAGAGAAAGAACAAATCAAACCCTAGAGGACTTTAAACATAAGCATTGGTAATTTGATCTGTGTTCCAGAACAGAATGGTGACTAATGGTTAATAGTCTACTTGAACCACAATGAGTATAACTGCATATCTTTGGCTTTGATTCAGAGATACAACTCCATCCAAGACAATTGTGTTATGAATCCAACACAATTACAACTATTCTGTTCATTGCATCCACCATTTATTTAATGCAAAATGTCACCTGATCTGGTTAAACAATGGCTTTGAGATTACAGGCTGAGCTCAGTTTATAACAACAGATTTGTTACAATAGCACACAGTAGATACTTATCCACTGCAAAATATTCATTTTTTTATACCACCCATTCACAGCACAATAATCAAGCATCAGAGTGTTAGGTGCTCCTCTGTAGGTGTATCTTAAGTACCAGAAGATCAAGTATCAGAAGATCAGAAGATCTTAAGTATCAGAAGATTATCTCAGGGATCTATGTAGTCTAGCAGCCTGTCTTTCACAATGAACAGCCTGTCAATTACAGAAAATCATTTCTAGCTCTACTGTTGAGAAATCCTGTTTGGTGTGCTTAATTCAAAATTTTTATTTTAACTATTATTATAATTAGCTATGCTAATTTTAGTATACAGTTTAAAAATACTTATTCAATGCCACTTATACAGTACCACTGCTCATAAAATTAAAAATAAAAAGCAAAACTCAGTGCAATACTGCAAACTGTTTTGAATATTGGTGGCAACAGTGAATAAAAATCAAATACAGTTTCAACAACTGTACACAACTCAATACACAACTGCTTCGAGAAGCAAATGCTGGCTAATATTTCATCCTAGAAATGTCCACAGACCCACAGATTTATAAAGGGTCCTCTCACATTTTATATTTATACATTATCTGTTTTATATTTGGAGAGAGAGCTGCATTATAGCATGAAATAACTGTATATGTAATCCAGGTAGAAGAAAACATTACTTTCTAAATGTGGATAGGTCTTGTAATTTCTTTTTATAAACTTTATCATATAAATATTTTAAGAGCGCTTGTTTTAATTTCTTGCTTAATAGGGATCACCTTCCCAACAGGTGCCTCCCAGGTAGTTTTGCTGTAACAGACATCTGGACTTTTGATACTATTTAAAACAAAACAAAACCAATAATACTGGAGGAGAGTATACTCCATAGTTTTACAGAAGCCAGCTTTCATTTTTTAATTCAAATATTTTTTTAAAAAACAGTGTTTCTCAACCATGCTGGTTGTAAGTTAAAGTCCACACATCTTCAATTTGCCATTCTTCAATTTGCAATTTTAGGCTTAGAGCCTAAAAAGCTTGATCTGCAAGGATTGTAGCAGAAAAAAGGAAGGTATCCTTTGAGAGACAGTGATACCTGGGGATCTTGGTCTTAGATAGTACTTACCTTGTAGTATTTTGCAAACTACAATATAGTTAAAACATTCACTAACATGCCCACGACTCAGTAGTAGATGTACATATCACCAGCAAGCCCCTGTGGCTTTCAACTACAATTTTGGATTATTGATTCCTTTAGGTTGAGTGCAATCCCTTTCCAAGCAGCCACTTCCCCTAATTTCCACTCCCAGGAACAACTCACCCCCAATGCTTTTAATTGAATAAAGCCAATTATCATTTTGATTTATTCTAAATATTAGCAACTTACTTGATGAAAAAAGTAGTTCCCATTGAGGTGGTGTCCATTTCCCAGCCTTTGGGCATATCTGAAGAAACAATGATACCATTAACCTATTAGCACTAGAAATTTTTTCTGTTCCAAGCTATTATTAATGAAATTTGAGAAACAATTTTTTTTTAGAAACACATTTTTCAATGGGTGTCATAGAAAATTGTTTATTATGTTTTGCTACATCTTTCTATTCATGTTAGTCAAACCAGACAACAAAATTTAAGGATCAGAATCCCCAAACCATAAATTGCATATTAAAATGAGTGCAAAATGAATTATTATACAACTGTTACATAGTAAGTGAAACTGAAAATTGTGCAGGAAGTGATGAAAAAGAAAAGTTAATCAGGATCAGACCTGGCTCATACAGTATATGGATGTACAACCACTAGGAAATCCTAAAGGTATGTTCGTGTGTGTGTGTGTGTGTGTGTGTGTGTGTGTGTGTGTTTGTGTGTTAAATCAGAGTGAGACATTGTTTATAGGAATGCACATATAATCAATTTAATCAGTTTGAGGATAACTTTATCTAAATACATCACAAACAATTCTAGGCAATATCCACAGCATGTAGAACATTAACAAAATATGAATTATTCAGGCAATATATGATAATATATATATTGATCTTAGTCATAAGGCCAAGAGCTAAGAGCACAAGTACTTTTGGCAGATAGTAATAATGCATTTGCAATTCTAGTTTAATCTTAGTTGCTACCTGCAGATGTATATGGATTTGATTCCTTTTTCCCAGTACACCAGGGTAGGTTTTCTTAAAATAAGAAATCAAGCCTTTTCTGTCCACCAATCCTTTAGAGAAAATATTAGCTTTCAAGGAGCTCCCAGCCCTTGGGGCTTTGAAAGCTGCCTGATCAAGTTCAATATCCCATCTTATTAGAGATACCAGTCTAATCAAATTCACAATCATTTATCATTTTGACAATGCCAATAAAACACATTCCCTAGCCTGATTTGGTCTCTGTATATTGTTGCCTGCCTCCTTTCCTTACCTGTTGCCAAGAAGCATTTTATTTATCACCAATTGTAGTATACAAAGAAAGAGGAGAGAAAAGATTGCTCAGTCTGCATCATCTTAACTGCCCTGTCCAATCACCGAGGAAAGGACCTCAGCTGGACCAGTGTAGGAATAGAGGAAGGGTTACGTAAAGACATGTGCAGTAAAAATGCCACGATCTCAGTAGCTGGTTACTAATACCTATGAGCTCACCTAATTAGCAGAACCAGATGTGAGTAGAGAGGAAAGGTTACGTACAGACATGCGCAGCAAGCCTCCATGATCTCAGTGACCGATGACCTCAACTGTTTATGAGAACCAGGTAGTACCAGGAACTGTTGTGTTATGTGAGGCTTCTACCTTGCTTGGGATGGTCTTAGATATTGACAAATAAAATGTACCAATAAGATGCTGTTGCTACCCCTGCTTTTGCTTTGCTTGTTAAAACTGTATAAAAGCCAAATAAATTCTGAGTATGGCAGATAGACATTTTGGACACCAATTGCTGTGATGGATTTCTGATTATTGGGGGGGGGGGTGTTCTAAAAAGTACACCTTTTGATTTTGAGATAAGAATGAAGCAAAACCCATACAAGGACAATAGCTTATTCAAACCAAATGAAATGGACAAAGGACTGTGCAAGCTTCAAAAGGTATCATCAGGATAAAAGAAGAATGAGGAAAGAAATCACACTTTCAAAAATTAGATCAAATTATTGTAGCTGTGATATCTGCAATTTAAGCCTAATATGGAGTTTACTGAGAAAATAAATAAGCAACCTTCTGGTTTTTTATTTATAAAAATTTAACCTTCATCCTAGAGACAAAGACATTCTGGAAAAAATTTCTATTTCTGAAAATACAAAGCCCAGCTGTTTGCTGGTTTGAGAAGTTGATAAATGTAATTTAATAGATGAAACAATAAAAGAATGTTAACATTTTTTTAAAGAAGCAAGGGTAACAATCATTTCTGCACTTTAAATGTAATCTGCAGGAAAATTTGGATTTTGCAATATCTGCCTTCCATTCTACCCCATTTTCACACAAATTGCCAACTGAAATCCAAAATGGTAAATGTAGCTTGCCTGAATCGCGTTAATCTATCTCACCTGCAAAAATTTGGGTCTACAATCAAGAGCAAACCTGGAGATCCATGAGTAAATCCTGGTAGGACAGTGAGATCCTTGATGAAAGAGGCCTTCCTAACAACTCTCTGACTTTTAATTATAAACCTGATTTTCTGCTATGCGGAATGTTGCCTCTCAGGAAATTGCACCTGAAGTGAATTCATCTTCATATTTTCCCCTCCCAAAACACATACAGCTTGACTATCAGAATTACACAGCAAATTCCCTATTTTTTTCTTACTATATTTTGCATTTTTGGATAGCAAACTGGTTCTATGTCAACCCTTCAAAACAAGAAGCACAAAGCATGAGTACTAAGACTATTTTATTGGAAAGTTACAGTAACAGTATCTTGCAATTATGCAATTACTTTTCCTCTCCCTTTTATTCT
Source organism: Thamnophis elegans (assembly GCF_009769535.1). Lineage (NCBI taxonomy): Eukaryota > Metazoa > Chordata > Lepidosauria > Squamata > Natricidae > Thamnophis > Thamnophis elegans. The sequence continues at coordinate 52,827,778 of NC_045545.1, forward strand.
ACTGAAAACTAAGGAGGGTCCTTTCTGAGATGCTTTCTATACCTGACATCCCTCCTTCAGACATTGTCTAAGCTGCAGGTCTTCCTTGTGTCTCCCAAGGTCATTTCCACTACCATTATAGTCCAGATGTGAAGGTACTGCAAAGTTGAGAATGCTCAAGCTATTACAAGTTATTTGGAAGATGTCAATGCAAGAACCACAGATAATCAAAAGAAACATTCAACTAACATCTTGATTAAAATACGAACAGATGTTCATGCCACTCCAGAGTATAGATAGCTGGCTCTGAAGAGCATAGACGCTTCAGTGAAGCTTGGTACTATACTCTTTCTTATCATGCTTACTGTACACTTGAAGCTGAACTCACTGACATACTTGCTTCTGTGGGGAGAATGTTCCTTAATTAAGTTTTGGATGCTTTTCTTCCATTTTTCCTCTTAACTTTGTGTTTCCTCTTAACACGTTAATAAACAGGACTGCTCTGGGAATAAACTTCAAATGCTCAGTGTTTAGCTCTCTGTCTACATTCCTGAGCACAGCAGATATTTAAAACGAATGTGTATAGCATATTACTGTAACTTATGGTTTTTCATATGGGATTGTAGCTATCAGGGATTTGGGAACTAGAGTGAATGTCTTCAAATTCCCACTCAAATTTACTGGATGATCTAGAGCCAAATGTTGTAAATCATTGAATAGTGAAGCTAATGCCATTCTTATGAAAACAAAAAAGAAGGAAAACCCATAGATGTGGTTGGAGTTCCTTAAATGACAGTAGTTACAAAGGGAGAAAGGGGGCCAGATGGTAACAATGAGAGCATTTTAGGTTTCCCAATTTATATTTACAGAAATCTTTTCTTCAGTAGGGTGGTATAATTGAATGCAGAATTCATCTTCACATTCATATTTGCAAGTTGTGCACTCAGAATTGTCACAGAGACTAGAAATATTTATTTGCTGTCAGCTTTGTCTCATATCTATCTGCTCTTATAACTTGAACTCAATACACTAAGTTCCAGACACTGAAGATGACTTTAAAATGTTTGCCATTGCAAAGTATTCCAAAGGTCATGAAAACATTTGTTTCCATTTGTGAGTGGAATGTGTATTTTAACATGCTATCTGTTTCCTTAGTACATTCAATGCTTCAAAGCTGATAGTGACCAATACACTTCTGAAAAAAATTGAACAATCTTGTAAACAAAGTATTAATATAGACTTCTACCCTAAAATCCCAAACGTATTTTCTGTGACCATGCTGCTATTAAATCAAGGAGCTATAGATGAATGGTACAAGTGCACTCCCATGTTTTCAAAGCATCCTTTTGCCTTCAAATCTGAAATGCTGAGCATTATTGTATAGCCTGCTATAACCCACCACTGGGTTGGAGCCCTCTAAGTCTGATGTGGGGAATAGAAGCTGAAGGGGGGAAAATGATAAAGCCATTTCATGAGTCAGGAGCAAGATTTGAAATGGCAATTTCCTGATTCACAACTGAGCTTCTTAGGTTACATTCCTATAGTCAATCAGGAACAAAGCCCCATGGAAATCAGTGGAATTTCAGTTTATAGTTAATAGTATAAAAGTTGGAGCACTAGGGTTACTTTTGTCCTAGTCCCAATTTCAAAAGTTTTGTTCTAGTAATCACTAGATTACAACGAGGTATGCAGAGGGTTTGGGAGGTCTGCAGAGTGCAAAAACTTTTTTTAAAATTTACCTCTTCAAAATCTTGGTGCGTCTTATGCTCTGAAAAATACAGTAATTTCCAAAACTCATGTGTGAATGTCAGGCTGGACTGATCAATATTATTTTGGTGGATGCCAGGTTTTAATGCTATGCAACAGGGAACTATATTTTTTCCCTCTGTTGATGCTCATCCTTTTGCAAATATTATCTCTGACAGGCCTCATCAGTTACCAATGAATAGTGAAAAACATCAAGTGATGGACAAGACCACTTATTCTCTCTGATATCCTCCTTTTTCCCCTTTTCACTCCGTTTCTCATTCCTTTTCCTTGCTTCCTCATCACAAGCCACCAATGAAACATATTTCTTTTGCTCAGAAGTCTGAAGTGATTACTAGAACAAAACTTTTGAAATTGGAACTAGGACAAAAGTAACCCTAGTGCTCCAACTTTTATACTATTAACTATAAACTGAAATTCCACTGATTTCCATGGGGCTTTGTTCCTGATTGGCTATAGGAATGTAACCTAAGAAGCTCAGTTGTGAATCAGGAAATTGCCATTTCAAATCTTGCTCCTGACTCATGAAATGGCTTCTGCACTGATGCAATTCTGCACTGATGCAATGGCTTCTGAACTGACCTGCGTAACCCCATATTCTTATAAATATAGTGTAAAGCATCTGGCAAAGTTCAAAGTGCCAGATACTGTCCAAAATTGATGATTTGAACTTTTTTAAAAAAATCTTCTGATATTCTGGAATAGTAAATTGCAATATCCTGGTGCTCAGACTATATAAAGAATGCTTAATCAAACTTTAGTCTAAAAGGGATAACAAGGCAATGATTTTGATTATGTATTCATACTGTGATTCTTATAGTCTCTTTAGCTGGTCTGTATTCACTATGTTTTTAGTCACAATGTTCTGGTTGTTGTGGCCCGCCAGCGGCCAGCAAAGATAGCAGCAGAATCAAAAAGTGAGGAGGTTGGGGAGGAACATGGGCCAGTCCTGGAGTCTGGGGAAGGCTCTGATGAGGGCTCAGTATCAGAGACAGAGAGGGGGCCAGAGCCATATGTCAGTTATCAGCTGCCTTTAGAGTCAGACATCAGTGAGGCAGACAAACAGTTGGAGCCTGTTCCCAGTGTGTGCATGTGCAGAGTTGCCAGATGAAGGGAACAGCTAAAGAATAGGGGTCAACTTGATAGTAAAGCCACAGGTGGAAGATGAATGGCCCCTCCCAGAGGAAATAAAAGAGGAGTGAAAGGGGAGTGAAGTTTGCAATAGCAATAGCAGTTAGACTTATATACCGCTTCATAGGGCTTTCAGCCCTCTCTAAGCGGTTTACAGAGTCAGCATATTGCCCCCAACAACAATCCGGGTCCTCATTTTACCCACCTCGGAAGGATGGAAGGCTGAGTCAACCCTGAGCCGGTGAGATTTGAACAGCCGAACTGCAGAACTGCAGTCAGCTGAAGTAGCCTGCAGTGCTGCATTTAACCACTGCGCCACCTCGGCTCTAGGTATTTGCAGGTATCGGCATGTCAGCTCTCCAAGCCAGATAAAATCTGTGACTGTAAATTCTCCCTTGAAAGACTTTGCTGGATGTGAATGAGCAGAATTCACAGTAAATTAATAAAAGGGTTTTTTTTGTTGAGACAGGGAGTTTGCTTCATGCTCTTGGGACGCCTCGGTCAGAACACTGATGTTATATTGTTAAATATTTAACTAGCTAGCTAGCTAAGCTTAGTATTCATCTGAGATATGGAAATTGAAATCCCCCAGTTCAACTCCTTGAGTGGAATGTAGATTGCAGGAGCTGGTTAACTGGGACAAAACAGACATGCCCTCAAATGACCAATCATCAAGATGACTTCTCTGCAAAATATAACTTAATAATTTAAATATGGCTTCAAATACCACCATGAAAGAAACTCTACTTGGTTCTATAAATCTCAAACAGGTGGTCTTCAACTTACCACAGTTCATTTCATGACGGTTTGAAGTTACAATGGAATTGAAAAAAGTAATTCATGACTTTGTTCATACTTACGACTGCTGCAACATCTCCATGATCACATAATCAGAATTCAGATGCTTGGCAATTGACCCATATTTAGGATGGTTGCAGTGTCCTGGGGTCATACAATATCCTTCTTGCAACCTTTTGGCAAGCAAAGTCAATGGGGAAGCCAGATTCACTTAACAAACATGTTACTAACTTAACGACTGCAGTCAACTTTAGCAAGAAAGATTGTAAAAATGAGGCAAAATTCACTTAACCCTCTCACTTAGCAGCATAACATTTGGGCTCGATTGTGGTCCTAAGTCGAGGAGTACCTGTACATATTCTTCTTCAGTTTATAGTTAATAGTATAAAAGTTGGAGCACTAGGGTTACTTTTGTCCTAGTCCCAATTTCAAAAGTTTTGTTCTAGTAATCACTTCAGACTTCTGAGCAAAAGAAATATGTTTCATTGGTGGCTTGTGATGAGGAAGCAAGGAAAAGGAATGAGAAAAAAATGGAGTGAAAAGGGGAAAAAGGAGGATATCAGAAACAGAGAGAATAAGTGGTCTTGTCTGTCACTTGATATTTTTCACTATTCACTGGTAACTGATGAGGCCTGTCAGAGATATTTGCAAAAGGATGAATATCAACAGAGGGAAAAAATATAGTTCCCTGTTGCATAGCATTAAAACCTGGCATCCACCAAAATAATATTGATCAGTCCAGCCTGACATTCACACATGAGTTTTGGAAATTACTGTATTTTTCATAGCATAAGACGCACCAAGATTTTGAAGAGGTAAATTTTAAAAAAAGTTTTTGCACTCTGCAGACCTCCCAAACCCTCTGCATACCTCGTTTTTCGTAAAAGGGGGGCATGCAGAGAGTTTGATAGGCCTGCAAAGCACTCCTGGGGGCTGAGGGGTGGGGCACAAAAGCAAGCAAAAACACCCAGTCAATTTTTCACTTGTTTTTGCCCTCTCCAGCCCCCAGAGCACTTTGCACGTGTCCTAGAGGCTATGCACATCCATTTTTGTAAAGGGGGCAGGGTTTCAGGAGGCCAAAAATGCTGTATTCAATGTATAAGATGCACTCAGATTTTCACCCTCTTTTTTGGGGGGGAAGGTGGATCTTACACTCTGAAAAATACGGTATTTTGAATGCGATTCTCAACCAGAACATTAGCGAACAGCAGCTTTTCTCAAACTGAAGTTTCCCTTAGTATGCCAGTCACCCATGGCTGGGGAAAAGGAATCTGAGGAGCAATGCATCTGTGTGGCACCAGACTGAAACAAGTCAAGAGATGTTTTATTATGAACAGCAAGTGAGGAAAACTGTGCAATAGCAAATGCCAGCCATTATTATAATGAATGGTATAATGCACGGTAATAAAAGGCTAGTTTTTTCTTACCTGGCCAGGAAAAGTGCCCACTCTGGATGGAATAGCCACTTCCTGGATGAGTCCAGCAAGTAGATTTTGTTTCATCACTATAAGCAAGTCCAAACAAAGTATTTGAAATGTATGGAATATCATCATTTTCAATTTCAAAGATCAAGAACAATTGCCCTCCATCTTAGCACAGAATGCTTATCGCTAAGAACAAAGGTTATACCAACTATTCATCATAATCCCTTTTTAAATTTTGTTACTTTTTCCAAAAATGTACATCACACACATGTACTTATATCAACAAGGCAAGAGACATACACACAGAAAGAGATTCTCCAAATTGCATCTCTATGTAGCAAAAACAGTATCATCTATAAACAAGGTTGCTCAAAGTTTGAAGAACTGCCAACGGTATATTTAAGGGGGAGAAAAACACCCAACCAATGATAGTTGAGCAATCTCTTAGGGAACAGAATATTGGAAGAGAGAGTCAAATAGGGGGAAGGAAAACATAACTGCCAAAATTAGAAACTGGAAGACTTTATCCTACTACCCTCTATTGTAAAAATTTGTAATTTTGTCATTGTACAATGCTTTAAAATGCTCATGATATTTTGCATATTCTTAGTGATGTAAGGAAGTTAACATAGTTATTTATCTGACCTGTACATCTCTCCTATCACTAAAGACTCTGGGTGGTATATATACCTGTGTATGTATGAACAGACTATGGTATATATACAATATATAACCCATTACAAGAGGGAACAGTATTGAAATGCAAAGTTTAATAGCCCTTGAAAATTCAGCAGGGTTGGAGCAGTGGTGGGTTCCGGATCCTGTCGCAAATGGTACGCTGAGATGAAGCCAGGCATCCACCTCGGGCACGCACGCTGCGCACAAATGCACACCCACTGCCCTCTGACGCTCCAGCTGCTCAGCAGAGGTCACACAGGCACATATGCCATGTGTGCGTGCGCAAATGGTCCAGTTGGCTTAAATACAGGTAAGGAACGAGGGCAGGCAGGTGGCCCCTCCAAAATGCTGTTCCACTTTGGTGGCCACTGCTCCCAGCTGCCATCGGTACACCTGTACCGGGGCATACTGCCCGGAACCCATCACTGGGTTGGAGCCCTCTAAGACTGATGTGGGGAATAGAAGCTGAAGGGGGGAAAATGATAAAGCCATTTCATGAGTCAGGAGCAAGATTTGAAATGGCAATTTCCTGATTCACAACTGAGCTTCTTAGGTTACATTCCTATAGCCAATCAGGAACAAAGCCCCATGGAAATCAGTGGAATTTACTTGTACTCAACCATGTGTAGGATAGCATTGTTTATGGCTATTTGACACTAGCTTGGTAGATAACACAGCAGGTTCAGCAAACCAGATAAGGAACTTTTCAGAACTAATCTAGTACTACTTTAAAAAAAGGGGAGGGGGGGTTGCTTAGAAATACTAACAAGGCAGGATAGAAAAACAGAGAACCATTATCAGATTTATTTCAGATTATGTAAACAAAAACAAAATCTACTTTTAGGTTGCCTCTCTAAGGACACATATGAACAGGCTCATCAAATTTAGTTCTAAGAAAGTCATATATAAACATTCCCCAGATGATTCATGCCTCACAGTAGTTGCCTCTAGTTCTTCTGTTTTGGAAAGAGATCCTGATTTTTCAGAGAATATTTCTATATATAATATCTGATTACCAGCAACCTAAAAGCATAGAAACTGAAATAAATGTATGAGAGTTTGTTGAGTTATATTCAGCTCAAACAATCATCCTTACAGCCTGAAGAACTACAGAAAACAGCAACAACAAAGCACAAACCAAACCTACTTGATAAAGAAGATTCGCCCGTCCCTGCAAACTCCATAGGTCCACTTGCCAGGCAGATCAAGCCATTCAATGTCCTCCCCAGTAGCCATCAATCCCTTCCACTGCAAATGCCAACAAAAAAAGGGGATGGAGAGGCTGTCTCTCTCCTCAACTGATCTTCACCCGCCTCTCGCCCCTTCCTGCTTTAAGCAGAAAGGGAGCACAGAGGTAAAACGTAACTCACTTGAGCCAGTCCTACCAGAATGCAGGTAGGTCAGCCTTTCCCCAGAAACTGTTTCACTGCAAATAGCCCAGGAGGAAGGGGAAAAAAAAACCACAGCACCTGGTTAACCCTTTTGAGGCCTGGTGGCCGATCTTTCATTTAAAAGCTGGCAGACAGAGAATCCCTTCCGGCTGCTAAAGAAAAAAAAAATTCTGCAGGAGTCTCCAGAATGCAATTTACTTCCTCTGCTGCCTACCATTCAGTCTAATTGCCACAACTTAACTGGGGGAGAAGAAAGGCAGTTTTGTCTGGACTTCTTTCTCCTTATTAACTACATCCCGGTGTCTACATTTCTCACCTTGAGGAAAGGAGGTATTTTACTTTCATGCTCACTCTAGTCCTTAATTATAGCTTATTCACTAGGAAAGGTGGGGTTTAAGGCTTATTCCTCTATGCAGAGGGTCATAAAGGCTTGTTCATCATCAATTATAGCTTTTCATGATCCTTGATGAAGGGCAAAAGGGCAAAAGACAGCTTGTCATGTTTAATTCAGGAAAAGCAGTGTGTGCCCCACAAAGCAAAGATGACCAAGCCAGATTTCAGTTCCCTTTAATTAAGAATTCTCCCAAATCCCCAGATATTCTATTTTAATTGAGCAAAACTATTGGCTATTGAAATTATGTCCAGTAAGATACCTGTACATGAAGAATGGGCTTTGATTGGGGTTTTAATTTGAGCCTAATGACAGGATCATAGCTGAGATGTTATCAACTGCTCCAGACATTGTTGTGGAAATAACAATTTCATTACTAGCTGAATTCATTATTTAAGCAGGAAATGAAGTACAATAAGCAGAACAACATTAAATGAAGGATGCCACATGACTTTTCCATATGACTTTTCTACACTACCAATTTTTTCTTTTCTGGTATAAACTTTATCAAGTTACTTTCCATGCTTCAGAACAGGTTCACACATCATTTTGTTTCATATGATTTATGTGGTTGTTGACTTTGGTTGTTGCTGGTTCTAATTTTAGATCTTTCTCCTTTCTCCCCTCCTCCTCTTTTTTCCTTTCTTGTCTTGTCCTTTCATTCCTTTCATTCCTTTCTTTCCTCTCTTTTTTCTTCTTTCTTCCTTCTTTCCCATTCTTTCCTTCCTCCAACTCATGCTATTTCTCATGCATAAGTGATTGGGGATACTATACTACATTGAAAGGTGCACAAATAAATGAAACCCTCTGCATGAATTCTGAGGGAGCACTGTTCAAGTGGATTACTGTAGGCTAGGTTCTTGCTTTAGATCTTCATTGCAGTCCCTATTGAGACCTACTGCTTGTTGTTATTATTGTTATTGTTAGTTGTGAAGTTGTGTCTGACCCATCGCAACCCCATTGACAACATTCCTCCAGGTCTTCCTGTCCTCTACCGTCCTCTGGAATCCATTCTCATTAGTTGGCCAAAGTATTTGAGTTTCATCTTCAGGATCTGGCCTTCTAAAGAGCAGTCAGGGTTGATAGTTGATTGTACTGCAGCTGATTGTAAATAAGTATCCGTTTATCATGAAAAATCTGAATGGGATGTTTTTACGAAAACATACAGTAATGGACTTGTGTTAATTTTCTGTTTCCTACTAGAAACATGTTAGTACTGAAAACTAACACATTTAAAGATACCAACCTGAAACAATTATAATGAAAATTGTAATGGCAATATTGTATGAAACATTGATGTACCACATTTCCATCTCCAAAGTTGCTGGGCTATTTTCGAAAGATTAGGAATGGAGTCTTGTTTCTTCAGAAAGCATATGATGACCCAGAGATAGAAATGCTGAAAGCAGAGGCCAGAAATTGAGCCTTAATGTCGCTGGGCATTGAAACTGGGATCACACAGTATACAATGTTTAGCTTCCTAGTGGGAACTTTCAGCCATTAAGGAGTTAATTTTTTTTTCTTTGGCAAATGATGGGAGATTAAGTACTGAGAGTAAAGCATCTGAAGCCAGGGTGGCCTGAAAACAAAACAAACTGAAGCCCAAACAGCTCTGAGCTAGAAGCATTTTCTCAGCTGAGGGACAAACCTGTAAAGATTATTTTAAACTAAAGTCTGTACTTTTCTTTGTTCATTGTATTTTGCCTGAAAAGAAATTGCTGAATTGAGTTTCTGGTACCTCTTTTGAATATCATGTATTATGTCGAATTTCATTATTTCATTTTCTCTAGTGAACTGCTCTTTGCAAACTAGTCATTTATTTGCCTCAGCTAGTTCAAAACTTATAGGAAGATATTTTTATTTAGTAAATAGCAATAAAGATAATGCGAATTTCAATATAAAACAATATACCAACGTAGAAGGAAATAGCTGCATCAGAAGACACATTTTGAAACTGTTGAATTGCACCCTAGCATTAAAAGGGCTACATTTGCTGGAAAGCTTAGAAGAGTGGTGCATAAGAAGGAAGGACTAATATTTAACTAGGCATTTATTTATTTATGTTTTATTAAACTAGATTTGCATAGCAATCTATATCATTAACCATTATTTACAAAACATAATGCTGGCTTCATAATTCACTAAGAAAAAACAAAGACATTATGAATGCATAATGCACTAAGAAAAAAACAAATTCATTACTGTGTGAATCTAGCCACTGTTTCGTAGATATTTCAACCTATGATTCAATTTTTCCTTAAAAAATCACCTGTATCCTAAAGTTCAGATTATAAAAGAAAGGCTTAGTGAGCTGTCCTGAAACAACAGGTGACATAGTTTACAAATCACAACTGTAAATTTCACAGATTACGTAAAATCAAACCTCCTTGTGGCATAACAACTTGGGTGAATTTATCAGGGTATGCTAATTATAAAAACTGATATGTGTTATTGGAAGAGGTGGAATTCTGCCATCTATTTCTTTAATGGTCAATTGCCACTCAACAACTTACTGAAAAAGGAGGTAGAATACTCATAATGCATTGTAATTCATTGTTTTTTCTTTCATTATTTGCAGCCACATAGGTGAATTTCAAATAAAAGCAACTGTTTTACAACAAAATATACAGCCCTCCCATTTTCTAACAACACTCATCAAATTGTGCTATTGTCATATTGTGGAAAGGAACATTTTGTTTTAGAATATTCACAACAGTCAACCTCTCAAATGTTTTCTGTCCAAAACAAGTCCTGCTCATAAAATGTAAAACTGCAATGACACAGTGTGTTGAGCTTTATTTTAAAATGTCAAGTAATTGATTACTAAATAAAATTGCTATACTTTCAGGTAATCTGGCTTGCATAGAGAAAGATAATTTTAAAAGTGGAAGAAAAATTTGACACACAGAGGATACAGCAAGAAAAAAATTAAGTGAGAAATATCTAGAGGCTGGTCCCACCTGGGCTAGACTGGTCCCTTGAATGTCTGTGATACAGCCATTTGGGAGGGTGGCCTTTATTTCTCCCAATAAGATGAGAATGGAGAATGTCCTTCCATTCTCCACCATTGCCTCAGAACTGAAGAAGCTTCTTGGATGAGAAAAGAAATGACTTCAAGAAAAAAACAAAGAAAGTCCAGTTGCCTTTGAAAAGGTAGGGAGATATTCCCTGATGAAACAGATAAACCTCCAATTAAGGACATCTCAAACTATAACTATAATTTTAGCTTCTGGGAAAAATGGGAAATTTTAAGCATTTTGAGGCATGTTTTTGGACTCAGGTTAGTAAAGGGTAAAAACATATTTTGAGTACCTTGATATAGATTGTCATGATATATGGATACTATACATAGTTTATTACTTATAAAGTTTGACAGTCAGAAGCCAAATTCCTGGCACTATTTTTATTTATACAATAAAAATAGTGAAGCTTCAAAATGGCTTCTGTCAGGTCAGTTTCAGGGTTGACAGTACCATTCTGGATTGCAGGTTTTTGTTTTTTTTAAAGAAATCAATTCAGGCTTATGGTGTTTTTATGAAATGATAAATCAAAGATAGAAATTGCTATTAATATTCTAACACATTCCTGCCCATTATCAAAAGGCATCAATTGCGGTGTCTTTCTTTTATGAAGAATCAAGAATAATTCTTGTAGGAAAATGGGACAGAATTGTTAGATTTGCTTGCTCTTTTAGTCAGCTTGTCTGGAATATTAGGGCTGAGGGAAAATCCCAACCACTAGTTATCTCCCCCTTCACTGCAAAGTACCAGAGTTGCTATAGCTAGTTAATATACTACATTTCAAAATATGACAGTACTGCTGAATTTATGGCTTTTCAGCTGTTGTTGGACTTGGGAGGCCAACAACCTCCAATCCTCCCCTGGAAGGCAACAACCTCTCAGAAAAAAATATGGTAGGGTTATACTGATTTTTTTCTGTCATGCACAAACACACAAATACCATTCTTAAACATTATTCTTGGAATCTAAAACTGCAGTATTATCAAAATCATTTTTTTTAAAAAGAACCTTATTGGTTGTGCATAATTTCTGCCATTTTTGTACCATTTTGGTTTTATAATCTATCAATTGAATTGAATTACCATTTAATTCAGAAATGTCAGAAATACAGTAATGCATTTATTCATAAGGGAATGCAAACTGAATTGACAGATGAACACCCAGCATTCAGATGAATTATCTATTTTCAGAATTTGCATTCCTGTTGGGATGTGGCTTACCCCTTCCCTCCCTTGTTTCTTCTATATTCCTCCCTTATCTCCTACGGAAAAAGCAAGGTTTAATTTTACCCCCAGGATTGAACTTTTAACAATTAGTGAAAGAAAGCCAACTGTACATTAACAAATGTAAGAGAGCCTATGTGAAAAATAGGGATTTTCAAGCCTCTGGAAGTAAAGCCCTTGGAAGTAATTGAACAATATTAAAATGAAACATTTGAAAATGTTTAGCTATGTTGTTTTATTGGGGGGCGGGGAGCAGATGATTAAACAGTGGTATGGGGGGTGTTCCTTAGTGATCTCTGAGCTTTTCTTGCAGATGTTTCATTACCCAAATTAGGTAACATCATCAGTGCTGAAAGAGCATCAAGGATTCCTCATTTCAACCCCAAAATGAAAGATAGGATAGCACAAGCATAGTGTTTGAGCAGTTATTACAAACAAATGTATTTTGCATTTGCACAACAGCATCAAGTAAGAAATTTGTTGCTGAATGCAGAACACATCTTAAAACAACCAGTTTTACTCCCAGTTTTTTACCCTATAATTATGGCTGATATAGAAGGGGTAAAGCTGTCTGAAACTGCTGTTATGTGACACACTACTGTACTGACACTTTTATACCATATATTCAAGCCACACATTTGCTACAAGGAGCATTAGAACTTAGTTCACTTTTGAAAACAATCTGTAATGTTGTCTATAATTGAATCATGTATATTTGTACTAATTTTGTAGATTACAAATTCCTTCTTTGAGTAATGTCGAAGGAACTAAATAATTATTTCTAAATTAGACAGGAAAAATTAGATCTACAATGCATTTCATTTGTACTTGATTCTTAAAGTAATAAACCACTGATAATTGCATCCCCCCCCCAATTTCTTAATTCATATGATTGCAGGTATACATTGAGAAATTTGTGTCCCAAGTTCGACTGTCTGACCCGTTTCCTTCTCCCTCCTGGAAGAATTTTCCCTCAAAGCAGAAAGATTGCTTAAACAAGCTGTCCCCCCAGATTACCCCCCCCTCCCAAATACCCTGGGCTGGTTGGTGCTGCTGTGTGAAATTGGCAAGTCCTTAATCGCTTTTGTCCTTCCTTGTGCTATATGAAGTGGCTCTTGCCTTACAGCCACCAGACCCCTAAGCAAATGGCAGGCACCAAGATATTCCTTTCAATGTGTATTCCCAATCTTACTCTTCTGTAACCTCTTCCTCTCCAATGAATGTAAGTGCAGACATTAATTTCCCATTGCTAATTATCCCAGAATGGAGGTAAGAATTCCAAAGGGGTGGGGAAAATGGCTATCAAATTTCCCCCCTTACCCAGCTTCCTGATAAGTCAAGGAAGCTTTCCTGCTGTTTGGGGTCATATTCTTCTGATGATGTAAGCGTTCAAGGGTGATTTGTTAAAACTTTTTTCAAGATTTATTTTTGTCCTGCTATTCCATTGACTTTTTTGATATTCGTCCACAAGTTTTAAATTGTTGATACGCAGATGAATAAAAAAATGCATATTAAATTCCATGGATCAAATTCAGGATGGGAGAAAAATAACTGAACAAAATTGATTTAACTCCATTTGTACCTGCCTATTTTGTGAATATCGTGTACTGTCAACTCTGATTGAACCTTTTTTGCTATAAAGTTGTTAAACGAATTGTACTTCTGGGCAATTATAATGGAAAGATAATTATATTGAGACTCCAGAGCATAACAAGGAAAATAATACTATATAAAAACATTAATATGGCAGTGTCATCATTTACATTTACTGTAACAATTTGATACATCAAAACAGAAGAGTACTGTCAGAAAGCTATTTGGAGAATTCCTGAGGGAATCCAATTTATGAACTGGATCAAGTGTATCATTGTTGCCAATGTTTTTAATTCTAAATATTTTATATTTCTCCTGCCATTGTAAACTCTTCTGTCAGCTTATGAGCATACACTAGGAATAGATCCAAGAGGATCTATTTTGGGACAACCTTGAATAAAACAAATTCCATAAAACATTTGGTATCATCCTTGTGTACTTAACAATAATTAGCAATTCCAAATATTTAATAAACTCAAATTATAAAAGCATTTCTGTGCTCCCAAGGAATACCTTATTTTAACCCAGTATCATAGCTGCACAAGTTTCCAGATATTTTAAAGTTTATTACAATCCATAGATTAGTTTTAAAGTGTTTTATTATATACAGAAATATATATTTAAATATAAAACAAATGATACAATCAAATCTTTTAAGCCTGTATAAACAAACAGTTTTCTGTCTCTTGTTCACCTTTCTAAAATGATATAAAAATAAAATTCTGATAATTACATTTTGATTTAAAGTTTTAGAATTAGTTTTTCATGCCTTGTTACTTAAATAAATTTATAAAGATATCCTTCATTGTAGCACCATGAAATCATTCTACACAGAGAGAAAAAAAAAACCCATGAATTTTTATTTCAGGAATCTGCACTCATTTTAAATGGCTTCAGACTAAGAAACAATATCATCATTCCTTCCAGTAGTCAATAACTGACCAATAAAAGACAATACTTAAAACAGTATCAAGATAGAAAATGTTTCTATCCTCTGTGGCTTTATCTGATGTGTGTTTATATAAGTTCCAAATAGTGCAAGTGTGCAACTAAATTGGAAATGTCATTGTGTCAGATAGCACAATGAAATTTTATAGCACGGGGATTTTTCAGATATACATCAAGTATTCTACATATAAATCATCTAGACCAGTGTTTCTCAACCTTGGCCACTTGAAGATGTCTGGACTTCAACTCCCAGAATTCCCCAGCCAGCATTCACTGGCTGGGGAATTCTGGGAGTTGAAGTCCAGACATCTTCAAGTAGTCAAGGTTGAGAAACACTGATCTAGACTATTACATATCAAAGCATACTTTTGTGTTATATCGAAAATGTTTTTTTAAGGACTATTTATTCTATTAGAATTTACCTGGACTAAACCACAGAGTGCTTGTCATTATAACAAACAATTGTATAAACAATGAGGTCAGTAAAACATAAGATTAAAAAAAGTAAAGCCATTTCTTATTATTTGTGTTAAGTACATATTGCAGCAATGGGTATTATTGGCATGCCTTCTTCCTTCCTTCCTTCCTTCCTTCCTTCCAGAAAAGTACACCTAAAACTAATCAATAACTTAAACCAATGTATTTATTCCAATAATTCTGAATATGGATTTATAGCAGCTATTTGGAAAGCATACAATAATCCAAACATATATTCTGACTAAATAACATTAATGATTAAGAATAATTACTGCATTAAAAATATTTCTAGAACTATCCTTAGAAATGATTAAATTGCTGTAAGAATATACTGATTATTTTGGTAAGCTTTGTAACCAATCAGCATTACTAATATTGAATGTTATTTTTTTCCTGTAAGTTTGAAATTTCTAGAGCAGGCTGCAATCAAATCAGTGTATTTTGTATTTTCTTTACTACAGTGTTTACTGAGAGCAGATTCCTTCTGAAACAATAAAGAAAACTGCTGCAGAATTTTGGTGATCTCTTCACAGCAGCTATATCCATTAGACTGGTATATTGCCAAAAAATGTGGAAGAGTGTGTTATTAACTTAATTGGTGGTTCCTATGATTAGCAGTCCAATACTGTTTGCAATTCTATTGTATATATACAGCATTCTATTCCAACCAAATAATAATATCTAAAAATATAAGAGATACTTTTATGCAGAAGTGTTTTGGTAAAATCAAATATGTAAGAAAAAGACCAATGAGGAGTAGACCATATTATTGTATAAACTCATTTCAATTATAGGAAATATAAGATTACAATTTTCAGGTATATACAAGTATAAATACAGGGTGCAATTTACAAACTTTAAATCAGAACTGCATTGTTGGGTTCCCAACCCAATAAATATACTTGAAAATATTTTTCTCTTTTCAAAAGTGCAAAATTTGACACATTTCTTTCCTTACATATATGTGAATGAGACAGAACACACACACACACAAATGCACAAGGACGCATGTCTGGATTGGCTTTTGCAAAAATAGATAAATTATCATTAGAAAGGACCACTTATGCACACACTGGATGTTCAAAAGACTTGTTTCAACACTGCATCCAGCTTTTATACCATATTTGTTGGCAAAGAATTGAGAAAGTTTTACAATTACTCCAATTCTGAGTTTTATACTATTAGAGGCAGATGTCTTGAAAGATGCTCATATCATTAAAAATATTAACCTGGATAATAAAGAAGGCTTTAAAAAATATCAGGTCTTTCATAACACATTTCCTGTAATCTATTACGGATTCGCTGCCTGTGCTCTACTGTTAAGCAATATCCAATAGCATCTTCAGTCTCTTGAATTCGTTTATGGAATCGGCATCCATCACGTGCAAGTTCTTCCCAAGGTCCCTTGCGATCTTCCTCAATGCTTACATAATACTCAGTAACTTCTTCAAGAAAAGTCACCTATGTAAAGTATAAAGTTATATCAAATTAGCAGACATTTACGTGATGTTGTTTTATAATATATTTGACATTAAAATAACATATTTTTTAATTCTACTATGTCATTGTGGAAGAGATTCCTGTATAAAATATATATTTCATTTGGTGTTTATGTTGTGGTATAATCTACTATTTATATAAATAATCTGTTACTGCTTTCTTGCTAAGTTATTTATTAAAACTACATGGAAACTTCTCACATAAAGAAAATCAGCTGTGTTTGGATATATACTCTGATATGCTATGATTTTTTTCTCAACTATGAATCATAGGGGTGGAAGGGAGCCTGGTCCAACCCCCCTGCCTAAGGTAGGTAGTCCTTATGCCATTCTGGACAAATGAATGTCCAATCTTTTCTTGAAAACCTCCAGCAATGGAGTATTCAGAACTCTGGGAGATAGGCCGTTCTATTGCTTAATTGCGCTCACTGTTGGGAAATTTCGTAGTTACAGGTAGGCTCTCTCTTTAACAAGTTCCACATGTTGCTTCTTGTCCTGTCCTCAGGAGAATATGTCAACTCCCTCATTTCTGTGATTGTCCCTCAAGTACTGGAAGACAGGTATCGTGTGACCTTCTCTTTGCTAGCCTAAATATAGTTCCCGCAACTGTTCATCTTATGGTTTAATCTACAGACCTATTTGTTGCTCTTCTCTGGACTCTCTTTCTAGGGTCCCAACATCTTTTTTGCTATCCTGTAAACAGAACTGGATGTAGTATTCCAAGTCCACACTAGTGTGGTATTAAAGTGGCACTATTCTTATGATCTTGATGCTACCCCTGTATTGATGCAGCCTAGAACTGCATTTTTTTTTTGCAGCTGCAGAATACTTAAATGGTGGTCCTTTAGGACCTAGATCCCTCACGCAGTTACAGCTATTGAGCCAGGTATTACTCTGTTTCCCCGAAAATAAGACCTTCCCACATAATAAGCCCAATCTGACTTTTGAGCACATGCGCTAAAATAAGCCCTCTCCCAAAAATAAGCCCTCCCTAAAAATATTGCAACACAGCAGCAGCCATGAGGTGATCATGCTCATCGCCTCCTGCATCTCAAAAATAATAAGCCCTCCCTGAAAATAAGGCCAAGTGTTTATTTTACTGTTAAAACAGTAAAAATCTAACAAAGAATTATCGTAACTTCTCTCCCTTCCCTCATTAATAGAATACTCTTTACCTTTACCTACTTTACCTTGCTTAACAATTTTTTTCACCTACTTCTTTTGTAATCAGGTCAAAAGCTTATATTTAAGTGGTCCTAAAACAATTTGTCCTATATTACTTGGCATTTTAATGTGGTGCTAGGGTTATACATACAATTATTCCACTCCAAGATAGTATCTTCTTACAAAATGCTAAGTTACATCAGCTTTTCCCTCTGTGCCTTATCCTTTCTTGCCTTTTACATCATTCTACAATTCTCCCTAGGGTACCATTACCAGGTCATGTAATATTATGCTATATATTGCATACAGATCTTCATTAATTTTCTGTGTCACTAGAAAGATACACAAGGGACTTGAAATTTGTTTTGAAAGTAGTTAGTGAATGATTTACAGGGAAAGGTGATCAAAAATACACAATTTTATATCTTTAGGAATTTCTGAAAACATGTTATTTTATGGCATCTTTATTCCTTCTAGTTCTAGACAATATAAATTACGGTAGATGCAAGCTGTATTATTTAACCAGAAGGCAAAACTAAAATGGCAAAAATGCTAAATTATCATTAGAATAGGATAAAAGTCATAAGATTAGTCTATCAACCAAGGGGAACAAAGACTTCTAGAAGTGCACCATCATACATATTTAAATTATAAGCAGTAAATCATTAACTTCATTTTCTTTAGAGTTATCCACTATACTGCTTCATAAAAGCTAGCGCAAACTAGTGGTTAAAACAAGAATAACATATTTTGGATAATTCAGGATATTCCCAACAGCTGTCATGCCAGCTAGAGCATATAGTAGAGTTCAAAATATGTAGCAGACACCAGAATGGGTAAGCATGTTCAATTAATGTGTCTGTATATAAACGCATATTTAAAGCTGATATCAGACAGCTTTAGAGCTCACTGACCAATCACCCTCTCTAAGCCTACTTCAGGTTACAAAACTGGAATTGAGTTTAGATTCTTGAGGATTAAGAGAATATAACTGTCTCAATAAAAAGTAGATCCCTTATGTTAAAATTGCAAGTGTTACATATGCTGTTATTTTTCTTCATAAAAAGAAACACTGCAGTGAACATTAATTTTCAAGTCTAAAATTATATATCAGTTAAAGAACACTAATTCCAATTTTTCAATCTAAGAACAATTTACCACAAAGACTTTTGCAGAATATTCTATTTCAAGTACGACTAAATAATATAATTAAATGCTCTTTTGAAAAGTCATCCTAGGGAATTTCATGTGTTCAGCCACACAGAACTACTTTAAGCACTATATTATCTGATCACTGCTTCACCTAATGAAGTTACAAGTTATCAAGAGCAAGCAGCTGCAAAAAACCATACAAACTTGCACCAGATAGTAACACTTCCAACTTAGTAACTCATCAGCTGGAGGAAAGGGGGGAGAGATCTTTTAATATAGCCACAGAAAAAGTGAAGCAGCTAAATTATGATTTTGTTCTAGAAAAAGCTGTACATAGTATGATAGTGTCTCCATTAGTCACATTTAAATCAAAGAGCCTGGCCTTTTTTGCATTAAATGCCCCATTTTAATTAAATCAACAAAATAAAGTAATTAAAATACAAGGAGTACTCTTAAGAGCATATGAAAGAGAAAGTCTAATTTTTCTTTAAGAAATATCTCCAAATACTTGAAATTTTTAAATGTTTTTTAAAAAAATTGTTGTTTGAGCAAGCAGAACTTTTGCTATTACATCTTGGATCCCTGAGGCCAAATCTCTCTAAAAAGTCTTTATAATCTGAAAACAATGAAGCAATTTACTAGGAGGCTGGGATAATGCAAAGTATAAATTCAAGATTTAACTTTCATTAAAAAAATTGATCCACTACTTAAACCATACACTTATCTTTTGCAAAGGTTATCCCAATTTTTTGCATATTCCAAATGCAAATGAATTCACTATTGAAAGAATCTCTCCTAACATTAACAATATACAAATAAAAAGTAACCATACCTTTTTCTTCTTCTTACACTTTTCTTTAGAGAGGATGCCATACCTCACATTTTCAGTGCTTCCATTATCAAACAGGCGAAGCTGACAGCTAAGTAAGATACTATGTTGAGAGGGGCTAAGGCTTAAACCCGGTGATCCTTTCAAGTCACTTTTCCCTTTCTTTCCTGCAGTCTGAAATGGTGCCTTAAAATGGAAAGGATTATAAGGATCGTCCAAATTCATGAAAGAATTCCACAACTTCAAATTTTCAGATTCATCTAGGCTACCAGACTCCCATTCATCTTCCTCACAAGAACTTTCACTCCAGGAGGAAGATTCCTCTACCACCTCGCCTTCATTTGACTCTCTTTTCCAGCCTTCTTCTCCCATATTTTCAGCCGTCTGCATAGCTGCTGTGAAGTTCCACGGGTCGTATGGATCGGGGGTACAGAAAGAGTTCCACAGATCACTGCTATCTCCATCTTGGCTTATTTCCGACTCTGAAAGGGATCCTTCACTGTCAAAGCCATCATCGTCGTCTTCCTCCTCCTCGTACCAATCCTCCTCCTCCTCTTCGTCTTCATCGTTGCTGTCCTCCTCCTCGTTCTCATCCCCGCTGCAGGCGCCCCCCAGAATGTAATCGATCAACTTGTTAGTACAGGCCGGTCTGGCCACCAACGGCAGGTGGGCTTCTATCTCGGAGCGAACTTCCGCAGCCGCTTCCCGCTCAGCGCCGTCGCTATCAAGAGACTGCGAGGCCTTCGCGGGATCCCGCTCTTCTTGGGCTTCCCCACCACGCTCCTTTGGGGCCCAGGCCTCCCGCAGCTGCTCTTCGACTTCCAAGCTGTGGTAGCCGCAATCGGTCTCTGGCTCGTCGAGAACGGCTTTATGCGGCTGCCAAGGGGCCGGCTGCAAGAGCTCGGGAAACTTAGCTCGCAGAGATCCGGCCACGGAGTTGTTCTTGTCGGTGCCCCCCAGCACGTAGGATGAAGAGACCACGCGCAGCTGGTGCTGAACGGCCAAAATGGGAGACAGGCCGGGCGTCTCCCACACTGGCACCAAAGTCTCCGGCGCGGTGGCGTGGACGTCGGAAGGCAGCCAGAAGAGGGGACTGATCGGACCGGGCAGAAGGCGCTGCAGTAGCTGTGCCAAGAGCCGCAGCAGTGAAAACGGGGCGTCGGGCTGAGGGGCCGGCAAAGAGGGCGGGCAAGCGTTGAGGCGAGAGGCCGCCTGCTCTCCTTCCCTCAGGGGTTCCATGGGTGGTGGTGCTTCCTTACCTCAGCGCTTCCACCCGAAGTGAATCGGCCGCTTTTGTCGGCCTGTGACAGTTGAGGGATTTCTAGGGGGGAAGAGGGCGCTCCCCGAGCTGGCCCATGCCATCTTTTCAGCGAATGGCGGCGACCCTTTTTGGCTTTTTCACGGCACGTTCCGCGAGAGGAATAAAATGGCGGCGGTCGGAAAAGAAGACCCCTTTCAGGAGGGAGCAAACGCGCAGGCGCCCATTTCGTAGCAAGGAGGGAAGAAGTGCAGCCTCTACTCGTTTCCAGAAAAGCAGCCGGGAGAAGGTGGGCGGGGCTTTCATCACCATCCGGGTAATGTAGACATCCTTTGACAGTTTGCGATTAGTCAAACGTAGCCCCGCCTCCGGTCGAGAGGGAATGGGGCTAACTGGGAGGTTGCCACTGCCCAGGGATTGCATCAGCCAGTAGTTAAAAAAAAAAGTAATGAACGATCAGAAGTAGTACAATTAGCAAATTATAGTGAATGCATATAGTTCAATGTAAACCTTATAGTTTCTCTTGACTCAAGATTTGACTGCTACCTTTGCCAGAAACAATTTAGGACAGTTGTCACCAACCGGTGGTCCATGAGAAAATTTTGGTGGTCCACAGAAAAATTATTTGCATTTTTTATATTGCACTAAATACTATTTATCTTTTAAAAACATTCATATTAGGGGTCCACAGGATTTAAAAATTTGAATTTAGTGGTCCCTGAGGTCTAAAAGGTTTGTGACTCCTGCTTTAGGAGATATCCTACCTACATCTTCTGTTCTTTTCTTCAGTTAG
This sequence comes from Thamnophis elegans, assembly GCF_009769535.1. NCBI lineage: Eukaryota > Metazoa > Chordata > Lepidosauria > Squamata > Natricidae > Thamnophis > Thamnophis elegans. Next base: position 52,849,293 of record NC_045545.1, read on the forward strand.
AATGACACCATCCCCGAGATGTTTGAGGAAGGAAAGGATAAACCCACAAGAACCGTTAACAGGAAAAGTGAACCTTGGATTTGTTAACTCAGATTTGGGGGATCACCGGAGAGCTTACTAGCATTCAGAATTGGAGTACTTCATTGCAACATGTTACAGATTCTACTTCTCACGCAGATTTCCAAGTCCATTTCTAAACTTGGAGTTGGGTGTTTTATTTCTTGCTGCTAGTTGCTGGTGAACATATAGGCTGTGCTCATATAACACTTCAAGCTCTAAACCAGGCTAATAAACCATTGTTGTGGTCACATAACACAGGCAGCCAAAATATACCGCCCATATTATATCTTGAGATGGCATGTTTTATTGATCCTGTAAAGTCAAAACGTGATCTAGCCATTATGATTTGTAATCATGTCTTATAAACTGACATTGTGCAAACTTGTGAAGCCTTTATGAAAAGAATAGAAAGTGTAGGAAAAATATTCCCTTTTACAAATTGGTGCAAAAGTTAGGTTGCTCAAAAAATAGTAATAAGATAGTAGTAGACAAGACTTCAAAGGTTGTTTAGTTTGGTGGAACCACTAGATAAGCTAGGCTTGTTTCAAGGATAGCAGAGAATCAGTTGAGATTTTAGATCAAAGTTTATTTGAATTCTGCTTCTACTAGAAATTAGTGTGCAGCGGAGATTTTGCATATATTTTTTTTACTGAGAACCATCTTTTAAAGCTCATCCCAATGTAATCCATCCAGAAAGACTGGGTCAAGAAAGAAACTCAGATAAGCAACAAACAAAAGTTTGATAAAATTAGCTCAAACACCTAGGATTTGCATTTCCCCTTTTGCCTATAGAGCCAGCAATGACCCTTACATGACCCCATAAGAATCCAGAAGGTATAAAAACCAAGCTCCTCTCAATTCTATTTGGTCAGCTGGCCCAGAATCACATGTGGTTGGTGGTTCTGCTTCATCAATAAAGGGAATCTTTCTTTCCAATCAGCCTCCATTTTATTTCCAGTGCTTTCTCCCAGGATAGAATAGGATAAAATATTTTATTCAATTTTATAAGCTATTTTGTGATTTAGTTCTCACTATATAATTAGGAAATTAACTCAATATTTTAATTAGAGACATCCTCATGTGCTGATTAGTATGTTCATTCATTAAATACCAACTTGCAGAATTTGTAGGGTATGTTTAAGAAAATACATTTCTATTATTGTGGATTAATTACATACATGAAATATCAAATAACAAGTACACCACTTTTTTTCTCTTGGAGACTAGGCACTTGCACAAGAAAAAAATCAATAGCTGAAGCTTCCAAACAATTGCTTGATTCTCTTTCTTTTCCCTAAACAGAAATCTATTAATTACATCAAGTACATAGGAAGGTAAAAAGTATGATATATTAGCATTCCCTCTGTGCCATTCTTGGAGTTTGAAGGTAGTTTAAGGGACAAAATGATCTATGGCATCTATTTTACCACTTAATATGCCCTCAGATGAATCTCGACCCTACTCATTTTTGGAGTGCAGATGTTATCATGCCACATAAAGCCTGGTATGAACCTGAAACTCATGGAAAATTGTATAATGGCCAAGAGGACCATTGGAATTATCCATTGTTATTGTTGATTTTCTGATGTTATAATACTGTTGCAATAGCTGTGCAATCAATGCTATAGGTGTCATTATGTTGCTAGGTAATTAACACAGTCAACCTTAGATGATCCTTGTGTCAGTCATCCCACATTTCTACAATATAAGCAAACCAAAAAGCTTTTAATTTTCTTTTAGTAACTTGTAAAAAATGTATAAACTGCACTGATAAATATATTCTACTCCTACTGAAGGTTCTCCCAAAAGTACAGTCAGATGTTGATTGTTAAAGAGGAAAATGTGCTTTTTGTTCTTTTGAGTTAAATTCCATAAGAGGGAAAAAAATGACCTTGGTGGTTGGGATGCTGTTTTCAGTTATTAATATATCCACTGTTATACAGTTTTTGAAAGCACAGATCCTTCTCCAATTCAAGAATAAGCCAGGGTCACTGCCCAGGGAATTCTGGGAGTTGAAGTTCATCCATCTTAAAGCTGCCAAGATTGATAAACCTGGAACGGGCAATTTGTATGTTATGTTTCCCAGAGTACTTTTAAATGTTGTTAGGTCTCTAATAATAGCATGCTCTGCAAATGGTTCATTTCAAGAACAAATCTGAATTCAGATTAATAAGAGTGATTAAGATATGTCTATGGAAAGGAGAGGTGGCTTGTCTGTTTTATAGAGAAGCAGACTGCACCTGTTTTGACAATTTTAGAAATAGGAATTAAAACTCTTTATCAGTCTGAGAACAGTGTTCATAGCTATCTAGGGGTAGTCAACCTTTTTATACCTACCGCCCACTTTTGTATCTCTGTTAGTAGTAAAATTTTCTAACCGCCCACCGGTTCCACAGTAATGGTGATTTATAATGTAGGGAAGTAACTTTACTTTATAAAATTTATAAAGCAGAGCTACAGCAAACCCTACCGCCCAACATGAAAGCTGGAATGCCCACTAGTGGGCAGTAGGGACCAAGTTGACTACCACTGATCTAGACTCTAACTGGAGTTAGAGTGACTGGAGTCACTCTAACTCCAGTTTCCCTAACGTGTGGCTGGGATTACATCTCTTTATGCAGGCCATCCTCCTTGCCCTACCTGGCTTCATTAAAAAGAAATAATTTGAATTAAAAATGGATTTTGGCATATTGTGAAAGCAAATACTAGCTTCCAGCATTATCTACTTTTCCAGAATTTTAGCAAATATAGATAGTTCTTGACTTACAACAGTTCGTTTAGTGACTATTCAAAGTTACACTTGTGACATGACTATTTTTCATAATTACAACCTTTGCAGCATCCCCATCCTCATGTGATCAAAATTCAGATGCTTGGCAACTGTTTCATAGTTATGATGGTCATGAGGAGTCATGTGATCTCCCTTTCTAACCTTCTAAAAAGCAAAATCAATGAGGAAACCAAATTCACTTAACAATTGTGCTACTAACCAAACAATGCAGTGTTTCATTTAACAACTGTGGCAAGAAAAGTCATAAAATAGGGCAAAACTCACTTAACAAATTTCTCAATTAGCAACATAAATTTTGGGCTCAATTGGGGTTGTAAGTTGACTAGCAATTTACCTGTAAATTGCTAGTCACATGCAGTTCAGTATTTTATTCTTATGCCCACCTATCCAAGAAGAGAAAAAATCAATTTGGGATAAAAGGCAATACCTTTCAGGAAAGGTAGAAGCAGTGGCAGGCAACATTTCAGTAAACTACTATACTACTTTGTAACTAGTTATGTGCAGCAATCTTTTTGTGAATGAGCAAGATGCCTCCAGGAATATATGTAAGTTGGTCTTTATCATGGTCAGAATAATAGTACAATAACATCAAAAGAGAATTAAAACATGAAACACATCATTTAGCCTTATTCAAAGAAGAGGTAAAATGACTAAGTAAATTGGGGGCAACTTGGAATGGCAAAGATAGTAAAACCCTATTGCAAAATATTCTTAAACTATTTTAGAGCATAGGGAGATTAGAAAACCTGTTTTGCTGGTCTCTTTTTCAGGCTCCTACTGCAAACTTACCCCTGTGTATTCCATAATCTTGATCGGATAATGTTGAACATGGCTTTCATCATAATGTGAGGAAGTGTTTGAATGTGAGGTATTATCAATGTCTCTTGGGCATCTCTTCAGAAAAAAGTACCATAATATAAGAAGGTATGATTAAATTGTTTCATTAATTAATAGCTCCAGAGAGGCAGGCTTCTTACATCACACAGACCGTCTAGCACAGCTAAGGGTAGAATATAAGAATGCATTGGTATAAAGAGGCCCAGCTCTTTTCCAGAGTCAAACCTATGGAAAAATGGAAGTGAAGAAATTTCCATGAAATATTCATTTCCTGAGCCATCAGTAATCAGAGAATCAAAAATAGGATCATAAACACCACAGACATCTGCTCTGAGTTATTGTATCTTTGTTGATTCTATTTATACGGAAAGCTCTTTTTCAAGGAAAATTGAAATTTTTGTTTTCATGAAGAACTAAATCAAGAGTTTAACTTCTGTTTTATACAAAAGAATATTATGAGTGAGGAATTAGGAATGTAATTTCTTCATGTAATTTTAAAATAGTATCAGGTTCCTCTAAATGTATCTAAAATAAGAAGGGAAACAATAGTTGGTGTGAGCTACTCATTTTCTATTCTTACTTTTCTTACAGAATGGGCTATAGTTCAACCATTTTTACAATACATTGAAGGAAATCTTACAATATTTTATGTTCATGACATAGTTATTTGAAAAGGCATATATATTTCCAATCCTTTTGCTACTAAAATGGATATACTACAGTCTCTATTGCATTCCAATTCCTTTATTTATTTCCAATGTCACCATTTTACAACGTAGAAAGACACAGGTATTCATAAGATGCCACCTTTATCTCATTTCCTATAGAATGGAAGATATAATCAAAGACCATGCCCCAAATTCATTCATATAGTTGTCTCTTTGAAATCCAGTTACATCATTACACAAAGTAAAAAGAAGCCTTCAGATCAAAAGAGAACAAAAATGATTTCTCCCACAAGTTTGCTTTTTCCTCCAAATAGAACTCGGCATGAATAACTACTTAAAAAAATTGAGTTCACATTTTCATATCCTGAGAAACATGCCAATTTTTTTTTGGTGAGTTCCCGCTGTAAAGAGTTCAGCAAGAGCTAGAAGATGGTAGGCATTGAGGCAAGGAAGTGGTGTAGAAGTTCTTGTGATGTGGAAAAACTCTTTGTCTCTTTTAAAAATATTAATAACAATAAAAAACAACAGAAATTATCTTTGCTTAAGACAGAAAAGTTTTCATACTTGGTAATTTCCCGAACCCCACATCATTTCTATAAAGTTTTACTTCTCGGAGAAAGGGCAACAATGCAATTTGTCATTGCCAACAGCTTTAAACAATTGTTACAATAACATCATAAACACAAATACTTTCAGAAGTTCCAGCCACTTTGCCTCTCACTTGCTATCTTGGAGGAAAAGCCTGTCATGAATAAAAGTTTTAAAAACTCATTAATATGTTATTTATTTCAATTACGGTAAGTAGCCTGGAAATAAATGACCATGCTTTACAAATTGATGGGTAAACAGATCCTTGGCTAATCTAAAGAATTAGTACTTTGACACTGTGATTATGAAAAGAGGAAATCAATGACTCCCTAGCTTGGGTAAATGAAAAACTCTTTGCTTCTAAGACTCAGCACAAATTTTCCCATCCAATCTCTCGAGACTGACTAGAACATCATATATGTAAGAGACAATTTAGAAAAGCTAAGATTGAAAAATAAGACATTGCTTTTAGTCACATTAAGATCAAGGCCTTTGTTTCTGCATGGTTGCAGTCAACAACAGAGTTGCCTTCTGCCTTCTCCAAATAAGTCCAGATGTTTATCCAGGAGAGCATGCTTTTTAGATTCTATATCATAAGAAATCAAAAATGTAAGTTCTACGCTTGTGCAAGTACTACTGCTCTCCTTTGGAAGCAATGTCTCCATGATGGCTTGTGATGGAGCACACTAGCTCCTGTCCCAGAGATAAGGGTTTAAATCTTCCATTCATACTGAATCCACATATCTCCCAACCCATCACACATACTTATGCAAATGTTCCTTTAAAATAAAAAATTACTTATGAAAGTCCAATAAGAACTTAATTTATAACATTCATTACTCTGCAAAATTCCTCTCCATCTAGATTCCATCCTACAATTCACATCTGGCCTCAAATTGTTTTAAAAAAATTAAAAATATTTCAAAGGGGAGGGGGAAGCCTTTAATATTTAAACCCTCCCCCTCAGTTAAGTCATTGCTCCCTTGACACAAGGTAAATATATTCAAAGATAAAAGTCTACAGCAGCCATTTCAAGTCATAGGATTTCCTATCATGACTTAACCCCAACATGTTCACTCTCCACAGGAAATTAACTCTTCATTTGCACAGAAACAAAATGTCCATCTTCTTATTTGCAGAAAATTAAATCCTTCGAATTTTATACCAGGATACAACTCCTGGAACATGCACTAGTTCCCAGCGACTTCCATGGGCCAAAGTAGTTCCAAAGAAGCTAAGGCTGCCTTCCTGCTTCTCACATGATCCCATGGCTCCTAAAGCCCAGTTCAAACCAACCCATCTTCTCCTGTGTCAGATCTAAATCTCGTAGTCTGATTATAACCTCGCCAAGGAGGATGTTCTCCCAAAAGCCCTCTTCACTCAGGACACTCAGATGCAGCTCCCGCTGGTGCAGATCTCCTTTAGGAATTCCATCATAGACAAGCTGGAAGATATCAAAAGTTGCAGAATATTAGACTTCTCACCTCTAACTTTCTCATCATTTATCAAGTGCCTCGTTTAGCAACTGTTTGCAGCTACTACAGTGATGAGAAAGTAACTGTAAGGCAAAGTATATTTTAATATACTATTTAAAATAAAATTTATTCTAAAATAATAAAAGATTTTTTATTAGACAGAAGTGTGTTTTTTGAAGTCAATTTCCTTTGATCACTTCCTACAAGAGATTTCACTACATTTGCTAGAATAATATGGTTAGTATAGCCATATCAATAACTAGACAATCACCATGCCTAAAATCTGCTTCCTAGTAAATCAAATTAGTCTTGCTAACTGAGCATCATCTCTAAGATTGGCTGTTGGGTTTCAGATATTTCTTTCCTTAGATTACCTAGGAATGCCACTACTTTAAATTGTTTATGAAATGTGTGCATTTAATTACCAGGTTATTTCTCTGATTTATTTTTTCATTCATCCATTTTATAATCCTTCAAATGCACAACAAATCTACTTTATAATTTTTCAATACGTGCAAATAGAATAATATAATTTCAATTGGCAACATATTAATGGATAAGACAATATTTTAATGCCTGCTGAATCACATACAGATCTGGCTACTCTTGACGGATAGGCGCCTTTTGCATAGCAACTGCATCTCAGTTTTGCAAGTATTAGAAGCTAGAGGCAATGCATCAGATTGTAATTCTCTGTACAAAACTTATACCATGTTAATTAGAAGTTTTGTTGGTTGTAGTTGTGTAAGCTACACTGTAGTATGAGCTTATTTCATACAATTATCACCAGAATGAATAGTCTATATTCTGGCTTAAGCAAATTGACAATTTCAGCAAAGGTTTTGGAATTGAATCCAGTCTTTAAATGTTAAATCTCCAGAATCAGACAAGCAGAGAGCTCAAAAAGTAAATTCGTTTCTTTTCAGATTCTACAATGCTTTCAGAATGAGTCAGCCCACCACTTTATCTGCTCCAACTCTGCCTGTACTTGGGACTTCTGAATCTATACAAGGGCTACTTCATTTACACAAGGTGAACAAACAAATACCATTTCATTATAAGTTGGATTGCAAGTTTTTCGAGCAACTTTGGTTTTCCTCTTAGTGGTTTTCTGAGGATCTGGCAGAAGATAAGTCTTAACATAAGGATCAGGATCACTGCCATCCTGAGTAGGCTGCTAAAAGAGAGAAATAAAGTCGATTAGATGAATCAGTTCTTTAGGCTATATAAATGTGCAGAAAATTGATTAGAAGACACCATTAGAATAGCTAATGTTAAGCACTTACGAGGCCACGAATATGCATCACCATTATAAAGAGCTTGTTGTTCTTATAGGAGATTGATAATTTCACCTCTCCACCAACTTTTCCAACTGGTTGGGACCATACAGCATCTAAGAAAAAGGAATATAAATTAAATTATATTTTGCTTAGTATCAGAGATAGGGGCAGCTACAAAGAGCAGAAATATTTGTACTTTTTCTAAAAAATATTTGTCATACATTTAAAAATCCCTTTTAAAAATCTAAAATATAAAGAATATTAATACAAAATCAATGTAACTTAATGTCCTATATATTTTGCCCCATTTTAACTGATACATGAATTCTCATTTGAATTTCTTGAGTCAATATAAGAAACGTTATGTTTGTTAAAAGTCTAAATGGTTCTCTATAACAGCTGCCTCCAATTTTTCCCCATGGACAGGGGACGATGATGACACATGATTTCATGTGCTACTTAGATCCTGTGCCTATGCAAATGAATCTTTGCTTACTAGCGCAGCCATGGGTCCATGGCCTAGGGGTTGAACACCCCCTCCTCTATAGGATTGACAAAGAACTAGTGCAAGATTGGAAGATGTGGAAAGACCTGGCCTGTAGAATCACCAAGAGTCAGGCACAACTTGAATGGATAACATCATTATCATAAGATTAAACCCATAAAAAGCTGTAGTTACTGTATGTGTATCAGGTGAGTTCCAAACACAGTGAAATGGGTTGTGTACTGCTGTCTGATGGAAAATGTTAGTAAAAACACTTCACAGAATATAAGGTGGTGCTTACTTAAGGACCAATCATTTAGCAACTGTTCAGACTTATGTCTGAATGACTACTTAAAACAAGTCATTGTCTTACATCAGTTGCAACATCCCTGCATTTATATGACTGTGATCCAGGTGCCAGGCACCTGGCTTGCAATTATGACATCACAGCTTCCCATGATCATGTGAATTTGCAACCTTCTTTAACAGCTTCCTATAAGCACGGTCAACGAGAAAGCCAATAGGAGGTCATAAATGGTGACCACATGATGTGCTTAATGACTGTGAGATTGCTTAACAACAGCAACCAGAGTATTGTAATTTTCATTTCGAAGAGGTAAAGTTACATGACAGTGTGCTTTATAACTGCTTAGCTTTCCAAAACTTAGCAACAGAAATTGTGAACCCAATAACTGTTGTTAAATGTTGTTGTTAAGTGTTTAGAGCTTAGAAAATGAAGCTATATTGTATATAACATTCTAAATATAGACTCTACATATCAGGACATAATACATCCCTTCCTGTAATTCTTTTGAATACCAGGACTAGGACAGCTCTTAAAGATTATGACTTGTACATAGTTGTCTAAACAAAGAAAGATCCATGAATGCAATTTCCAGAAGGTTTAAACTCCATAAATGGATATGTGGCTACGTACATCTGATTAGTTCCAAATGAAATTGCTTGTGTGGTGCCTCTTATTGATCATTATACGTACAGTTCAGGTCCTGAAGAATATATAACCACCCCTGAATAAGTTCTTAAGAAGAAATAGTAAATAACCAATATTGTTTTCTTCTTCCAATGGAATGCATGAAGGACTTTCTCCCAAGATAGGCTGCATGAAAATATTTTATTTAATCCTCTCAGGACCAGCTATCAGTCAAACATGGAATATCTTGAAGCAGATAACTCTTACCACTTGCATAATAATGATATTTACTTGCAGGTTTTGGTGCTGGATTGGTTCCTGCAGCAATTTCGTCCCTTGGAAGAGGGTGGAAAAACGTGTATACCAGGTCACACTGCAAGAAAACCTCAACATTAGAGACAATATACTACTTATTCTGCAAATAATGTATCACTTATTTCTGTCCCCACTCCCACAGTGCCAAGAGTTAAGATTCAGCTTAGATATGTAACCTGAGCTTTTTGACATTTTTCTTATCACAAATATTATTAATGTAGCAGTGAGGATACACCATCACTGCACAAAAGATGTGGACCACATGTATGAGGGTAAGAGATTTCAGACTTGTCTTTTTCTTCTGCAATGCAAATAATTTAGCAGAATATCAAGCATCAAGATAATCTTGATGCATCCTAGGGCCCAACATGCTTCAGTACTAGCAGTCTACAGTAATTTCAGGAGTGACAATAAAGAGAAACCTATTTAAATTTTCAGTAGAATAATCAAGCAAAATTCTCTAGACAAGAATCCTGGGGACAAACTGCAGAATAATTCAGGTGGAACTATTATATATTGAAGCCTTTGCCTACAAATTCTCCTTAGTCTTGCTAGTATGATCTCTCTTCATCCATGTTACCTCAGCAACCTCCGGAGCTGCATGAATTAGATGCCAAATGTAGCCATTCAATTCCTCTTTCCTCCTCTCAGCGGCTGCCTCTCCTCGTGATCGTCCAATTATAAACCTGCTAGGGAAGCTGGGAAATTGGATTGGGTGGGGGAGAAAGAGACATTTAAGCAGTGAGCCCAATCATCAAGAAAATTTCTGAAGCAGAAGGGTTCAAAGACACAGTTGCTCCTTAAAAGTCCTGTACATGGAAGGAATTGCTTCACGTTAAAAGGTGAGAATGCCAAATTCTGATTTCTCTCCATACATTCAGCCAGAAGGAGTAAAAACGTTCAGAAAATGGTGCTTCCCAGAAAAAGAGCTATGGAAAGAAAGCAACCAATTTAGGATTGCTTGCAACATCACTGTATGTTATTAAGAAGTAACTGTCCTAATAAACGTGCAAGAATCAAACTCTTCTTGGCTTGACAAAAAGGCAGGGTGTTCACCGCATGCCTGCAATTCAGATGCTGCATGCAGCCACATTTTATATATTCTATGAACCTGATGTCTTTGCTTAGGTTATTTTTAACACAGGTCAAAGTGGGTATATATGGTTATATGTATAAGCACATCTCCTATATCTATTTCCTAAACAGAAATCATTTCAGCTTTTCCCACTCTTGTGTACTATTAACATGGGTTCATAATAATGATAATATGCACTTCCTGAAAAACCACTGATTGCCTCACCGTGAATGTACAGATCAAGAACCAGATTACCTTTTTTATTACTTCAATCACAAATTTTGATTCTTTCCTAATAGAAAAATTGCATTTCATTCAGGAAAGCAAATGTAGAATTGTAAATAAGTACACAATCAGTTTCCCTGGTTAATTGCAGGAGTGTGCCGAGTACAGCATCAAGGAAAAATGAAGGTTATAAGCAAAATGGAGACTGACCTTGGGAGATGCGAAGAGGGGAAGATGAGACGTAGCTTGTTGTGCAGCTCCTGGAACTCTTCAAATGTGCGCTGAATGAATGTGACCTCAGAAGGGTGCTCTCGTTTCACCTTCAGAATATAAATCTGCAAGGCAAAGATGAAAGTTCATATGGTTCAACTGCAGATTCCACATTATTTCTGTATTTGGTATAAACTATCCCTTGCTTTAAGTGTCACTTATCTAGAGCAGATGCCCTAGCATTGTCTCTACTGTAGTGCCCTCTAACAAAACGGCCATAAAAAAGACTCACATATCCTTTGCTGGGATTGAAGACCTTTTCATGTCGGCAGAGAAAAATATCAACGATACGGCTAGATGTCTTGATTGTGTGCACACGGGGGGCAAATGACAATGTTGGCCGGGAGTCTGATGTTGTGAACTTCATCTGGGCCAGGTTGTGAATGAAGAAGTTGAGCTTCGTGGCTACACTGCCCAGGCTGGACTCTATCAATCTGTATCAAAGGATGGAATTTCTAAGTTATATGGTGATGCAAAGTTGACTGTGCTACTCCATGATTTTGATAAAGATCCCAGAACAGTGTTGGTGAAAAAGATTTTGGGATACAGATGTTTGATGTCTTCCTTTTTTGAGTTTCTAATTATCAGAGTTAAGACTAATATCTTCGCACCTGGTAAAATAGGTAGTAGCATCTGCCTCAGAGTCTTGTGGTCTAAGTGCATCATAAACATATTTTAGGTCCTCAAGGTCAGAGAGTTCAGGAATCCCGCAGGAGAGCATCTGAATGCAAAAAGAGACCAAAAATTAGCATTGGAAAATGAAGAGGTGCAGCTGTTGAAAATATGAACTATGGCAATCCCAGTTTTAGAAATGGAACATCTACTCCTGATTTCCTGAAATACTATTACTGATGGTATTTTCTGCATATCATTACTACTATTTGCCCATAGGCAAAAAGTGATGGGACTACAAAATAGACAAATAGAAAATGAAGACACTAAGACTTCAAGGTCTTTAGAATTCACAGAAAAGCACTTGCTCCAGACTTTAGAATCGCTGATATGAATGACAAAAAAGTCTGGAAAGTGGTCACTGCAGTATCTGGAGACAGTAGAAGAGAAGAGAAAGAACAAGAGAAATCTCAAAATACGGAGACCTGCAAATAGAGGTAGAATGCCTGTGAGAAAAAAAAGTAAAAATAGAATCAATTGTAATAGGTTCCTTGGGTGCAATCCCAGAACAACTGGAGCACCATTTGAACACCATCGGCATTGACAAAATCACCACTAGTCAATTGCAGAAGGTAGCTTTACTTGGAACAGCTTACATCTTGTGACAATACCTTTAACTTATCAAACAACAATATTTGAGTAATTTAGGTGCTTGGGAAGCTGGATAAAAATGCCAAATACAGTTTAAAGAAAAATAATAAAACAAGTCTTTAGTCTTTGTGGTTTCAGGAATAAAAATGAGATCTTTGGGCAGGACAATCATTGGAGATAAGCTTATGCATTTTCTGTCTTGATCTTTGCTTAAAGCTTGAAAAAGGGAGAATATGCAAAACTCCAAAGGGTATCCTGAATAATCAACTGACATGAAGGGAGTTCAGCAAGAATTACAATGCGCTGACTGGACAGATGCAATGTTTCTGAAGAGCATGAGCAATAGGGAGGAAAATATGTTTTCTCACCAGTCCCAAAAGATTGATGAAGAGATGAGTATGCTTCCGGATAAGGTTGTAAGCTTGGCAGCAGAGATCCACAAAATCATGGAAACGACTGGAGGGTTTATCACCACCATTGATAACATAAGCCATGTCTGATGTGAAGACAAATGGAGCTCGGTCCCTATAGAGAAGGTACATCTATATATCTCAAAGTGGCTAAAATTGTAGTTACTTCAAGGATTACTTCTTTTTCATTCCTAACTACACTCATTCATCAAGTAGGTTAATAAAATAACTCATACTTATAACTCAAACAAGATTTTTATCAACTTTTGAAATATTATTTACAAAACAATATTAGAATTTAATTTTTCTTTTTTCTACTGTTATGTAAAACCAACTTAAATATTAATAATGAAACTACATAGTATGACACAAATAGTATTTACTTTTAAAAATACTATTTACTTTTGTTTCTCTACTCCATAAAGTACACGCCCCAATTTGGTTGTGTGTTATATTCCAGTCATTCCATGAATAATATGACATTTAAAATGACCAAGGATAATTGTTCCAAGCAGATGTATTTTAAAGTTCTTCAGATATTCTCTTGAACACTCCATCTGAATGACAGTTTTGGATTTTAGCAAGATAACAGCAGATTTAACAAGATATTTTTATTAGTATTTTATTAGGTGGCTGCTCCGACCCTCTGGAACGAACTCCCCGTGGAGATTCGGACCCTCACCACCCTCCAGTCCTTCCGCGCCGCCCTAAAGATCTGGCTGTCCCGGCTGGCCTGGGGTTAAGACTCTAACCCCACTCGAATTGTGTGGCTGTTGTGTTTTTTAATATATTGTATTGTCTGTATGTTGGAAACTGTTTGTCCTCCCCCCCCCTTTTTTAACTGTGAGCCGCCCTGAGTCCCCCCAGGGAAAAGGGCGGCATACAAATAAAGGGAAAATGAAAATGAAAGGTATGTTTTGGAAATCTTTTCAAGAGTTCATGATCTGCATTTTCTAGCAGTATCTTTTGTTCATGCTTAGAGACATAGGCATCAATGAAATGAATGGTGGTATTTGCAGCTCTTCTAATATGACTTATTATTGTATGCTTTTCTTTGTTAATAACTGTTTTCATACACAAGGATATGATAGCATTCTCGTTCTATTTCAACACATTATTGAATCTCTCCTTCATTTTTTTCTTTCGCATCTCAAAATAAAAAAAAAGAATAAAAAGTTTGGAAATTAAGTCTGCATTAGAATCAAAGCTAATTTTGTCAAATTGAAATAACTTCTTTGGTGGAAAATTGAATTCAGATGTTTTTTACTATTATTACATTTTACTTTATTGTGAGATAACATTTGGTTGTGTGTGTCCAGAAGATGGAAGAGCTTTGGTTATCACATGAGGCTTACATCTCAAAAACAAAGAGAAATATCAGGAAATGTTTGACCGCTGTTAATAAATAATTGTTAGTCCAGTTTGATCTAGTGGTTAAGGCGCCAAGCTAGAAGCCAGGAGACTGAATTCCAGTTCCCGCCTTAGGCATGAAGCCAGCTGGATGATCTTGAGTCAATCATTCTCTCTCAGCTCAATTCACTTTACAGAGTTCTTGTTGTGGGGAGTGTTATGTCCACGCAGATACAAGCAGAGGCTTTTACTTCTGCCGTGCAAGTGTGGGATGTATTTTAAAGTTATTGGTTAACGGGTGACAGCTTCCCATAAAAGGGGCTGTTAGCCGGAAGCTACATGTTGGTTTATAGTCTGCTCTTATCTTAAATAAACAGCATTGCTGGAATCAGCATGGCTTCTCGTCTGCACAACATTGCATGAGAGAATAGTCTGTTGGATGTGTTTGTGGCACAAGTTATTTATAAAAAAAAATAAAAGCAGGATATAAATATATAAATGGCAAAACATTCCAAAGTCATTAACATGAGCTGTTGAAAGCATTTCCATTCCTTGAAGAATTCTTTTAATGCTTTTTATACTCTTGGTTAATTTTAGTAAAACTGCAGGCCTTGCCTAAGGGCAACAGACACGGAAGTATTTTGTAAAAAATATTAAAATTAAAATGCAGAAAGGAAAAGCAACCAATTATTTATTATTCACTTAATGTTAATTATGTTTTAATCAGCATAAAATATTAATTATTTTCTGCGTACCACTACTTCTGCTAAGCCGATTCTAGGATATTAACGAAGGCTGCCATTCTAGTTAAAAACTAAAATACTTAGTTTTGTCATTTAGTCTTAAATTCTATGGATAACATTAATGGATAACTTTAGCATAATTTTATACTGGGGATTATATTAGTTATATTTTGTGTAAACTATTTTCACATTAGGCCTCATTTTTGTTGCCAAATAATGGAGAGACAGCTAAGTGCCAAGTACTGTTGTCTTCCATCCAAGTGAAATATTTTAGGTATTGCATTACAAATGAATCCTACTTTACAGAAAATGTTTAAAAAGAAGTTCTTGGCTGATTTAAATGCCAAGTGCTGCATTTTTATATCAAATAGCATTTTTCCTGAAGTGTAACTATGGTGATATCCATGTTAACGTCATGGTATTCTTAGACTGCCTTCTATCATCCTATAGAATCCACCCAGTTGCAAAGCATTTCTTATGTGAAAAACCAACGTGCCCACTTTCGTTTCTCACCCTTGGTCAGTTTCTCAATGAAGCTGAAGTGGACATTAACCCATATGAGGTAGGTTCATTCAAAAATTGTTATCCCATGATGTTTTGTCAACTGAAGATTATAAACAATCAACATTAGTAATACTGTATAAATAAATAAATAATAAATACCCAATCTAAACCTCTGGCTGACTGTGACCAACAACGACAACAACAATAATAATCTTTAGAACAACCTGTTGTAAGCCACTCAGAGTTATTAAATGAGATGGCAGGTATGTACAGTAAAATAATAAACAAAACAAAATAGCCAGTCATAAAATGCCTTTGACAGCTGTTCCAGGCATGATGACTTGTGTGAATGCATATGTATTCTCAGAAAATTCTATGAGGATTTCAAAGCAGCCATGCAGAGTCTTTGAGGAGCATTTCAGAAGATTCCTCACCTTTTGATGTTGCCAAACATCTGGGCATGTCCCAGAAACCTTCCAAAGTCAATATGGAACATGTGCCCGGTTGTTTTGAGCATGATGTTGTCATTGTGCCGGTCACAGATTCCCAAAACATAAGTGGCTACACAGCAGCCAGCACAGGAGTAAATGAAATTCTCCACTGCCTGAAAGATGAAGATATATTTAGAATAGCTATGAAAAGAATCAGTGGGAAAGGTAGGTAAGGCAATGGGTAGAGAAAGTTTTAAAAGTTTTGCAAAGGGGATTACAGGGTATGCATGTGTGAAGCAAACAAAAACACGTGATATGTCACTTTCTGGAATAAGTTGAAGACATTCAGCAGTACCTGGCATTCTCATTTACAAATCTTTCTGCAAGTAACCTTAACACAATGAATACATTTGCCAAAATCACGTGTTTGTGGCTAAGCGCTGCATCCATTTTAAAATATAATTTGTAAAGGAGAAAAAGGATTCTTAATATTGCTTCTCATTTTCAGAGACTTAAAATACCATTATAATGCCAAATAAAATAAAACTAACTGCTTCTTGATTCAATACTGTACTAAAGAAACAAAAATAAAATGGCTCTGAAAACACATAAACAAATCTAAATTACAGTGCCTCTATTTTGCTTTTTGTAATTACCATAATTACGAAATGTAGAAAGAACATATTGATACAATTCCTGCACTTAATTCTGTGGTTTTGATTCTTAGGCAGGGCCGCTGAGAGGATTATTAAGTGCTAGAACAACACTAGTATGGGCCCCCTCACCTACACATGGACACATAAATCAGTAATGTCATAATTGCAGCGAGGCCTGCAGTACTATTAGGCTCAAAACAGGACGCGAGGGGATGGTGTGACTTCCCCCCGCCCCCTTAGGCCCATTTTTGCTGCCAGGAGCCTGCAGCAAGGCCTACTAGGCCCAAAACAGGATGCAAGGGGGTCGTGCAACCATAAAGTTATGTCAAACAAGGCTGCAAGGTAGTTTTGCTATACACACAAAGCAGTGGTGGGTTTCAAAAATTTTTGGAACCTATTCTGTGGGTGTGGCCTCCTTTGTGGGAGTGGCTTGCCGGCTGTGTGGCCTGATGGGAGTGGCTTGCCAGCCATGTGTTTTCTTTCTTTCTTTCTTTCTTTCTTTCTTTCTTTCTTTCTTTCTTTCTTTCTTTCTTTCTTTCTTTCTTTCTCTCTGTCTGTCTCTGTCTCTCTGTGTTTGTGTGTGGGGGGCAGTGGTGGGTTTCAAAAAGATTTGGAACCTCTTCTGTAGGTGTGGCCTCCTTTGTGGGAGTGGCTTGCCGGCTATGTGGCCTGATGGGAGTGGCTTGCCAGCCATGTGTTTTCTTTCTTTCTTTCTTTCTTTCTTTCTTTCTTTCTCTCTGTCTGTCTCTGTCTCTGTCTCTCTGTGTTTGTGTGTGTGTGGCAGTGGTGGGTTTCAAAAAGATTTGGAACCTCTTCTGTAGGTGTGGCCTGCTTTCCGGGTCCACTGGTGGAACCTCTTCTAACTGGTTCGGTAGATTTGATGAACCGGTTCTACCGAATAGGTGCGAACTGGTAGGAACCCACCTCTGACACAAAGTATAGAGAATGAAGTATATATATCCAATATTGTTTTTCTTAAAAAAATGGTTTTGTAATTTTTTTTAAAAAAAATCCCCTTCATGGGCCCTTTGAGCTCCATGGGCCTTGGAACAATGTACCGGCTGCACCCCCCTCTCCTCAGGCCTGCTCTCAGGCAAAGGATTTTATTGTTTTACTTGTTCCTTTTCTTTACCTTTTCATATTCATCCTCCTTGGGGTTGTGCTTCTGTAGCCAGTCTGCAAGGGGACGATCTTTGAAAGAACCTGTCACACCATGCTGCACTTGAATTTTTCGCAAAGTTTCTGCATTGGGGATCATTTCTACCATCCCTGTAATGCATAAAGGATGGAAATGAGGTTGGTTATAGGAAAGATATTGCCATTCAGACATCTGGGCTGTACAGCCCAACAGTATCTAGGTTGATATTTTCATTAAATGGAAGGATTGCACAACCATCTCAGGCCCATATGTAAAATTCTCATCACATATTGTATAAACACATCTTCTAGGCAGTCTTTAGTAGATAATTCAGAGGAAGGGAACCTCCAAGGGAACCTTCAAGATCACCCGGATGGCAGGAAATTGTAATTTAAACAGTTGTTGGAAGGAGGGCAACCCACTTCTCCTCTCTCTGTTCTGCTCATGTCTGTTAGTTGCTCAATGTCATTAGCACCAGGAAACCAACAGGCTGCTGAAAGGAAAAGGGAAGCCACCAAACTTTCCCTCATAGCTGTGCTATCATGGAACAAATAATTGCTTTCAGATAACTGCTTGTCTACCAAGGAGCATGTAGGCAAACAGTCGCATTTTATTTCTATCCCAGATTTCCTTCCAGAATTCGATGTAATATATATATACAGGGTTCCCTTCTCCTATTTATGTTGTGTCCCCACAACAGTAGGTTGGTCTGAGGAACAGTCACTGACCATAATCACCCAGTCAGCTTCTTCTGGGCTCCACAGAAGGCCACCCAAAAAAGCACGTGGACTGGAGGTTATCAAGATCCTTCTCGTGTATCAACAGAGCCACAATTTAGAAACTCAGAAAACAACAACTTCTCTTTTTGCTAAGAAAGCAGCTGTTGATTCAGATTCAACAGGCTGAATTATTAATTGTCATAATCTCTTATGCTGCTAAATTGTAGGTGACACTTGTGAAGGTATCTATAGAAGGATATTGTAGCAAATATAGAATGCATCTGTCATAACCTGAAGCAGGTGCTCAGCATCATTTTACTGGAATAATTTTTTATCACATCGTTATTAAAATAAACTCTTACATAGTGGATAAAACAACTAAGAAAAAAACCCCGTCCATATTTAGGGATATTTTATGCTGACTAACAGATACCTTACACAATTTTTTACTGTTAATACTTATAATCTAATCTAATTATAATATTCAAAACACTAACCATTTCCAAACACATTTTAAAATGTGAAACAAATAAAACAGTGAAAATAATAATAGAAAACAGATAAGAAAATAAAACTGCAAACATAAATTCATTGTTATGTATGTGTCAGGCACAGATTGATTTTGAGTACAAAAAACCCCCCTATGCCTTATGTAGCTATGCCTTAGGAAGGAACAATCGGCATACTGGGAAACTAATAATCTACTCACAGATTATTTGGCAAGGCACTTTCTGTATTCTCAATGTTTGCCCAAAGAGATAATAAATCTGTTCTGATCTTATTATTCCATATGGTCCCCCAAGAATCCTATTAGTCTGTAAATGAAGGTGAGGAAGGTAAAGGAAACTGAAAATGTTTCATACTTGGATCTAGGCTTACCCCGACCACGGCCTGTAGAAAAACAACGGAATATGACCATGCGCATGTTCAAACCTTCTTGCACCCAGATCTTGTTCATTATACGAATCATTTGCAGGGTTAGCATATCTTGGCGAAGATCATCTCCACACTGTGGGAACAAAGGCATGATGTAAGGCAGATTATTTCCAGGGCATTTTAATAATTTATATTAAGAGAAAGTTATTAAACATGTTTCATCTTTTTAAAACATGCAATGTCACCTCTAATCAGAAGGAAGATTTTAATCTAACAGTGATCTTCCTTAAAAACTAAACAATTCCAGTCTAGCACTTACCTTAAAAATAACACGGATATTTTCTGCAAGGGAGTCAACATTCTGGAAAGAGAGCTTCAGAGGGACAGCATTTGAATTGAAATAGGAACAATCCTGCAAGCAAAGAAAAACGGAGATCAAAGGTGGGAGGCGAGTGTTACAATCAAGCAACCTAGCAATATGGGAGTCCAGTGATCCCAAGCATTGGGAGAAGAATTACTATGCAATGTAGATTTAGGATCAGATCAAAGGTAGAGTATTGGATTTAAGAGAGCTAATTGCAATAAACTTAGAGAGAGCTTGGGAAGAATTCCATGGATGAGAATCCTCAAGGCGAAAACAACTCAAGAAGCTTGGAAAATTTTGAAAAATGAGATTACAAAAGCTCAGTCTAGCATAATACCAATGAAGAAGAAAAATAATAGCTCCCAAAAGAAACCAGCATGGCTGCATAAAAAACTCTCTGACAAATTGAAAGACAAAAAAGTTAAGTATAAAAAGTGGAAAGAGGGGGACATAACTAAGGCAGAATGTCAGCAAATAGCCCGAGCCTGTAAAGATGAAGTAAGGAAAGCTAAGGCTCACAATGAAGAAAAATAAAGAAAAAATAAAAAATAAGAAAAAAAGCTTCTTCCAAAATGTTAAAAACAAATAAAAGATTAAGGAAATGATTGGTTCATTGCTGGGAGAAAGTGGCAAGAAGGTGACAAGCAACAGGGAAAAAGCAGAACTATTTAACTCATGTTTTGCATCTGTCTTTACACAAAGGGATAAAACAGTCCAACCTATCAAAAACAGCACCACAAAAATCAGATTAGGAACACAAGTTGAAATAGGGTAGAAAATGGTAAGTGAGTACCTGTCTACCCTAGACAAGTTCAAATCACCAGGACCAGATGGATTATACCCTAGGGTTCTAAAGGAACTGGCAGATGAGATCTCAGAACCACTGAACTATATCTTTCAGAGATCCTGAGCACCGGGGAACTGCCAGAGGACTGGAAAAGAGCTGATGTGGTTCCCATCTTCAAAAAAGAGGGGAAAAAAACAGATCCAAGAAACTACAGACCTATCAGCCTGACCTCAATACAAGGAAAGATTCTGGAAAAGATAATCAAGCGAACCGTGTTCACGAATTAGTGAACACCTAGAAGTAAACAAAGTAATAGCCAAAAGCCAACATCGGTTTGTCAAAAATAGATCATGCCAGACTAATCTTATTGCATTCTTTGACAAAGTGACAAAATTAGTGGACCAGAGGAATGCCGTCGATATAGTTTACTTGCACTTCAGTAAGGCATTTGATAAGGTAGACCATAACCTATTACCAGATAAAGTAGAAGAATGTGGGTTGGACAGCATCACCACTAGATGGATTCGTAACTGGCTGACCAACCACAGTCAACGTGTAGTCCTCAATGGAACTGCATCTACATGGAGAGAAGTATGCAGTGGAGTATCCCAAGGCTCTGTTTTAGGCCCAGTACTCTTCAACATGTTCATCAATGATTTGGATGAGGGAATAAATGGGGAACTTATCACATTTGCAGATGACACCAAGCTGGCAGGAATAGCTAACACTCCAGAAGACATGCTTAAGATACAGAAAGATCTTGACAAACTTGAACATTGGCACTATCTAATAAAATGAAATTCAATGGTGAAAAGAGTAAGGTTCTACATTTAGGCAAGAAAAACGAAATGCACAGGTACAGTATAGGTGGTACCTTGCTCAATAGTAGTAACTGTGAGAGGGATCTTGGAGTCCTAGTGGGCAACCATTTAAATATGAGCCAGCAGTATGCAGCAGCTGCCAAAAAAGCCAACACAGTTCTAGGCTACATAAACAAAGGGATAGAATCAAGCTCACGTGAAGTGTTAATACCACTTTATAATGCCTTGGTAAGGCCACACTTGGAATACTGCATTCAGTTTTGGTCGCCACGATGTAGAAAATATGTGGAGACTCTAGAAAGAGTGCAGAGAAGAGTAACAAAGATGATTAGGGGACTGGACACTAAAACATATGAAGAACGGTTGCAGGAACTGGGTATGTCTAGTTTAATAGAAAGGACTAGGGGAGACATGATAGCAGTGTTCCAACATCTCAGGCGTTGCCACAAAGAAGAGGGAGTCAAACTATTCTCCAAGGCACCTGAGGGTAAAACAAGAAGCAATGGGTGGAAACTAATCAAGGAGAGAAGCAACTTAGAACTGAGGAGAAATTTCCTGACAGTTAGAACAATTAATCAGTGGAACAGCTTGCCTCCAGAAGTTGTGAATGCCCCAACACTGGAAGTCTTTAAGAAGATGTTGGATAGCCATTTGTCTGGAACGGTATAGAGTTTCCTGCCTAGGCAGGGGGTTTGACTAGAAGACCTCCAAGGTCCCTTCCAACTCTGCTATTGTATTGTATTATGTTATTCCTCATGGATATTATTATTGCCCAACTAAAACAAAGCCACAAGAAATAATGGGTAGATTAAGTGATAGAAGCCAATTATTTTCATACTAAAGAGGTAAGATGTTGCATAAAGACTGGTTATAGAAATGCTACTCTGGAGCTTGGATGGTTTGGCACATGAAACACATGGAGTCCCAATGAGTGACTCCTAAGGTGTTGAAGGAAGAACTAATCCCATTTCCACAGTATATAAATAAAAGCATTTTAATCAGTCAACAACATACTCTGGGCACAATTCCTTTCACCAGCAGACTGGGGCTAAGTGGTAGTCGACAGGAGCCATTGACATTGAAGAACTGCCTGACATCCTCTAGTCCTTCACGAAGGATGGCCTAAAGGAAAAACAAAACAAAAACTGTAAGCTCTAAACTGCAGTTTATTCATGTCCTTTTCCATTCCCTTTTCAAAGCAGGTTATTTTTCACTACTAAAAAGTATTTTTTCATAAAATTGTTAGTAACCTGAGGTGAAATTTGGCGAAAACAAGCCACAACATCATGAAAAGTTCTAATAATTAGATGTATGGAAAACTTTGAAAAAAATTGCTTAAAATCATTTACACGTAGCCCTTGTTATTTGTGGAATCATTAGTTGTAATTTTCTGTATCTACAGCTGAAAAATATAAACCAGACCTTATTATTCTTGAGCAGTTTCATATATTCATAGCTTTGAGGTTTTTTGTATATTTTTACACATGTGCTAAATAGCGAATTGACTCTTGTGCATGTGGAAAGTATTTTCTTTTCATAGTCTTGTTATCCACAAAAATGGAGCCTTTGTAAATAACAAGACCCACTTGATCCCAAAATAGTGGCAAATTAAAATTTGTATTCAAGTCTTAGCAAATTAATACTTAGATCTACCATGCAATTTCTGCTTTCAGGAGGTACCACCTTTTTCAGAAGGTGCATGGAATGCTGTTACCTTCCCAAAAAAGGTGGTTCCTATTTTTCTACTTGCATTTTTACATGCTTTCGAATGGCTAGGTTGGCAGAAGCTGGGACAAGTAATGGAAATTCACTCCATTATACAGCGCTGGGAATTTGAATCGCCAAACTGCCGACCTTTCTGATCAACCAGCTCAGCGTCTTAGACACTGTGTTCCCTATGGAAGGAACATTATGCAAGGTATAAAGTACTTGCAATCTTTTGCAATGCACATAGTTAAGACAGTGAAAAGAAATTAGGATCCTGTTTCCATGTTACAGATAACCAAGACCACAGCATACTGCACTAGATACCTAGAGATGTAGATAAGAACATTTAGATGTATCTTAGAACATGGAAGGAACATTAAAGTTAAAGGTAAAGATTCCCCTCATGCATATGTGCTAGTCGTTCCTGACTCTAGGGGGCAGTGCTCATCTCTGTTTCAAAGCCGAAGAGCCAGCACTTTCTGAAGACGTCTCTGGTCATATGGCTGGCATGACTAAATGCCAAAGGAGCACAGAACGCTATTACCTTCCCAACAAAGGTGGTTCCTATTTTTCTACTTGCATTTTTACATACTTTCGAACGGCTAGGTTGGCAGAATCATTTCTACTTTTTGTTAAATAAGCAGTATTTCATCATTGCACATGAAGTCTATCATTCTTAATCCTCTGCTCTTTCCTCCAGTCACCATAAAACCATGTGTACCTGTCGCGATGATGGAGCAGCCTCACGGACTTGTTGAGCCAGCTTAGCCAAGGTGTTAACCAGCCAACATTGACGATCAAACTCCTCTCGCAGACCCTTTCCACAACAACATAACAGAGCTGCCAGCAGGTACTGGTAACGAATGCTAAACTGAGAATCCTTCAAACCATCTTTCAGAAGCCTGGGAATACAGAAATTTTGTCACTGGAAATAGAAATGTTTGCATGGAACGACCGTTGACTTACCTGAACTGTCCTTCTATATGCGCTGCGGGAGAATTCAAGCACAGAGTTAACTTTGTCCATTAGTCTAAAGACTGAGTTATGAAATTGTTGACCACGCCTCCTCTGACTGGAAGAGTTCAGTTTTGTACGAAGGCACAGCCGATCCGAGAGATGGAAATATGAGTCTGGACCGGAAAGTGAAGGTCAATGAACTTGTGGCAATTGAGCACGAGAGTCCCTAGACCGGCCGGTGCCAAGGGTGAGGTTGGATTCTACCACAGCGCACATAGAAGGACCGTTCAGGTAAAGTTAATGGTCATTCTCCTGTGCGCTGCTTGGAGAATCCAAGCATGGGACATGCCAAAGCAATGAAACTAAGGGTAGGAGCTAGGCTGGGCCAGGGTCCTAGAAGTTGGAAGAACAGCCCTTCCGCACAGCCCTTAAGATCTGGCTATCCCGTCAGGCCTGGGGATAAGATCTTCATACACCCCACCCGAATGTTGAATGAATGTTGTGTTTTATTGCTATTTTTATTTGTACTCACATATTATTTTACGTTCTGTCTTGCACCCCCTTCCCATGAGTTGTAAGCTGCCCTGAGTCCCCCCAGGGAAAAGGGCGGCCTATAAGTGACAATAAAATACAAAAAAAAAAAAACTAAATAAAACCCTTTGTAATACCTGCCGCCCGAATGAGGCTTCCACAGAGCAAACACATCCAGTTTATAATGTTTGACAAAACATTGATGACCAGGTCAGCGCCCTGCATATGTCCTCAATAGAGGCTTGTGTTGCCCAGGCCACCGAGGTGGCTGCACTCTGAGTGGAATGTGAAGTGATGCGCCAGGGAGCTGGTCTAGGTTGACTTTCGTAGGTAAGAGCAATACACGCCTTCAGCCAGCGACCGATGGTGATGGAAGATGCCTTCTGGCCCATCGACATTGGCTGAAAGGACACAATTAAAGCTTCCGATTTTCTGAAGGAAGTTGTATGTTTCACATAGTGACGGAGCACCCTGCAAACATCCAGATGGTGCCACTGTCTCTCTTGCGGGTGCGCTGGGTGTGGACAGAAGTCCGGGAGAATAAGCTCCTGTGCCTGGTGGAACCAAGTGTTGATCTTGAGGAGAAATGCAGGGTCCAGTCGGAGAACCATTCTGTCCGGGTGAAATATACAGAGGTCCTGGTGTACTGACAGCGTGGCCAGCTCCAACACCCTCCTAGCTGATGTAATAGCTACAAGAAAAACTGTTTTAAGGGTCAACAATTTAAGGCTGATGGTACGAATGGGCTCGAACGGTGCTTTAGTGAGGGCCTGGAGTACTACAGTCAAATCCTACGTGGAATAGTGGTGAACCACACGTGGGTTGAGATTTGTAAACCCCCTGAGGAAAGTCCGTATCCTCGGGTGGAGAGTTAGGGGGTGACCCTGACAGTCATCAAGCACCTTCGACAACGCTGTGAGTTGGCGTCGAAGAGTGCTAAGTGTTAGCCCCTTGTCTATGCCTATCTGTAGAAAATCAAGTACCTGAGGTATCAAAGCCAAAGTGGGTTCAATGTCAGAATTGCGGCACCACCTGCAGAATGCACACCAGGTGGCATCATAGATGAGCGTGGTAGCTGGGCGTCTGGTAGCTTGAATCGTCCTTATGTCTGAAAAATTCTGACGGGCTAGGATATCCCTCTCAAGTGCCACATGGCAAGTTGCATCCACTGGGGGTTCGGATGGATTAGAGCCCCTTGTGAGAGGGATATCCTGTCATCTGGTATTTGCCACAGTCATGATAACGAGAGATTGATGAGGTCTCTGTACCAGGGACGTCTCGGCCACATTGGTGCAATCAGAAGTACCTCTTTCACCTCCGCCAATAGTTTCTGAATGGCCTGTGGAATGATCAGTATTGCCAGAAAGGCAGAAAGCAGACCTGTGGCCAAGGGCTGCAAAGTGCATCAATGGCTTCCGCCCCTGGTTCCTAGAACCTGGCAAAGAATCTTGGAAGGTGGGTGCTGTGGGACTGAGCAAACAAGTCCACCATGGGGTAACCAAACCGGAGGGATAGTTCTTGAAGCAGGGCAAGATGCAGACACCATTCTGCATGGTCCACCATGGCCCTGCTCAGCCAGTCTGCTTGCACGTTCGTGGAGCCCGAAATGTGCTCCACCTGGATTGACAGCGTGTGAGCCTCTGCTAGTTATGTAGCTTCTCCAATTCCAGCATGAGTAACCGCGACAGAGTGCCCCTGTCAGGTGACATGGGCTTTGGCGGCTATATTGTCTGTGAGGACTAGTATGCTCTGAGCCCTCACCAAGTCCCAAAACTTGATCAGAGCAACCAAACTGCGCGAAGCTCTAACCAATTTATACTGTTCCGCAGTTCCTGCGCACTCCAACGACCCTGCGCTACTCAGGTCAGAGCATGGGCCCCCCACCCAAATAGGCTGGCGTCCGTCGTTACTACAATACGTGTCAGTTCCTTGAAGGGGCATGCCCTCTGTACCACAGCAACGACCTCGTCACCTTGGGCAGTAGCTGTACCCTGGTGAGGGAGTGACTGGTGTGGGCTCTCTGGAAAGGGAGCAAAAACCATTGGAGGGCGCGTGCATGGAACCTTGCCCAGGGAACAATGTCTATACAATAAATCATTTTCCCTAAGAGTTAGGAAAGGGTTGCCAATGGTAAAGTTCTCTGTAGCAAATCTGACTCACCAGTTTCTGGATGCTGCGTCTGGGATCCTGAGATAGAAATACCTTGCAGATCTCGGAGTTGATGACAGTCCCGAGGTGCAGCAGGCTGATGGATGGCTGCAAGTGGCTCTTCGGAAAATTTATGACGAATCCGTGTAGTTGAAGTGTGATGATTGTGGTCTGAAGAACTCGCCTTGCTTGGTCCTGGAACGATGACAGGAGCAGGATGTCGTCGAGATAGCAATTCACTCTTACTGGTAGAGAGCGAAGATACACAGCGATGGCTGCCAGCAGCTTCATGAAGATTCACGGGGCTGATGAGAGGCCAAACGACATGGCCTTGTACTGAAACTGGCACCCTGCAAACTCGAACCACAGAAACCTACTGTGCACTGGATATATTGGAACGTGGAGGTACGCTTCTTTGATGTCGACTGATGTCATCAGGTTGCCCTTGCGGATGTAGCCCAGGATGGTCTTGAGTGACTGCATCTTTAAGTGTTGATATTTTAGGTGGAGATTGAGTCTTTTCAAATCTAAAATAGCTCTCCACCCCCCTGAGCTTTTGGTTACTAGGAATAAGATTGAATAAAATCCTAGTCTTTCCTGTCCCAGGGGCACTGCCTCTATGGCTTGGATGTCCAACAGGTGTTGGATCTCGGTGCTCATGAGGCCTCTTTTTACCTGACACCTGGGAAAAGGACACTTGATGAACCGTCTTGGGGGGATGGAGAGGAATTCTGGTGTGAGTCCCAGCCTCACCGTTTGAATGACCCGCAAGTCTGATATGGTATTTTCCCACTGGGGTGCAAAAGATGTGAGGCAACCACCAATGGGGCCATCCCCTTGGGAGTCACCTATAGCAATGGAAAGGCCAGTTGGAGGCATCACGAAATGGCCGCCTGGCCTGGGTCTGCTGTCTATTTCTATCTGTAGCTTCTAAGAGCTCCTGAGAGTGGTCGTGTCCCTGATTGAACGGCCTGTTGTAGTTGGGAAGATATGGGGCCGTATTGCCCCCAGTATCTATGGCATGAAAGGACTGGCAGTGAAAATATGGCTGAGTTCTTCTGTCAGTGTGTCTATTAGCCAATGGAAGCACCTTGTCCTTGTCCCTTGTCTCTATTAAAACAGGATCTAGCGCATCGCCAAATAACGTCCCACCCTTAAATGGGGCAGATGCCAAGCGCCATTTGGAACGCATATCCACCTGCCAATGGCAGAGCCATAGAAGTCAGCGTGAAGTGGAATTAGAAGCCACCATTTGGGAAGCAAATTTGGCTGCATTAAGGGTAGCGTCAGAACAGTATTTAATTGCTGCCATCAGCTTATTTACATCCTGGTTTAAATGCATATCCTCTGGCACTATTCTTGCCTGCAGTTGCTTGAGACATACAAGGGAAGTTCTATTAAAGAACGAAGCTGCCGTAGCAGCTCTCAGTGCCCATGCTGCTGCTGCTTGGTTTGTTTTACGTAGCATTAGATTGACGGCTGCTGATACGTTGGCGCTAACTTTTGGCGTGAAAACTCTGAGCTGTTACATTGCAGCCAAAGGAGGAGCACGAAATTCAAATCGGCAATCCAAAATGGTCGCCTGCCACTTCTAGCGGCTTCTCTAGCTATTGGAATGGTGGCGGCAGCGGCGGCTCAAGGAATTCAGTGGGCGCTGACCGCTTGTTGCCTTTGCAAGCTGGCAGCAGCATCGACAACAATTATTACAGGGACAATGCGCCAAGCACAAGAGTGGCGAACCAACTCCCAACCGCAGCAAAAAAAATGGCTTCAGAGCGCAATGCGGCTCCACTTGTTGCCAGGGACAATGCCGGCTTACAGCCCTTGCCAGAACAAGGCTTATCCCTCAGAGCACTCGAGTGGTGGTCCGTCGGAACGGAAAGCCACGCAAATCGCTGTTAAGTGATTTGACACATTAAGAATAACAGAAACAATAAACAACAAACAATAAAATTACATACAAACACTACAAATGAGTCAAATTATTGTCTATTAACCTAGAGAAAATATATTTACGTCTCTTCAGGCTGGACTGAGTTAAAAAAACTGAACTCTTCCAGTCAGAGGAAGCGTGGTCAACAATTTTATAACTCAGTCTCTAGGCTAATGGACAAAGTTAACCTTGTGCTTGGATTCTCCAAGCAGCCCACAGAAGAACGGAGCCATACTTCAAATTATCTACATTAGTAGAAGTGACTAAGCAAAAACTCACCCTCTCTTCTCCTATGCAGACTAAGTGAACATGTTACAGGTAGTCCTCTACTTATGACCACAATTGAGTCCAACATTTCTGTTACTAAGTTGTTAAATGAATTTCACTCCATTTTACAACCTTTGTTACCACAGCTGTTAAGTGAATTGCTGCAGTTGTTAAGTTAGTAATACAGTTGTTAAGTGAATCTGGCTTCCCCATTGGCTTTGCTTGTTAGAAGTTCACAAAAGGTGACCCTGGGACACTGCAACCTGGGACACTGCAACTCATGACCCTGGGACACTGCAACCGTCATACACATGAGTCAGTTGCCAAGTGTCTGAATTTTGATCATGTAGCCATGAAGATGCTGCAATGATCATAAACAAATGGTCATAAGTCACTTTTTTCTGTGTCTTTCTAACGTCAGTCACTAAATGAACTAATGTAAGTCTGCATGAGGTTTGTTGCTGTTTTTTGCCTGCTTACATGCAGTAGTTTCCCTTTTATTTTTCATATTTTAGGGGTGTAGAAACTATACCCTCTCTAAATTATCAGGGCAAACTACAGCACACTCCATATTCACTCATACTGATATGACCTATTTTGGGTAATGAAATGTTTGCTAGCAAACAACCAAGTTCAGAGACCATCAGGAACTCCACTGAACAGGAATTATATGAAATATCCCTGTGTATTAACTATATAGATAAAAATCTTAACCAAAAAACTGTTTTATCCCAAGCCTGGCTATTAGTGGGCAATATAATTAATGGGATAAAAAAAAGTCTGTTAGCAACAATGCAATTAGAATCTCCTTTTCCCTACCAGCACTTATCCTCCCATTCTACCCTCATTAGGTCCACCAATATTACCAGAAAAAATAGTGGGTGATCCTCAGATCACAGATGGCTCGCTTCATAAGAAACCGCACCAAGGGACTGTCCAAGTAGCATTCATACTTAAGAGCCTAGAAAAAGAAAACAAATTGGTTTTCCAGCAAAAACCAGCTATACAAGCTATAAAACCTGCAGTGAGCTACAGAAGCATGGAGACAGAAAGATGTGGCACTGGTGCATAATGCAAGAAAATACAAATTGCTTTCCGCAATAAACTGCTTGGAAAATCCCCAAGGATACACTCATAAACATCCATTAATGGAATGCTACTACTACTTTATTCTTTACACTTAAAAAGAGGGGACACTTAAAAGATTATAGCACCTTTATGATTGTACAACAAGAGATGTTACAGCACAGTAAAAAGTAAAAATTATGTATAAATAAGTATTTACACACATACATAGCCTTTGTCATTTTAATAAGTGTAGCAGGAATAACCCCAATCTGCATTATAGCTGTAAAAATTTGGTATATCCACATGCAGAAGACATAATAAATTGGCTTCTTGGTGGAAATCAGCTTTATTTTATTTTAATTTTCAAAATCTATTTTAATTGCAGGGGCTGAAAGGGAATGGATCAAGATCTTACCAGTTGGGAGAACTGAACATTTTTTTATCTATCTCTGGGGAGCCTTGGAGGAGTTCAGAGTAGAAATCAATATATTTTATCTTGCAGGCAAATTATTTCCCCAACTATCTCATTCTAGTCTCAAAAGAAAAAAAATAAACCTGTGAAGCTACATTTGCTATGTTACTACTGAACTTTGTTAGAGATGATCTGGGACTGCAAAATGAGGATTACTTGTGAACTTACTCACCCTGTGCCAGAGCACGGAAGAAGGAAACTGAAAACTATTAACTACGAAAGCCAAAGCCCCAAACAAAAATTGTTATGAATTCAATGCAAAATATAAAAGTATGACCTGAAATATATGATCTACTTATAAAAATTAGTCAGATTTATTTGGTCAAAATAATCTCATTACAACTGATTTCTCAGCAGAAGAACCATCCTGAAAATTTAGGAAGCTATGACATTCCTAACTGTTTAGAGAAATGCTACCCTAGGAGAACAATTTATCAGTTCCTTGAAACAAGACTCTAGCATAGCGATTTCCTTGCTAGACATAACCCTGTATTGAGTTACAAGCCATTTGTAGGCACGTTCCCAAATTGACAGCAATAATTTCCCAGCTAAGGCCTTGGCAGTTCTTTCAATAAGCACATTGACTCACCTGTACCAACTGGGGCAGATAATCTAATAGCTCAGCATCACTTATGGAATCAATCCACTGTACAGCTGTCCTTCTCACTTCCTGATCTGGGAACCTGTAGCCATTATCAGTAAGAGAATTTATAACAGATGTTCACTAGACACAATGCCCTAGCCCCAAACTGAGAATCCTTTCCAACAATATCTGTAACTCATTGATACCATCTCTTACTGCAGTCTGTGCCACTATAGCAACTAGTTCATGAAGATACCCCCACACCACATCGCAATTATTACTACCACAACATGTTTTTACAACCAAGAAGATGGGATTCTTCTGCTATAGCCTATAGTACATAATTTAAAAATAGTAATATGTAAGCAACACGAAAATCAGCTATCCAGAAAAATACAAAATTCTCACAAATCAACCATGTATGCAAGGGGATCGCCCCCTACTTTAATCCTGATGATAAGCTAGCTTTTAAGGGCTTGTTTGAATAAAGTCAAGGTGCAAACTGTATCAGTTTTGGAGGGAGTGGGTGTCATTTGAGAGGGCAAACACTGCACAGATTGTAGTACAACTTCCTGGGTGCCTATCAAATGGCACTGTTCCAATTGATGGGATCTGGTGCATGCCAATCCATCAGCTCACATGGTGGGCAGAAATGACAAGAGACAAACAGTCCCATGGATAACCAGGTCTCATACATTTATTCATCTTTTATTTAGTGAGTTCAACACATTTTACTGACAATGAATCAAGACAGGATTGGGCCTAAGGAGCAGAGGTGGTATTCCACAGGTTCTGACCAGTTCTGGAGAACCAGTAATGGAAATTTTGAGTAGATTGGAAAATCGGTAAATACCACCTCTGACTGGCCCCGCTCCCATCTATTCTCTGCCTCCCAAGTCACAGCTGATCGGGAGGGAATGGGGATTTTGCAGTATCCTTCCCCTGCAGTGGGAAAGGATTGGAGATTTTACAGTATCTTTCCCCTGCCATGCCCACCAAGCCACGTCCACAGAACCGGTAGTAAAAAAATTTGAATCCCACCACTGCTAAGAAGCTAGTATAGAAAAACAAATTAATCCAACTGCCAGCATTGAGGAGATGGATGGAAGGGTGGAAGATCTGATTAATCAAAATGCAATGTATCATCCTATTTGTTCACTGTGCACTTTTAACATTTCCAATACTTGCTATTACTTACGCTGCATGTAACAGTCCAAGAGCATCTTGATGATTCATGTATGTCCATTGTTTCAACAGGGCATAGATGTCAGGCAAACAGGCCCACTCCCAGCTTGGGGCACTAGCAAGCAGCAGAGGCAGCGAACCTGGCTCAGAATGGCAGTAATAACGCTTCTCCCATAATCTCTTTTTGTCTGCTTCAGTTAGCCTGAGATGAGAGAAAGACACAAAGGATACAAAGAATCTCCATGTAATAACATTTATGCAGTTTTTTCACAATTATGCAATTAGACATTAACTGATGGACTACTTTTAGATTAAAAGCACACAGACTTACCTGTCAAGATTAGGCTGCTAGCACCTTAAAATTTAAAGAATTGTTTCTGCTTTGCTACCCCCATTCCCTTCCCTTTTCCATTATATTTACTAGATTATGGATGTATGGATTGGGATTAACTTCTTTTTTTTAAAAATCTCTGTATCATACAGAGAAAATGTGACATGCATTGTAGATGATCATAATACTATATGCTATTAAAATACTCTATGTAGGACCATTATAAAACTAGCCTGTGCCATTTGATCATACACTTTTTTGTTTGCAGAAAAATACCGTGATATTGGTTTGCACAGGATCACAAAGATGTGGCCATATGTGTAACCACCAGAGAGCAGCAAATTCATGTGAAAATATCCTATTCTGTTTCAATTAGCAGCTAAATCATTTTCTTTCCAAGAAAAAAGACAGAATCAGATGGCTAATGAGAGAAGCTGAAGCAATTCCATCTCCTATCTAATGGGATTAAAATCAGAGTCTTCCCAAAGGGCTACTGGAAAAAAGAAAGCTGCAGTCAATTATGACATGTACAAAGTTCAGGAAGAAGCTGCTTCCTAGCAGAAGTACAGGTAGTCGTCAACTTATAACCCATTTGTTTAACAAAGATTCAAATTTGCGATGCCCTTCAAAAAAGCGACTTACTACCTGTACTTATACAAACTGTAATAGTATTGTGTGATCACAATCCCAAAGTTGCCAATTGGCAACTGGCTTGCATTTCTAACTGGTTGCAGCATCCTGCAGTCACTTGATGATGATTTGCAACCTTTTTCTGAGGATTTCTGGCAAAAAAAAAAAAAAAGCCCATTAAGGAAGCTGGATTTACTTAACAATCACGTAATTCACTTATTTGACTGCCATAAAATTGTTGTAAAATCCAACTGACTACAACAATTTACCATGGAAATTGTACTCCCAATTGTGGTTGTAAGTTGAGAACTGCATGTAATGCGTCATTCGATAGAGTGAACAATCTCTGGTCTTGCATGTAACTTTGCCTTTGCCTTTCCACAATTCATACTGACAATTCAACATGCTTCTGAATGGGGTAACATAGGTTACATTCCTGTATGAGGATCAGGATTACTCAAAAAGTGCAGCAAGTTGTATAAGATCTGTTCATCCCCATTTTAGCTGACTGGCAATGGTTTGTACTTAGTGAAGAGAAAACACGCTCTGCAGATGCTCATAGACATTGTTTATGCGATCCAAATCAAATCCTACTGAAAGCAGCATTTGTGGGCTAATGTATTCTATGCGTTTTGTAATTAAAAGAATGGCTTCTACTTCTGCATCCCTGCATATCAACTAGTATATGCATATTTGATTGAAATCGGTGTCCTCTTTTGGGGGAAGAGGTTGAAGCTTAAACAGCCACTCTGACCAGTGGCTATTCATCAATGAGGAAAAGGCCATCTCTCGCCAAACATTCCAACTGAAACTCATGGAAACAGTTTCCTGGGGTGGAGATTGTTTTTCAGTCCTAGGGGAATCAAGCTTTCTATGCTTTAAGGCAAGGAAACTCTGGAGGGAGCTTGGGGTTATAATAGGCTGTGGTTAGGATCCATATCCATGTATTTCAACCCAATTGCATTGTTACTTGAAAAAGAGGGGAAGCAGCTTGCAGAGGCCTTGGCAAAGCTAGATAGGAGGGGCAATCACATATAATAATGCTAGCTCTGTTCCCACAAGTGTTCTTTAGTTGTGTCCAGGAAATTAATTCACTGGGGCCAGAACAAAGATGGAGAGTGCAATTGTTGCCCACCCATGAGAACCTCCCACTCTAGCAATGACCCAGAGCAGGCAGGAAAGTATGTATGATTTCCTCCTGCGCCATATAAGAAAGGACTGGTTTCTCTATTTTACACTGCTCAGCAATTGCTTCCTCCTAAAATATATGCAAGTATACTGGCAAAAATTTATGGAGATAGTAAAAAAATAATAATGGATATGATCATGCCACCTAGCATAAATGCTATCTTTCCAAAAGACATTGCAGTTAACAGCTTAGAGAAACAGGGACTGCAGTTACTTCCAATCTACCCCTTATCTCTATAATAGCCTCCTCAATTTTTATAGTGCAGACAAGCAATACCTCGTCTGCTGAATTTCCACTGTTTTAAGTCTTTTATACCCCCCCCCAACCTGATTTATGGTAATGGTGGTGGTAGGGGAAGCAATAAAAATGTAATTGCAGCACCAGCCTGTCTAACATGAAGAGGCACAGAGCTTTTAAACTTTGAAGGGTTTGTTGCCTTTAATTACAAAGCTCCATTGTTGCAGGTTCACCCCATTTTAAGAGACGAATTCCAAAGAACAATATTGTTTGTTGTAATAAAAAATAATATGTAAGGGAATAATGCAATTTAAGAAGATGGGTCCTTTAAAATATAGCACATCACTAGAGCATCCAAACCAACAGAGCACACACAAAACAAAAGTTAGAAATTTGTGCAGAGACTGTACTGTAACTCAAGACTATGATTACAAATTAGTCCAGACTAGGAAATTCCAAATATGTTGGGACTGCAATTCCCAGAGTTCCCAGTCACCATGCTCAAGAACTAAAAACTCAAGGTTGAAAACAAGGTTGGGAATTCCAAGAATTCGAATCCCAAAATATTTGAAAGGCACCATATTGGAAATCTTTTCATTTCTATTCACTTCTATTCCATTTCTAATTTAAAGGAAGATGAAACCAGGACACAGGCCAGAGTTGGCGAGCCTATGGTATTTTTGTTGGCACACCAGACCTCCAGACATCTGAAATACAAGTGAGAGGGCTTTGCTCTCCCATAGTTTCTGAGGTATGCATCACATTATTTTTGAGGCTCTAAAAGAGCATGGCCCTCTCTTGTGACTTCCAGAGGGTCTAGAGAGGAGAGTCCAGAGAAGAGGAGATCCAGAGAGACCTCTTTTGTCTAAGATGGGGTAGCGTATGACACACAAGCAAATTTAAGGTAGGCATTTTCTGAATGTTTGACACATCAAGCCCCAAAGGTTCATCATCCCTGGCATAGGTTCCATATGTAGGTTTTTAATTTAATTCTGTTGAACTTTTATCTCCTTGTGAATTCTTATTGTGGGAGTTTAGCACAGACGTTTCTCAGGATAGGAAACTTCTCTTTTTACCTTATGTTACTCTGTAAATCATTGACTCAATATGTATATATATATATCATAGTCTTCCTCCTTCCATGAATGAAAGGGGACAACTGATGGTCCAAGTCTGGATTTCCTGTTAATGGGTGTTTCTTTCTTAAAGTATTGCACCCTGGAAAAAAAATGAATGGGATTAACTCCCTTGCTGCTTGATCCAATTAAAGCACATCATGCTTTTCGGTGAAGTAAGTCCCATGGGCAGTTCATGTCACCTGATCCTTCCTATTATTAGGAAAAAATGCTATAAAACTAAGAAGGGATGATCAGTTCCATTAAAAACGAAGTAGGCAGGTGGAAGAAATTTCTTGAATAATTAATTTATGGAAAGGAAGAATTCCTAGTGAGAGAATGGAACCCATTCAACTCTGCATGCTTCTGAATGCTGGTTTGCAGATAAACATCCTTGTGGGTTATGCTTGCTGAGGACAGTGATATTTG
This sequence comes from Thamnophis elegans, assembly GCF_009769535.1. NCBI lineage: Eukaryota > Metazoa > Chordata > Lepidosauria > Squamata > Natricidae > Thamnophis > Thamnophis elegans. The sequence continues at coordinate 52,885,136 of NC_045545.1, forward strand.
TAGATCAAAATGTATGGAGATCTATAAGTTTGGAAAGCTGGAACATACAACATTGTGCCCCACCATTCCCATAATGCCTGGGGCTAGTTGACAAGAGAAACACAGACCATCTGAATATCTATGTGCAGCTAGCCTTGTTTAGCAATTCTATGTAAAAAAGAAAACATATCAGCAGCAAGATGGACACATTGCCTCAAGGAGAAATGTACAACTTCAGTTGCCTGATGGCATCTTCTGAGCTACGTTCCAAGATCTGTTTTTTGGGGGACAGGGTTTTTGAGGTAAAATGAGGAGCTTAAGAGTTTGGCCATAAAAGGAGGAAAGCCATTTTAGCATATGGTAGCAAAAAAAAAAATTGAAGAAGTTTGGCAGCACCTTTCCTAACTACTATAACACGTTTTATTAAAAGTCACTTGGCACCTGTGTTTTTTATTGACAAAAACAAAGGGCAGCTGCAGCCACTTCTTGAGGAGGAAAGTGGATAGCACTTGCTTGCCACTTCCTTCTGAACAGAGAATGGGCGGTTCTGGTAAGGAAGCAGGACTTCTGCTGGAGTTGCAGTTTTGCACCCCAACCTTCCTCCCCTGAGGTAACCTGGCTTACTCAAAAATATGAACATTTCAGACTTTCTTTCACCAACAGCCTGGATGGACATGGATCAGGATAAATACTCCATCCGCTCACCAATAAAGGGATTCCTTCTGCATAACCTCCTTTAGTTTCCGCTGGTCTCCCTCAAAGAGACTGTTGAAATTGTACTGGGGACTGAATTCTGCTGCTCGTGGGCTGGTAAACTTAATTTCAAATGATGAGCTGGGAAAATCAATCTGCAAGAGAGAGAGGAGAATAGTACAGAGACTTGATCAGCATCCAAAAAACGGTTCTTTGATATTGGAAATGTAGGCACTTGATTTATAAGGCAATCTAATTGCAAGCAATCTTTTCTCATATCGCTTCATGAAACTAGTCTGAAAGCATCTTAGCTTTTCCCAGTTGTATTAGCATATTACTATTCTGAGTGGCAATTTAGACAGCACAGAAATTGTGACATGTCTCACAGTAAAGGGAAAAATTAGAAGCTTAAATTATTCATCTTGCTTAATTTATCCCTATATTCATGTAGTACGAAAATCTACAGAATTACAAACAACTTGAGAAAAAAGGTTTCTTATAATTGAAGCAATATGTTACTGTCTTTCCATTTTGTCTGGTCTCTTCCTTGTTCATTAATTATCCATTTCAGAAGGTATAATGTGCAGGTCAACATATTGACTGAGTTACATCATGCACTGTATTTCGGGATTTAATCTATTTTATAGATTGTCTCTGGTAAAAATAGTTAACAAGTTAAATGGCCCCTCCTAGTAATAGGAGTCAAGATGTAGCAGTATGTATTTCCACTTAATCCAATTTAGAACAGACCATTAATGTAGTGCTTTTATACTTGTCCTTCACTCATATTTCATTGCTTTTAAAAGTAATTTTTCTTCAAAGCAAGAAAGACAGGGGAAAAAGTGATTTGAGTTGGGTCAACTGTATAGGATTAATGTAAAGCCAAGCTACCCCAGTTTTCAGTTTCTGGGAGCTGCTTGATGACTAGGGAGACCAAAGAATAAACCAGGAAAAAGAATCAAAGAAAGGGTTAATGCCAAACCTCCTATCCTTTTAGCCTGACCATCCTAACGTTACTAGGGAAACCGCAAACACTGAATCATCTGACTGCGCAACCACATACCATGCACCCAAACTGTGATTCACCATATTAGCACAAAAGTAAATGAGTATTGATTTGCCAAGTTTAATTTGAATTCTGCAACCACTATTCTGGCAATACACACCACACCATATGCAGAAGGAATGTACTTTTCAGCTCTGATATGCCAACAGACCTGTCTCCATAGTAAATTCTAATTTAAGTGACCACAAATGCACGGTTGTTCTTTGTGCCCAGCCTGCAGATATGAGGCATAAAAAAAATCTAGATAGACATATCATCTCCAGGATTTCTTCTTATACATAATTAGTGGAAATATCAGAGAACATGCTAGACAAGCAAACAGACTAAATAAATAATTTAGGGTTTAAATATATGGCTTAATTAAGAAGGATCCAGAGTGAGCAAGTTGCTTTGGAAAACTAATGTAGCACTATGGCTATGAGAAGCATTAACCGTTGGATCAGAATCCATATTTTGAGTCTTTATGACTTCACTAGAAAGTCGGAAGCAAATGTTAACTCCAATCCTCCCCTTTTCTCCTGCAATCTAACTATTAGCTAATGCTAGTTTAGAATGTTGAAGAAACAATTACAAACATATAATAAATCTAAAATGTGAATATTCATGCATTCACATACACATCACTTCAATCTGACTGCATTCTAACAATATATTACAACACATTAAACAATTCCAGTGAGTAACTAGATTCTTACATTCTAGGATTAGCTCAAGGCATTCAATCTCTAAAGGTCTTCCAGGAAAATTAACCTGACATGTGTCCAGATGGCCAAAAGAATAGGAGACACACTTACCTTGTGGTGTAGGCTCTTCTAGAGGACGAGACTGTCCCCATTGAAAATGCTCACTTCTGTATCTTATCCCACTGTACTTTATATTGGGTTGGTAACTTCAGTAACTATCAGGATTGGATAAACTGAATTTCCCTGGGACTGGAGATCTCCAAAATGCCCAGGACCTAAGCCACATATGGAATACACACTTCAAAATAACCCGGTAACTAATCCAGCTCCTATAGTAATAGTATTATGTGGCAATGTTGAGATCATCTAGTAAGCACACTTGTAGCTTCATTTTGCATAAAATACAGCTTCTGGGTAGTCTTCAAACATATCCCATGTAGAACAAATTACAGCAATCTAAGCAAGAGTTGACAAGGATATGAGTGAATATTCTCAGTTTGTTCTGTTCTAGGAAAGGCTGCAACTGGAATATCAGATACAGGTGGTCCAAAGCTTTCCTGGTCTCTGTCTTCAACAGCTCCTGTAGCAAGAACTATGATTCCAAGAAGAAGTCTAGATTATGAATGTGCTCTTTTATTGTATTGTCCTAGAACACAGGTGTCAAATTTGATCACATCACGTGACATCACATGACGTATTGTAACTTTTTTGCCTTTGCGGAGCTGGGGTGGGTGTGGCCAGCACATGATGCATCCAGCTGCAGGCTGCCAGTTTGACATCTGTCCTAGTCAATAGCTTTCTCAATTAATACCTCCCTTGTCTTGCTGGGATTAGGATTTAGGGTTTTTTTTCCTTTTTCCAATACAGCAGTTTCCAAGCATTGGCTCAAGCCATCTATATTACAATTCCAAGTCAATACAAGGTGGAGCTATATAACTTCTCTCTCTCACACACACACTTAACTAGTCATAATCAACTGAATCTTTGCAGTTTAAACATAATATAAAAAATTAAAATATATTGAAGGTATTTCATCCCAAACTGACAGGTTAGCTTCCAATGGCTTTATGTAGATTTTAAAGCAGTATGAGAAAGATTGAGCCCTAGTGCACCTCATCCTGGAGTATTTGAGGGCTCCACATGTCCTACTCTTATTGGATCTGTCCACTCTGGAAAAAGAACCATCACATTATGGTGCCTCACCCCCCCCCCCCCACTTTCAATCCTCACAAATGACCCAGAAGAATACTGTGGTCAATAGTATTAAAACAGCGAGTGAAAATAATCTTCCCCTAAGTTATTAATGAGGTTGCTGTCCCATGTCCTATGCCCTGAATTCTAACTGCCATGAGTTCAGACAATCTATTTCTTCCAAAATCCTATGTACTAGTTGTTCCATCACTTTCTTGAGAATCTTCTCCCCAAAGTGTGTTGGTAGTGGCTATAAAACTATGATTATCATTCAAGACTACTGAGATTTCACCCACCCACCTGCCACAAGGTGTTATAGCTAGGATCTCACTTATTCTCCCCTCCTTAGCTACTTTAACCAGCCAGAAGGGGCAAATGGTAAATCCACGCCTGGTGGGGTTTATATGATGGAGAGTTATATTCACTTCTTCAAGATGCACAAGGTCATAAACCTCACAAATATCACTGCAAAGAACAGGACTACCCTTACTATTTCATTTGTCCCTATATACATTCAACTCAGGGTAAATACTAGTGATTTTATGGATCTTCTGGCCAGTTTTTCCCTAATACAGTTTACATTACTCTAAAAAGTGTAATGCATTTTGCAATTGCAATCAGGCTGGAAAATAATTGCAACAGAGTAGGCTCAAATTTGAATTCATATCCTTATTCTTTCATATTTGCTCTTTGTTTTCTGACAGTGTCACTCTTTGCTCTTTGCTTCATCTTTGGAAATACTTAGAAAATCAAACTGAAGTTAAGTGCCAGTGTTTTAAGGTTGCCTCAGTCTGTCAAAGACTTTAAAATTCTTGCGGAATCTGAGCCTTTTTGCTGTTATATAGATTAATAAGGTATTTCCTTTGAGTTTTTCTTTTTAAGATGAAAGATGCGATCAGGTTTCTTGTCAATTAGAAAGTTTCAACCAGATCCAATTATGGATAAAGATATGATGTCCACATAAATGCACTGAGCAAGCATTTGTTATTGCATGCTCTATGTATCTTAGTAGCAGCTTTGATGAAAACAATATATTAATTCATGAAGAACTCAATGGATTTGTAAGTACCAGTAACTGTGGAAAAGTAAAATTAACTGCTTGGTTGCAGGCCAAATAAATCAATACTGAAGAAGCAGGTCAGAGAGTTGCAGCAGCAGGGAAGGGAAGTAAATGGAGCAAGGTCAGATACTCAGTAATGATTCTCATTTTTACTCCAAGTCAGTGGTGTGTACATGATATGACCCAAGGGAGAAGATTTTTTTTAAACCAGCCCAGCTGGATTCCCTCTTTGTCTGCCAAGTCTTTAACAATCTCTACCTTGCCTTCCATTCCTTTTGTCCACACCCTAAGCAGCAGTCTTTGCCATCTCATTTCATAGCCAAAATGCTATTCACAAATACCATGGAAAGAACACAGGGGAGGAGAGAGAAGGAAAGTTATCCTCTAGAGTTGAAAAGAAGGAAAAG